>NC_135313.1:113196013-113566126 GCF_048772815.1 Callospermophilus lateralis | reverse complement strand
GGGTTTAGGTTATGTTTAGGGTAATGGTGATATTTAGGGTTTGCGATAGGGTTAGAGTTAAGCCTAGGGTTAGCATTAGGAAAAGGGTTATCATAAGGGTAATGTATAGCATTAGGTTTAGGGTTAGGGCTAAGGTTAGGGTTATTGTTAGGGATAAGGCCAGGGTTATATTTAGGCCAAAGGTTAGGCTTTGATCTATGGTTAGTTCTAAGGTGAGGGTTAGTTTAGGGTTAGGGCTAGGTTTAGGGTTAGGGTTATGCTAATGGTAGGTTTAGGCCTTGTATTAGGTCTAGGTTTTGTATTAGGTTTAGATCTAGGGTGAGTGCTATGGGTAATGTAAATATAGGGTTCTAATTAGGCTAATTTCAGGGTTAGGGTTATGGATAGTTCCAGTGTTAGGATTAGATTTTGATTTAGAGTCATTCTTAGAGCTAGATTTAGTGCTAGTGTCATGGTTACTGTTCAGATTAGAGTTAGGGTGAAAGCCAGAATCAGGAGTAGGATTAGGTCTGGGGAAAGTATTATTGTTTGCATAGGTTAAGTGTTATTGTGAGGGCTAGGACTAAGTTTTTGTTTAGGTCTAGGACTAGAGTTATTGCTAGATTTAGGATTAGGTTTAGGTACAGTGATAAAGTTAGGATTAGATTTAGGTAAAAGTTTACTGGTAGGGCTACTTTCAGGGTTCAGTTCAGGGTTAATGTGAGGTTTAGAACTATAATTAGTGTTATGGTCAGAATAAGGGTGAAGTTTAGGGTTTGGTTTTGGGTTAGGTTTAGAGCTAGAATGAGGGCTAAGGTTTGGACTAGTAATAGGATTAGTGTTTGATTTAGGCTAAGGATTAAGATTAGGACTAGGGTTAGCATTAAGGTTATGGTTTGGTTTAGGATAAGGGATAGAATTAGAGCTAGGCTTAAAGCTATGGTTAGGGTTAAGTTTAGGGCTAGGTTAGGGTTAGGATTAGGGTTAAATCTAGTTTTAGGGCTCAATTTAGGGCTATTTTTGTTTGGGGGTTAGGTCTAAGGTTAGGACCGGCTACTGTAAGAACTAGGGTTATTATTAGGGTTATTTTTAGGGTTAGGATTTGGGCTAGGAATGGTGTTAGCATTTGCTTTATGGTTAGGGTGATATGTAGAGCTAGGGTTAGTGTTTGAATATGAGTCAGTGTAAGTGTTAATTTTAGTCCTAGGACTCTAATTTGATCTAGGTTAATGGCTAGTTGTAGGGTTAGGGTTTGCTCTAGGTTAGATTTAGTGTTAGGGTAGTGGCTCAAATTTTTAGGGCTAGGGCTAGTGTTAGTGTTAGTTTTATTATTCGTGATAGTGTTCAGCTAGTGTTAGTGTGAGGTTTAGACTTAAGGCTAGGGTTAGATTTAGAGTTTATAATTATTATTTAGAGTTATGGTTAGATGTATTGTTAGGGCTAAGCTTAGGGCTAGTGTTAGCGTTAGGGTTAGGGTTAGGGTAATGGACATATTTAGAAATAGAAATATGGCTAGGTTCAGAGTTAGAGTTATTCTTAGGGCTAGAGTTAGGAATTTGCTTAGGGTTAGGGTTAAATTAGGGATAGATAGCTTTGAGCTAGGGTTAGGTCTAAGGGGGAGGTTATGGTTAGGGATAGGGCTACTGTTAGGTTAGGGTTACATGAATGGCTAGGTTTAGGCCTAGGATTAGTGTATTGTTTTGTGTTATTTAGTTTTAGTGTTAGAGCCATGGGTAGCAAAGAGCTAGGGTTATAACTAGGGATAGTTTTAGGGTTAGGGTTACGGCTAGTTGTAGTGTTAGGTTTTGGTTTTGAGTTAGGGTGAGCTTTGAAGCTAGGTTAAGGTTAGGGTCAAGGTCACTGCTCATGTCAGAGTAAGTGTTGTGGTTATTGGAAGAATTAGGACTAGGGTTAGCTGTAGAAGTAGGGTTAGTGTTTGGGTTAAGGTAAGGGTGATTGTTAGGGATAGGGCAAGGTTGTTGTTAAGGTCTATGTCTAAAGTTATGGCTTGATTTAGAATTAGATTTAGGTCTAGGACAAATATAAGGTTTAGGTTTAGTTATAGGAATACCAGTACGGCTAATGTTATGGTTCAGGTTAGGGTTAGGGTGAGATTTAGAACTAAGGTTAGTTTTATGGTTGGTATAAGTTTTAGGGTTAGGATTAGGGTTTTTGTTTTGGTTAGAGCTAGAATGAGGGGTAGGGTAGGACTAGTAATAGGGTTAGGATATGGGTTAGGCTATGTATTAGTGTTAGGACGGGGGTTAGCATTAGGTTTATGGTTTGGAGTAAGGTAACAAATAGGATAAGAGCTACGGTTAGGGAAGGGTTAGGGACTGGTTTAAGGCTAGGGTTAGTATTAGGGTTAAAGCTAGGGTTAGTGCTCAGATTAGGACCATGTTTTGGGTTAGGTTAGGGCTAGTGTTAGGACTACAGGTAATGTAAAACTAGGGTTATGATTAGGACAAATTTTTGGGTTAGTGTTAAGGCTAGATCAAGTGTTAGGGTTAGGGTTAGTGTTTGCATGATGTTTAGACCAAGAGATAGTATTAGGTTCATTGTCATTGTTCAGATTAGAGTTAACTTTAGGGTTAAAGACCGAATTATCACTAGGTTTAGGTCTAAGGGTTAGCTTAGTGTTTGGGTTAGGTTAAAGTTTATTATTAGGGCTAGGGTTAGGTTTTTGTTTATGTCCAGGGCTAGAGATATGGATAGAATTAGGGTTAGATTTAAGTCTAGGGAGAGTGTTAGGGTTAGGTTTAGGAATTGGTTTATTTTTAGTGCTAGTGTTAGGGTTCAGTATAGAGTTAGGGTCAGGTTTAGACCAACGGTTACCATTAGAGTCAGAATAAGTGTCAGGTTTGAGTTATGGTTAGAGCTAGAATGAGGGCTTGGATTATGAGTAGTGATAGGATTAGTGTTGAACTAGGGTAAGACCTAGGGTTAGGGCTACATTTAGGGTAGGGTTAGGGCTAGTGTTAGGATTAGGTTTAGTGTTAAAGCTAGAGTTAGGTTTTAGATTAGAGCTAAATTTTGGTTAGAGTTCAGGCTAGGTTTAGAGTTACAGCAATGTTTGCAGTAGAGTTCCTATTTGGGCTATTTATAAGATTTCAATCAGGACTAGGTCTAGTGTTAGGGTTCAGTTTAACAATAAAGTTATATTTAGAGATAGGGTTAGTATTAGGAATAAAATTAAAGTCAGGGATAGTTTTAAGGTTATGATTTGGACTCAATTCAGGGCTAGAGTTAGGGCTAGGCGTAGTGTTTGGTTTTGGTTAAGGTTAAGCTTTAAAGTTAGGGCAATGGCTTGGTTTTATTTTAGGGCTAGTGCTATGATTAGAGCTTGTTTTAAGATTATCATTAGGTTTAGGACTTGTGTAGTAATCTTATCTCTAAATCTAACTCTAAACCTAAGATAGCACTAGAAATAAACCTATTTCTAAACCTAACCACAACACTAGTTTTAGGATTAGAATTAGATTTAGAGTTAGGATTAGATATAGGATAAGGTCTAGGGCTAAGGATATGGCTGGTGTTATTTCTAGATTTATAGCTAGGATTAGGGTTATAATTAAAATAGGGATAGAGCTAGAAATAGGGCTACAGCAGGACAGAGAGATTGTTTTAGAGCTAGGCTAAGGGATTGGTTATGTATAGGGCTTAATGAGGGCTAGGAATAGAGCTAGGTTTATGTTTAGGCCTAAAGTTAGTTTTGTGCTTATGGTTAGTTTTAGTGTAAATAATGGGCTTAGAGCTAGGTTTAGGGCTAGGACAAAGGTTAGAATTAGGGTTAGCGCTAGGGTTTTGTTAGAGTTGTGATTAAGGCTAGGTTAAGGGGTAGGATGAGGGCTAGGGTTTGGGTTTGGTTAAGGCTAGGATTAGTTTTAGAGAAAATGTTAGTTCTAGTGTTACGGTTAGGGATAGTTTTAGTGTTAGGTTTATGGTTATATTTAGTGTAAGTGTTAGATTTAGGGTATAGGTCTAATTTAGAGCTAGGGCTATTACTAAATTCAGGGTCATGTTTAGGGTTTTGTTTAGGTTAGGGTTTAGGGTTAGGGCTCAAATTAGCATTAGGGTTTGGGTTAGGGTAAAAATAGGGTTAGGTTTAGGCTTCAGGTTAGGTTTAGCATAATTGATAGGGTTACAGTTAGGCCTAGGGTTAGATTTAGGCCTAGGGTTAGCATTAGAATTAGGGCTATATTTAGGGTAATTGATAGTATTAGAGCTAAGTATAGGGCTAGGGTTATGGATAGAATTAGGGCTAGGGTTAGGGTTAGGGCTATGGTTTGTGTTAAGATTAGGGCTAGGATTACAGTTGGGGAAAAGTCAGGTCTATGGTTACATTAGAAATAGTTTTAGGGTTAGGTTTAAGGCTATGTCTAGTATAAGGGTTAGGTTTAGAGGTAGGGTCAGGGTAAGAGCTAGGTATATGATTACGGGAAGGGTCAGAGTTAGGGATTGGCTTAGGTTAAGTTTAGGATTAGGGTAATGATAATCTTAGGGTAATGATAGAATTAGGTTTGGGGTTCAGGTTAGGTTTAGATTAATGAATAAGTTTATGGTTAGCAAAAATTCAGGATTAGGCCTAGGGTTACCATTATGGTTATGGTTATAGTTAGGGTAATGTATGGGGTTACAGCTAGTGATAAAGCTAGGTTATGGTTAGAATTCTGACTAGGGTTAGGGTAAGGTTTAGGGTTAGGATTTGGGTTAGTGTTAGGTTTATAACTAGGGTTAAGTCTCAAATAAGGGTTAGGTTTTGGGTTTGGATAGGGCTAGGTTTAGGCCTATGGCTAATGTATCTACTAGTGTTACAATTAATGCCAGTTTTAGGGTTTGGGTTAGGGTGATGTTTAGATGAAGGCTTATATTTAGGGTCAGTGTCAGGGTCAGGGTTAGTTTTAGTGTTAGGTTTAGGTCTCAAATTAGGGCTAAAGTTAGTGCTCGGTGTAGGGTTAGGTTTTTCTTTATGTTAAGGGTTATGGGTAGGGCTATGACTCTGTTTTGTTTTAGGGCTAGGGCTAGTGTTAAGGCTAGATTTTGGATTAGCGTCAAGGTTAGGGCTAGTGTTAAAGTCAAGTTTAATCTTAGGGTTGGGTTAGATTTAGAATTAGGGTTGATCTAGAGTTAGGACTCCTGCTATGGTTAGGGCTAGGGTTAGGGTAATGGTAAAGAATATGGTTAGAACCAGGGATATGTCTAGGATGAGAATTAGAGTTGTTTTTAGGAGTACGATTAGGGTGAGGGTTAGTGGTAAATTAGGGCTAGGATTAGAAATAGGGTTAGTGTAAGTGTTAAACCTAGGGGTTGGGATAGGTTTAGGTTTAGCACCGGGGTTAGGGTTAAGTTTACCGGAATGGGTAGGGTTATACCTATGTTTAGGGCTAGGGTGAGGGTTAGGATTAGGATTAGTCCTAGGGTTATTGTTCAGTTTAGGATTAAGGATAAGATTAGGGCTAGGATGAGGGGTAGGTTTTCTGATAGTGTTAGGGCTATGACTCGGCTATGGATAATATCAGGTCTAGAGTTATGGTTACAGATAGTTTTAGGGTTAGGTTATGGCTAGGTCTAGTGTAAGGGTTAGGTTTATTTTAAAGGTCAGATTTAGAGCAAGAATTATTATTTGTGTCACGGTCAGAGTCAGGGTTAGCATTTGGTTTACATTAAGGTTAAGGTATTAGGGCTTGAATTAGCGTTAGGGTTAGGTTTACAGTTAAGGCAATGGAAGTATTTACTTTAGGTTTTAGTTAAGGTTTAAAGTAATGAATGGGTTAGGTTTCAGCGATTGTGTTAGGGTTAGCAATAGGGTGAGGATTATGTTTAGTGTAATGGATAGTTTTAGAGCTAGTGTTATGTCTAGGTTATGGTTTGGATTAAGTCTAGGATTAGGTTTTGGTTTAGGGATAGGGCTTGGTTTTGGTTTAAGGTGTTAGAGTTAGGGTAGGTGTTAGTTTAAGTTTAAAGTTATGCTTAGGTTAGGATAAGGGTTAGTATTTGAGCTAGGGATAGGGCTAGTGTGAGGGTTAGGTTTAGGTTTACTTATGAGTTCAAGATTATGGTTAGAGTTAGGTTTAGTGTTAGGGATAGGGTTTTAATTAGGGTTAGGGTTAGGGTTGAGTAATGGATATGGTTATAGCCAAAGTTTGCGCTACGGTTAAGGTTAGGTTAGGGCTAGGTTTTGGATTAGAATTTAGGATAGGGCTAAAGTTATGTTTAGTTTAAGAGTTAGGTTTTGAGCTAGGGTCAGGTCTAAGGAGAGGGTTAGGTTTAGAGTTAGTGTCATGGTTAGGGCTAGGCTTAGGATTATGCTTAGAGCTAAGTTAAGGCCTAGTATTAGCTCTAGATTTTGTATTAGGTTTAGGACTAGGGTTAGGACTATGTGTAATGTAAAAGCTAGGGTTTTGTTAGGGCTAGTTTTAGGTTTAGGGTTATAGCTAGGTCTAGTGTTGGATCTAGGTTTTGGGTTAGTGTCAGGTTTAAAGCTGGTTTAAGTTTTATGATCAGGGTCAGTGTTCCAGATAGGGTTAGGTTTAGGGTTAGAGCCAACAGTAGGACTAGTCTTAGGTGTAGGAATAGGGTAAGATTTCGTTTAGGTTAAGGCTTAGTGTTAGGGCTAGTGCTAAGATTTTGTTTAGGTCTAAGGCTAGATTTATAGCTATATTTAAGATTAGCTTTCTGTCTAGATCTAGTTTTAGGCTTAGGTATAAATATAGGGTTACTGGTAGGCATAGTGTTAGGTTTTGATTTAGGTTTAGGGTCAGGCTTAGACCTAGGGTTACTTTTAGGATCAGATGAGGGTCAGAATTAGGGTTAGAACTAGAATGAAGGCTAGATTTAGGACAAATAATACTGTTAGTGTTTAAGGTAGGCTAAGGATTAGGGTTAAGACAAGTGTTAGCATTTGTTTTAGGGTTTAGCTTAGGGTAAGGGATAGAGTTAGAGTTAGGGTTAGGGCTTGGCTTTGGGTTAGGGTTAGGGCTAGTGTTAGGGTTAAGTTTAGGGCTTAAGCTAGGGTTAGGACTAGAATTAAGGGTAGGATAATTTAGGGTTAGGGCTAGATTTATGACAACAACTAGCGTACAAACTAGGATTACAATTAAGGCTATTTTAAGTTCACGGTTAAGGCTAGGACTAGTGTTAGCGTTAATTTAAGTTATGGTGATGATTAGAGCTAGGATTAGTGTTAGGGTCAGCCTCATGGTCAGAGTAATTTTTAGAGTTAGGGTTAGGTCTAGGTGTAAGGTTTGGGTCTGGTTTATTTTAAAGGTTTGGGTTAGGGATATGGCTTGGTTTTGTTTTATGCCTAGGGCCAGGACTATGGCGAGTTTTAGGATTAGCATTAGGGTTAGGATTATTCTTAGGGTTTGGTTTGGCTTATGATTATAGTGAAATTTAGAGTTACGTTTAGATTTGAAGTTAGGTTTAGATCTAGTTTCAGGACAGGGTTAAGTATAGAACCCAGGGCTAGGGCTAGGCAAGAGTTATAGTCTTAGGGCTAGGGTTAGGGTTAGGATATAATTAAATTAGGGCTAGAATTAGTGCTAGGCTTAGTGTTAGTAACAGTCCTAATGTTAGGGCAGGAGTTAGGGTTAGGTTTAGGGTTATTCTTAGGTTTATGATAAGGGATGTGGTTATAGGTAGTTTTAGAGCTAGTGTGAGTGTTAGAAATAGAATTAGGATTTAGGTTATGCTTCAGGTTAGGATTAAGGCTAGGTTTAGGGCTAGGATTATGGTTAGGGCTTTTTCACATCTAGGTGTATGGTTAAAGATAGTTTACAGTTAGGCTTATGATTATGCCTTGTGTAAGCATTAGGATTAGTGTTAGTGTCAGGTTTAGAGCCTGGTATTATTAGGTATTATTAGGGTCATGGTCATAATTAGTGTTTTGGATAGGTAAAGGTTTAAATTTAGGACTCAAATTAGCATTAAATTTAGGATCAGCATAATGATAGGATTAGGTTTAAGTTTCATGTTAGATTTAGGGTAATGGTTAGGGTAAAGATTAGGGATAAGGTTAGGTTTAGACCTAGGGTTATCATTAGGGTTAGGGTTATGGTTAGGGTAATGGATAGGGTTAGAGCTAGTGTTACAGAAAAGGGTTATGGTTACAATTAGTGATAAGGTTAGAATTAGGTTTAGGGTTAAAGCTAGGGTTAGGGCTCAGAATAGGGCTAGGATTTGAGTTAAGTTATTGCTAGGGTTTGGGATATGGCTAATGTAAGTACTAGGTTTATGATTAGTGATAATTTTAGTGTTAGGGGTTAGGACTAGGTCCAGTGTTAGGTTTAGTTTCGGAGTTAGGGTGATGTTTAGATACTTAGGGTTAATGTTAAGGACAGAGTCAGGGTCAGGGTTACCTTTAGGGTTTAGCTTAAGACTCAAATTATTGCCAGGTTTAGGGCTAAGAGTAGGAATAGGGTTTGGTTGATATTAACGTTTAGGGTTAGGTCTATTGCCTGGTTTAGTTTTAGAGGTAGGGCTAGGGTTAGGGCTAGTTTTAGGATTAGCCTTACGGTTAGGTTTAGGCTTAGGCTTATTGTTAGGGTTAGATTTAGAGTTAGGTTTAGATCTAGGGTTATGGCCAGGGATATCAATAGAGCTAGTGTTAGACCTAAATTTCAGGAAAGGATTAGGCTTTGGGTAATGTATAGGGGCAGAACTAAAGTTAGGGCTAGGATGAGAGTTATAGTAAGTCTTTGGGGTAGGTTTAGGGTTAGGGTTATGGATAGGGCTGAATTAGGGATAAGATTAGGTATAGGGTTAGAGTTAGGGTTAGACCTAGAGTTAGGGTTATGGTTATATGTTAGGCTATATTTAGTGCTAGGATAAGGACTAGGGTTTGTGCTAGGGTTAGGGCTAGGATTATGGCTATGGATAGATTCAGGTCTAGGATTATGGTTAGGGACAGTTTTAGGGTCAGGATTATGGCTAAGTCTAGTGTAAGTTTTAGGTATTGAGTAATAGTCTAGTTTAGAGCTAGGGGAATTATTAATGTCAGGGCCAGTGTTGGGATTAGTTTTAGGGTTACGTTTAGCATAAGAGTTAGGTTCTGAGCTATGGTTAGGGTTAGGCTGGGAGTTAGCTTCAGGGTTTGGTCTAGGGATAGGATTGTCATCAGTTTTGTGCTAGAATTAGGGTTAGATTTAGACCTAGGATTAGTGGTAGGGTCAGTATAAGGGTCAGAATTAGTGTTAGAATTTGGGATAGGTTTAGAGCTAAAATGAGAGCTAGGGTTAGGGCTATTAATAGAGTAAGGATTTGGTTAGCCTATGGATTAGGGATAGGTCTAGGGTTACCCTTAGGTTTAGGGGTTTGCTTAGGGTAAGAGATGGGTTTAGAGCTTGGTTAAGCACTATGGTTAGGATTAGAGTTAGGGTTAAAGCTAAGTTTAGGGCTCGGGTTATGCCTACCATTTTTGTTAGGTTTGGGGATATGATTAGGTCCACGGCTAATGTAAGAACTAGGGTTAAAATTAGGTTAGTTTTAGTGTTATGGTTAGGTTTAAGGTTAGATTTAAGTTTAGGTGATAGGGTTAGATTTGGAGTTAGGTTTATTTCTAGGGTTAAGCTGGTAATAAGGATAGGGCAATGGTTAGGGCTAGGGATAGGGTTATGGTAAGTGATAGGGTTAAAAGTAGGAATAGGTATAGGCCGAGAGTTAGAGTCTTAGGACTAGGGTTAGTATTTGGGTTGCATATAGGGCTAAATTAGTTCTAGTATAGGGGCTAGGTTTATTGTTTGACTTTAGCCTACAGTAAGGGTTAGGTTTAGGTTTAATGTTAGAGTAAGAGATGGCATCATAGCTAGGTAGAGAGGTAGGGTGAGGATTACAATTTTGGTTAGGGGTAGGGTTATGGTTAGGGTTATGATTAAAGCTAGGTGTATGACTAGGATGAGGGGTAGGGTTTGTTTTAGTTTTAGGACTAGAATTATGGCTAGGGCTATTTTCAGGGCCAAAATTATGGTAAAAGCTAGTTTTAGGGTTAGGATTATGGTTAAATCTAGGGTAAGAGTTAGGTGTAGAATTCTGTTCAATTTTAGAGCTACAGGTTTTATTAGAGTCAGGGTCAGGATTAGGGTTTGCTATAGGTTAAGGTTTAAAGTTAGGCCTTGAATTAGTGTTAGTGTTAGGGTTACGGTAATGATAGGGTTAGGTTTAGGTTCATGTTAGATTAAGGATAATAGATTGGGTTAAAATTAGGCTTCATGCCTAGGGTAAGCATTAGGGTTATGATTTTGTTTATCGCAATGGATAGAGTTAGAGTTCATTTTAGGGCTAGGTTTATGGTTACAAATAGGGCTAAGGTTAAAGTTAGGATTAGGGCTAGGTTTGGGGTTACGTTAGAGATAGGGTTAAGGTTAGGCCTAATGTAAGTACTAGGGTGATGTTTAGGGCTAGATTTAGGATTTTCAGGCTAGAGTTAGTGTTAGGGTTAGTTTTAGGGTAAGGGTGATTTTTAGAGCTAGTAGTGTTTGGGTCAGTGTAAGCTTCAGGGTTAGTTTAAGGGTTCGGCTTACAACTCATATTAGGGCTAGGGTTAGGGCTAGGTTTAAAGTTAGAGTTTGGTTTATGTTAAGGGTTAGGGTTATAGCTATAGCTAGGCTTTGTTTTATGGCTGAGGCTAGGGTTAGGGCTAGTTTTAGGATTAGTGTTATGGTTTGGGCTAGTGTTAGGGTTTGTCTTAATCTTTGGGTTATGTCTCAATTTAGAGTTAGGTTTTGTCTAAGGTTAGTGCTAGGGCAAATGATAGGGCAAAGGCTAGGGCTAGGGTTAGGTTTACGGTAAGGTATAGGGTTATAATGAGTGAAATGTCTAATGTGAGAATTAGAGTTAGTCTTCGGACTAGTATTAGGGATAGGAATAACTTAGGGCTAAGATTAGGGCTATGATTAGTGTAAGAATTAGGCCTAGAGTTTGGTTTAAGATTGTAATTAATGCTATGTTTAGGGCTAGTATAAGGGCTAGGGTTTGTGTTAGGGTTAGGGCTAAAATTAGGGCTAGGGCTAATTCAGGTCTAGGGTTACAGTTAGGAATAGTTTTAAGGAAAGGTTTACAGCTAGGTCTAATGTAAGGGTTAGGTGTAGGATAAGAGTCAGGTTTAGAGCTAGGGAAATTATTAGGGCCAGGGTCAGTGTTTGGGATTGGATTAGGTTTGTGTTTAGGATTATGGCTTGAGTTAGAGTTAGGGTAAAAATTGCCTTAGGTTTAGGGTTTAGATTAGGTTTAGGGTAATCGATAGTTTTAGAGATAGTGATAGGGTTAGGGTTAGTCTTAGGGTTAGCATTAGGATAAGGGTTATGTTTAGGGAAATGGATACAGTTAGAGTTAAGTTTAGGGCTAGGGTTATGGTTAGGATTAGGTCTTGGGTTAAAGTGAGGGTGACGGTTAGGATTAAGGCTAAGTGTACGGCTTGAATGAGGGTTTGTGTTAGGGCTAGAGCTAGGATTAAACCTAGGGCTAATGTCAGGTCTAGCATTACATTTAAGGGTAGTTGTAGGGTTTGGTTATGAATAGGTCTACTGTAAGGTTTACGTTTAGGGTAAAGGTAATGTTTAAGCTAGGTTTATTATTACAGTCAGGGTCAGGATTAGAGATTGGTTTTGGTTAAGGTTTAGGGTTAAGGCTCAAATTAGCATTAGGTTTAGAGTAATGGATATGGTTAGAGTTTGGGTTCAGGTTAAGTTTAGGGTTTTGAATAGCCTTAGGGATAGCTATACAGTTAGGTTTAGTCTTATTGTTAGCATTTGGATTAGACTTAAGTTTAGGGTAAAAGATAGGAATGCAACTAGGGTTAGGGCTACGTTTATGGTTAGAATTAGGGCTAATGTTAGGGTTAGGGTTAGGATTATGGTTAAGCCTAGGGTTAAGTTTAGATTTAGGATAAGTGTTATGGTTGGAGCTAGATTTAGCGCAAGGGAGAGTGTTAGGGTTAGTAGAGGTATATGGTAAATGTTAGGATTAGGACTATGTTCAGCATTAGGGTTAGGGTTAGAGTTATGGTAATGAATAGTTAGAGCTAGGGTTTGTGCACTGGTTACATTTAAAATTAGTGTTAAATTTAGGGTTAGGGATAGGGCAATGTTAATGTTTAGGGTTAGGATTAGGGCTCAATTTAGAGGTAGTGTTAGAATTAGAGTTACTTTATTCAAATTTCTTTGATAAAATCCAAAATTCATCTATAACAAACTTTACTCTGTTTCCCAGGTTTACGCAGTTTGGTTCAACGTTTTGTTGTCCAGAACAGTTAATATTTTCATTTTACTTCATTTTGACCTATATGAGTAAATGTAAATGGACCTGGAAATCAAAAAGTGTTTAATGCTAGCTGCTTGAAACTGTTCACACACCCTCAATTCTTTGTGGGGAACCTCTGGTATGTTCTAGTGAGTGTAAGCTTAAGTTGAAGCATGTAAAAACAACTTATTCTGAGAGCCCTTTAGGAGAAAGCAGAGAATATGCATGCACTGAAATTTCTCCCATAATTATTTTGTCCAATTTGTTTGATACTTAGTAGGATTCATTATTTAGCTTGCTCCACAAATCTCTTCAAGTGTGGGACATTTAGGATCAATTTTTCTCTAATGAGGTTAGGGTTAGTGTTAGGTTTGGGAATTGGGGTAGTGTTATATGTAGTGTTATAGTGAGAGTATGTTAGGTACAAATTTCTTTGATAGTTGGAAAAAGTCATCTTTTACCTAGCCTTAATACGCTCCTCAGGTTTTTGCCTTCTCATTTCAATGGTTTGCTTATAGGAACATTCTGTATTATAAGGTTTCACTTCATATTGACCTATATAGGTAAATTAAAATGGAGGATGAAATCAAAATGGGTTTGTGCTAGCTGCTTGAAACTTCAAACACTAAATCAGTTCTCTATGGGAACTCTCTGGTTTGTTCCTTGTTAAAGTAGCCCTAAGATGAAGATGGTAAAAACCCCTTTATCTGAGAGCCCTTTAGCAGAAAACAGAGAAACATGCATGAACTGAAATACCTACTCAATTATTTGGTCATTGTTATTTTATACTGCATAGGCTTAATCTTATAGCTTAGTCCACTAGGCTCCACACTTTTGGAAATTCTAGGATAAACAGTTATTCAAACAGGTTAGTGTTTGTTTTAAGGACAGTGTTAGAGCTAGTATTAGTGCTAGTATTAGGATTAGAGTTAGTTTTGTTAAAATTTCTTTGATATTGCACAGGATTCATTTTTTTCCTATCCTTTTTATTCTCCACATGCTTGGGCCTCCTATGTTCAATGGTTCACTGAAAGGAGCAGTTTGTATTTTAAAGTTTCAGTTTATTTTCTCCTGTAGAGGTAAAAAGAAATGGAGCTGGAAATCAAACAGCACTGGTGCTAGCTGCTTGAAACATCACACTCCATCAATTCTCTGTGAGCAATCTCTGGTTTATTCTTGTGAGAGTAGGCCTATGTTTAAGCATGTAAAAACAACTTTTTCCAAGAGTCCTTTAGGAGATAACAGAGAAATATGCATGTGATGATATACTCCATCAATTTTTGGACAGATTTCCTTGATACTGTGCATCATTCATCCCTTAGCTTTCCCAATAGGCTGCCTAAGTTTGGAAATTCTGCAATCAAAGGTTTCATAAATGTATTAGGGTTAGGGGAAGACCTAAGGTTAGAGATAGGGTTAGAGCTGTTATTAGGGTAAGAGTTAGTTTTATTCAAAATTATTTGATACTTGGCAGGATTAATCTTTTAGGTAGATTTTCTCTGTTCCTCAGGATTAGGCCTTCTCTGTTCAGAGATTCGCTTTCAGAAACATTTTGTATTTTAAGATTTCACTTCATTTTGACTTATACAGAAAAGTTAATGGAGTTGAAAATCAAATAGGGTTTTTACTAGCTGCTTGAAACTTCATACACTCCATCAGTGCACTGTAGGGCCTCTGGTATGTTCCTTCTAAAAGTAGGCCTATGCTTAAGCAAGCAAAAACAATTTAATCTTAGAGCCCTTTAGGAGAAAAGAGGAAAATATGCTTGAAATGAAATACCTTCCATAATTATTTGGTCAGATTTTTTTGATGTTGCATAGGATTCATCACGTAGCTAGGCCCTCAGGGCTCCCAAAGGGTGGGAATTCTAGGATCAATGGTTCTCTAATCAGGTTAGGGTCAATCTTAGGTTTAGAGTTAGGGCTAGGGCTAGGCTTAGAGATAATTTAGAGTGAGAGTTAGTTTTGTTTAAATTTATTTGATATGGGCAGGATTCATCTTTTATCTAGCCTTAGTATGCTCCCAAGGTATGTTCTTTTCAATTCAATGGTTTTCTATCATGAACACATTGTATTTTAAGGTTTCACTTCATTTTGTCACCTATGGGTAAATGGAAATGGAGGTGGAAATCAAACAGTCAGCCCTTACCCTAAATATAACCCTAAACCTAACTATAAAATAGCCCTAATCCTAGGCCTAAACTTAACACCAATACTAGACCTAATTATACCCCCTAATTTAGCATTAACCCTAACCCACACACTTGTCCTAAGACTAACTCTAACTCTTGCCAAAGCCCTATTCTTAGTTCTAATCGCATTCTTTACCATAACCCAAACTCTAGCCCTAATTTTAGCTCTAACACTAGCCAAAGCCCTAACCCTAAAACTAACCATTACTCTAAATCAAATTCTAAGCCTAAACTCACTCTATCATTAGCAATAACACTAACGCTAATCATAAAAGTATCCTTAAATTTAGCTTTAGTCCTAATACAAAACCGAGCCATACGACTAACCATAACCTTAACCTAAACCAAATCCTAACCCTACGTCTACCCCAAAGTCTACACCTAATTTGACTTCTATGCCTAACCATAAATGAATCGTAATTCTGACTCTGACCCTAAACTAATCCTAGTTAAAAATATCACCCTAATCCTAAACATTATCCTAAAACTATACTCAGTCCTAAATATAACCCTAAAACTATCCCTCATTGTAATCTTAGTTCTTACATTAGCTATGTCCTTAAGAAGAGCCCTAACATAAACCAAAACCTAGCTCTAACCCAAGATCCAACCCTAGCTTTAAACCTAATTCGAACCTTAAACCTAGCCCTAACCCTTACTCTAAACCTAACACTAAATTTAATCCTTGCACTAAAGCTAAACCTAACCCTAACCCTAGCCCTTACTCTAACCATAACACTAGCCTTAACCCTAGCTCTAACCCTATCCATTAAACTAACCCTAACCCTAACCCTAATGCTAATCCTCAGCCTGACCCTACAACTAACCCTTAACCTAACCTATGCATTACCCTAAAGCTAAAATGAACCTAACCCTAAGAATATCATTACCTTAAGTGTATCTTTAATCCTAATGCTAACTCAGCCCTAAATCTAACACTAAACCTAACCCTAACCACAACTCTATCCATGACACTATCCCTAATCTTAACATTAATCCTACAAGGAACCCTAAATTTAACCCAAATTCTAACCCTAAAACTAAAACTAAACCTATCGCTCTCACTAACACTATCACTAACCCTATCTTTAAGCCTAACCCTTAACATAACACTAAAACTAAAACTGACCCTAAACATATCCCTAACCCTAACATGAACCCTTACCCTGACCCTAACCCTAACAATAACCCTAACACTAACCCTAATCCTAAAGCAAACACTAATCCTAAACCTAATTCTAGACCTCACACAAACCTTAACACAAAACCTGACCCTAACCCTAAAACTAACCCTAATCCAAACCTAAAGATAACCCTAACACTAACACTAACACTAATCATGATGCAAAACCTAACACTAATACCAATCCTAAACCTGACCTTATCCTACCCATAAGATTAACCTAACAATTATCAGAACCCTAACCCTGACCCTAAACCTAACCCTTAACCTAACCCTAACACTAACGATAAACCTAACCATAACTGTAATCCTAACACTGACTCTAACCTTAACCCTAACCCTAACAAAAAATTTAACCCTAACTCTAACCCAAACACTAAGGCTAAACCTAACAGTAACTCTAAACCTAACCCTAATGCTAACCCTAACGCTAACCCTAATCCTAACCAAAAATTTAACACAAACTCTAACCATAAACTTAACCCTAACACTAACCCTCTCCCTAACCAAAAACCTAATGCTAATAATAACCTTAATCCCAACCCTAAACAAACCCTAACCCTAACATAAACCCTAACCATAACCATAAGAACTAAACCTAACCTTAATAGTAAAACTATCCCTAAAAATAACCCTAAACCTAAGACAAACTTTAACCCAAATCACAATTCTTAACTTACCCTAACCCGAACCCTAACCACAAACTAAACCTAATTAACCGTAACCTTAACAGTAACCATAACGCAAACCCTAAACCTAACCCTAACTAACCCTAACTCCAAACATAAACTTATCACTGACCCTAACTGAAAACATAACCCTAAACCTAACACTAACCCTAACCCTAATATTAACAATAATCCTAACACAAAACATAACCTTAATCCTATACTTAAATATAAAACTAACAGTAACCCTAACAGTAACCATAACATTTACCCTAATCCTAACCCTAACACTAAAACTAATCCAACTCCAAACCTAAACGTATCACTGACCCTAACTGTATATGTAACGTTAAACCTAACACTAACTCTAACGCTAACACAAACCCTAAACCTAACTCTAAACATAAACATAAATCTAACAGTAACCCTAACAGTAACCCTAATGCTTACTTAACCTAACCCTAACCCTAATCATAACCCTAACACTAACCCTAATGCTAACTCTAACATTAAGATTTAATCTAAACCTAATGCTAACCCTAACACTAACCCTATTTTTAAGCATCACCATAAACATAAAAAAACACTTACCCTAACCCTAATCCTAAACATAACAATAACCCTAATCCTAACATAAACCCTAACACTAACCCCAACCAAAACGTAACCCTAATCTTAAAACTAACCTTAAAACTAACAAGAAAACAAACATGAACACTTAACACTAACCCAAACCATAAAACTAATTCTATTCATAAAAATAACCTAACACTAAACCTAACCTTAACCCTAACACAAAACCTAACAATAACCCTAACATTAACCCTAATCCTAATCCTAATCCTAACAAAATCCTAACTGCAACCCTAACGATAAATCTAACCCTAAAACTAACACAAACCCTAAGTCTTCCCTAACACTAAACCTAACACAAACACTAAACTTAAACATAAAACTAATCCTAAATCTAACCCTAAACCTAACACTAAACCTAAACCTAACCCTAACCCTAACACTAACTCTAACACTAAAGCTAACCCTAATGGTAACCATAAAACTAACCCTAAATCTAACGCTAATGCTAAGTCTAACTCTAACCATAACCCTAACCTCAATCCTAATTCTAATCCTAACTATAATTCCAACCCTAACCCTAACCACATACCTGACACAAACCCTAACACAAGCCATTTGAGCAAACCAAACCCTAACCTTAACCCTAACCCAAACCTAATATTAAAACTAACCTAAACCCTAACACAAACACTAACCTTAACCTAACCCTAAACCTAAAACTAACCGTAACTTTAACTCTAATCATTATTTTAACCATAAACATAAACCTAACTTAAGCCTAATCCTAACACAAAACCTAACCCTAAATCTAACTTTTACTTTAACATAAAAGCTAACCCTAACACTCAAACTAACCCTAACACTAAACCAAACATTTACCCTAACCCTAACACTAACCTTATACCTAAAATTAACACTAAACCTAATTGTAAACTTAATTTTAACCCTAACCCTAACCCTAACCACAACCCTAAACCAAAGCCTAACTCTACTCTAATATTAACCCTAAAATGAATGCTAACCCTAACACGAAGCAGAACCCTAAACCTATCACTAAACCTTAAGCTAACCCTAACCTTAACACTAACACTAACACTAACCCTATCACAAAATCTAATCCTAACCATAACACTACACCTAACCCAACTCTAAACCTAACCAGAACTCTAACACTAAACCTAAACCTAAGCCTAACCCTTAATTTAACCCTAATCGTATTCATATAACTAACACGTACCCAAATGCTAACCCTATTAAAAACCTAACATTAAACCTAACTCTACCACCAACCCTAAACATAACACAAAAACTAAATCTAACACTAACTTCAAACTTAACTCAAAACCAAACTCTAAACCTAACTCTAACCCTAATCCTAACACCAAACCTAAACCTAACACTAACCCTAACCCTATTCCTTAGCCTAACACTAACCCTAGCACTAACACTAAACCTGAACATAAACCTAACAATAACCATAACACTAATCCTAACCCTAACACTAATACTAACTCTAAACCTATCCCTAACCGTAACACCATCCTTGACACAAACCTTAAACCTAAACCAAACACTAACACTGAACCTAAACCTAACCCCAAAGCTAACAATCACGCTACCCCTAAATTAACACAAACCGCAAACCTAACCGTAACACTAACACTAACCCTAAACCTAAACTTAACCCTAACTCTAACAAAAACACTAGAGTTATCCCTAACAATAATACTAACACTAAAGTTAACCCTCAACCTAACCCTAAACCTAATACTTACCCTAACCCTAACTCTAAACCTAACCTTGAAACTATACCTAACACAAACTCTAATGCAAAAAATAACACTAACATTAACCGTAACACTAACCTTAATCCTACCCGTAAACCTAACCTTATTCTTACCTTAAACCTAACCTTAACACAAACCTAACTATAATCCTAAAAGAAACCTTAATTCTACCCATAAAACTAACCTTACACTTACCTTAAACTGAACCTTAACACAAACCCTAACCCTAACCCTTACTCTAACACTAACCCTAACTCTAAGCCAAACCCTAACATTTACCCGAAACCTAACCCTAAATCTCACCATAACACAAACTCTAAGGCAAAATTTAACACTAACCCTAACCCTAACCTTAACCATAAACCTAATCCTAATAATTACCCTAAATATAAACTATCCCAAAATTTAAACCTAACCCTTACACTAAAACTAAACCTAACTTTAACCATAACCCTATCCAAAACCCTAAATTTAAACCTAAACCTAAAACTAACAATAACCCTAAAACTCACCCTAACGCTAACGATAATCCTACCTCTAACCCTAAACCTAACCCTAACGCTGACCCAAAAACTAACTCTAAGCCTAACCCAACCCTTACATTAACCCTAACCCTAACCAAAACCTAAAACTAACCCTAACAGAAACCTTAACCCTAACACTAAACCTAAACCTAAAGCTAACCCTAACCCTAACGCTTTCACAAACTCTAAACCTAACCCTAATACTAACCCTAACCTTAACCCTAACCACCACACTAAACCTAAAAATTACTCTAACCCTTATGCAAACCCTAACACTAAACCTAAATCTAATCATAACCCTAACCCTAAAAATAAAAATAACCCTAATCCTACATAACACTAACCCTAACCCTAACCTAACCCTAATGCTAACCCTACACTAACCCTAAACTTAACTACAATGCTAAACCTAACACAAATCCTAACCCTAACCCAACCATAACACTAACCCTAACCAAAACACTAAACCTAAAATAACCATTACCCTAACCCTAAACCTAACTCGAATCCTAACCTTAATCCTAATCCTAATCCAAACCCTAACCCCACCCTAAACCTTAAACCTAAACAAAATGCTAACCCTAACCCTGACCCTAACGATAACACAAATGTTAACATTAACCCAAACCCTACCAAAATACTAACCCTAACTCTAACACTTACACTAAACCTAATCCTAATCCTAACACTAACTCTAACCCTAAATCTAACTGTAACCCTAACCCTTTCCCTAACCCTACAACAAACCCTAACCCTACACCTAACACACACCATAATTCTACCCCTAACCCTAACACTAACACTCACCTTATCACTAACCCTAACATAACCCTAATGCTAACCATAACCCTAACCATAACCTAACCCTAATCGTAACCTAAAGCTTACCCTAACCCTAAACCTAAACTAACTCTAAAACTAACTTTTACCCTAAATGTAAAGATAACACTAAAAATAACCCTAACCAAAAACCTAAACTTAAATTTAACCCTAATACAAACCTTAACTCTAACCCTAATTTAAACCTAACCCTAACAATATTCCTAACCTTAATCCTAAATGTAACCATAAACTTAACACTAACCCTAAACTTTATTTTAACACAAACCCTAACACTAATCCTAACACTAACCATAACACCAACGCTAACCGTAACACTAACACTAACCCTAAACCTAACACTAATTCTATCCGTAACCATAACCCAACCATAACACTTACCCTAATATTAACCCTAACCCTAACCCTAACATGACACCTAATTCTAACACTAAACCTAACTAAACTTAATCCTATCCCTAACAGTAATACTAAAACTAAAATTAATTCTAACCCTAATCTAAAAATAAACCTAACCTCATCCCTAACCCTATCACTAACATTAACCCTAAACATAACCCTAAACCTATCATTAACCCTAAAACTAACCCTAAACCGAACACTATAAGTAATCATAACCCTAACACTAACCTAACAGTTACACCAATCCTAACCTTAAAAATAAACATGAACTTAACACTAACCCTAACCCTAACACTTACCCGAATAATAACCATATCCCTAAGGCTAATCCTAACACTAACCCTAAACCTAAACCTAACTCTAACTGTAACACTAACCCTAAAGCTATCCCTAACGATACCACTATTCATAACTCTAACACTAATTTTAACCCAAAGACTAGAACTTACCCTAACTTTAAACCTAAGCCTAAACCCATACCCTAACACTCACCTGAAACCTAACCCTAACACGAATCCTAACCCTAATTCTAAAACTCACCATAACCCCATTTCTAACCATAACGCTAACCTTAAACCTAATCCTTAGCATAACTCTAACCGTAAATCCAATGCTAATGATAACCCTAACTCTAAACCTTTACCCTAACACTAACACTAACCCTAAACCTAAATCTAAGCCTAATCCGATCTGTAACCCTATCCCTAATACTAAGCCTATCATAAAACAAACCCTAACACTAAGCCTAAAACTTACCCTAACCTAACCCTAACCCTAAATCTAACCCAATCATTAACACTAAAACTAATCTTCAACCTAAACCTAACCCTAAACCTAAACCTTACTGTAAAACTATCCCTAACTCAAGACTTAACCCTAAACCTATCACTAACCCTAACACTAACCCTAATCCTAACACTAAACGGAAAACTTACCCTAACCCTAATCCTAACTCTAATCCTAATCCTAACACTAACACTAAATCCAATCTGAATTCTACCACTAACTCTAACTCGAAAACTAACCCTTACCCTAACCCTACACTTAACTGTAATCCTAACCCTAACTCTAAGCTTAATACAAACCCTAACACAAACCATAACCCTAAACCTAACCCAACCCTAACCCTAACATTACCAAATTCTAACCCTAACCCTAACACTAATCATAAAACTAGAGCTAAAACTAACCATAACCTGAACACAAACCCTAACCTTATCCCTAATCCTAACTATAACACTAACTGTAACCTTAAATCTAACCCTAAAATTGACACCAAACCTGTCCCTAAACCAACACTATACCTAAAACTTATTGTAACCCTAATACTAACACTAACCCTAACACTAAATCTAACCCTAACTGTATCACTAAAACTAACACTAGCAGAACCCTAACCCTAATCCTAACACTAACCCTAACCCTAACCCTATTATTAATACTAATCCTAACCCTAACCCTAACCCTAACACTAACCCTAAACCTAATCCTAACCCTAGCCCTAAAATAAACCTAGCCATAACCCTAATACAAAACCCAATCAGAACCCTAACCCTAACCCTATTACTTACCTAACCCTAACCCTAAATCTACACTAACCTTAACCCTAAGACTAACCCTAAACCTAAACCTTTAAAATAAACCTAATTCTAACACTAATCCTAAACCTAACATTAAACCTGTCTCTAACCCAAAGCCTAACCCTAAACCTAACACTAACTCTAAACCTAACCCAAATGCTAACACTTACCCTAACTCAAACATTAACCTTAACCCTAACCATAACATTAATTCTACTCCTATACCTAAGCCTAACGCAAACTCTAACCACAATCATAATCCTTAAAGCAAAATAATCCTAACCTTAACCTAACACTAACCTTAACCCAAACACTAACCCAAATCCTGACCAGTAATCTATAAGTAACCCTAAGCCTAACCTAACCCTAAACCTAACTCTAACGCTAATTCTAATCCTAACCCTAATGCTAACACTAAATGCAAAACTGAGCATTACCTGAACTGTAACACTAACCCAAATCCTAACCCTAACATTAACCTAACCCTAATCTGAACTGAAATCCTAACCCTAAACCTGAACCTAACACAAACCTTAATCCTAATCCTAACACTAACCCTAACCCTAACTAACTTTAAACCTAATCTTATCCTTAACACTCAACCTAAGCATAACCCTAACACTAACACAAACACTATCATTAACCCTAATGCTAACACTTTCACTAACCCTAAACCTAACCTTAATCCTAACCATAACACTAACTCTAAACCTAACTCTACCTCTAACACTAACCCTAAACATCAACCTATCCCTAACATTAACACTATCTTTAACCCTAAAATTAACCCTAACCCTAATGCTAACATTAACCCTAACCCTAATGCTAACACTAAATCTAACCCTAATCCTAAACTTTACTCTAATCCAATCCTGAACCCTAACAAAAAAAATACCCTAACACTAATATTAACACGAACAAAAACCCTAACCCTAACCTTAACCCTAAAACTAACCCTAACCCTAAACTTTACCCTATACCTAAAACTAACTCTTACTGTAACACAAACCCACATGGTAACCATTACCCTAAGCCAACCTAAAACTAACCCTAAACCTAACTTAAACCTTACCCTAACCCTAACACTAAACCTAAAAATAACCTTAACATAAATCTAACGATAATACTAACAATAAACTTAACCCTAAACCTAACCCAAAATCTAATTCTAACATAAACCTTAACCTTAACACTAACCCAAACCTAACCATATGCCAACACTAACACTAATCTGAAACCTAACTGTAACCGTAACCCTAACCCTAAACCAAACACTCACCCTAACACAAACCTTAAAACTAACGCTAACACTAACCCTAAACCTAACCATAACCCTGATTTAACCATAATCTTAACACTACCCTAACCCTAACATTAACACTAACTTCATCCATTACCGTAATCCTGATACTAATACTTACTCTAACACTAACCTTAACCCTATTCCTAACACTAAAACTAACGCTAACAATAATCCTAAACCTTACCCTAAAATCGAATACTTACCCCAAAACCAAACCTAACACTATCACTAACACTAACCCTAAACATAAGCCTAACACTAACCCTAAACCTAACACTATCCATAATCCTTAACCTAACACAAACCCAAAAAATAAAACTAACCCAACCCTAACCCTAAACCTAACACTAAACCTAACACTCACTCTGACCCTAAACCTAACACGAACCATAATGCTAACCCTAACACTAACCCTAATTCTATCCCTAACCCTACACTAACCCTAAACCTAACCCTTACCATAACTCTCATTCTAACACTAACCCTAAAAATAACCCTAACTATAACTCTAACACTGATACTTATATTAACCCTAACCCTAAACCTAAAATTAATCCGAACTGTAAACCTTAGCCTAAAAAAACCCTAACACTAAGCCTAAAACTAACAATTACCTAACACTTATACTAAACCTTACACTAAACATAACCCAAACCCTAACACTAAAACTAACCTTAAACCTAAGCCTAACCCTAAACCTAAACCTTACCCTAACCCTAACACTAAACCAAGCACTAATGATAAACTAACCCTAACACTAACTGTAACCATAACACTAAACCTAAACCTCACCCTAACCCTAACCCTAAACCTATCCCTAAACTTAACACTACCTCTAACCCTAAGCCTAACACTAACCCTAACCCTAATCCTAAAGCTAATCCTAAACCTAAGATGAACACTAAACCTTATGCTACCACTCAAACTAACCTTAACCCAAATTCTAACTCTAACCCTAACACTAACTTTAACCTTAACCCTTACCATTAACCTAATTCTAACCCTAACTATGAGCCTAATTCTAACTGTAACCATAACGCTAACCCTAATCTTTACACAAACCTAAACCTAATCGTAACCATAACACTAACACTAACCCTAACCCTAACTTTAACCCTAACCATAACCCTAAAAACCCTAAACCTAACACTAACCTGAAACCTAACCCTAACCTAAACCATAAACCTAACCCTAACCCGATTGCTAATACTAACCCTAAACCTCACCCTATCCCTAACCCTAAATCTAACACTAAATCTAAACCTAATACTAACCCTGAAAAAAGAATTAATCCTAACACTAAACTTAAACCTAACCCTAAACTAAACATAATCTAACCCTAAACATATCTCTAACAAAAACCCTAACCCTAACCTTAACTATAATTTTACCACGAACTACAACCCTAACCCTAAACCTAAACCCAACCTGTATCCTAAACATAACCATAAACATAACCCTAAATAAACCTAACCCTCACCCTAACACAAACCCTACCAGTAACACTAACATTAACCCTAACACTAACCTTAACCCTATACCTAACACTAACAGTAACCCTAAAACTAAACCTAAACCTAACCCTCACCCTAACCCTAACCCTAAACCTAACCCTAACATTAAACCTAACACTAACCATAATCTTATCCCTAAAAATAACACTAACCCTAACACTAATCCTAACCCTAACCCAAACACTGACCCTAATCCGAACCCTAACCATATCACAAACAATTACCTTAAACATAACCCTAAACCTATCACTAACCATAACCCTAACACTAATACTAACACTAACTCTAACCATAACCCTAACCTAAAAGTAACACTAGCCCTAACACTGAAACTAAATGTAAACTTAAAACTAACCTTAAAACTGACCTTTATCATAACACTAACCCTATCCCTAAAACTAACCCTAAACCTAACCCTAAAAGTAACAGTAACAGTAACTGTTATATTAACCTTGAAGCTCAGCCTAACACTAACCCTTAATCTATCCCTAACCCTAAATCTATCCATATCCCTAATCCTAAATTTAACTCAAACACTAAAACTAACCCTTATTCTAAAACTCACACAAACCGTAACCCTAATCACACTACCTCTAAACCTAACACGAACTACAACCTTAAACCTAACACTAATCCAAACACTATCGCTAATCCTAACACTAATCCTAAATCTATGCCTTAACAAAACTCTAACCCTAAACCTTAACCTAACACTAAGCCTAACACTAATGGTAACCCTAACCGTAACACCAACCATAACACTAAACCTAACCCTAATTCGAACTGTAACCCAAAACCTAATACTAACCCTAACCCGAAATCAAACCTAACACTAAGCCTAAAACAAACCGTAACCTAACCCTAACACTAACCCTCACTCTCACCCTAAACAAAACCCTAACACTAAACCTAACCTTAAACCTAAACTTAAACCTAATTCTCAACCTCACCCTAACCCTACCATAACCCAAAAACTAACCCTAACACTAATCATAACCGTAACAGTAATCCCAAAACTTGCTCTTATGCTAACACTAACCCTAAAATTAATGGTAACTCTAACACTAATTCTAAACCTAACCCTAATCCAATCTCTAAAACGAACAGTGACACTAACCTTAACACTAACCCTAACAATAAACCTATCCCAACACTAACCATATTTCTAAGACTAACCCTAAAAATAACCCTATCTCTTTACCTAGCACTAACCCTAACACTAATCTTAACACTAATCCTAACCCTAACTATTACCGTAATCCTAAACATAACCCTAACCCTAATGCTAAATCTAACCCTAAACCAAACACAATCTCTAACTTTTACCATATCTGTAACACACACCACAACCAGAACCCTAACACTAACCCTAACACTAACCTTATGCCTACACCTAATTCTAAAACAAACCCTAAACCTAACACTAAGACTGGCAATAAACCTAACCCTAAACCTAACATATACCCTAATACTAAACCTAACCTTAATTCACAACCTAATTCTAACCCTAACTTTAACCCTAACCTAACCCTAACCCTATCACAAACACTAACCCTAACCCTAACTCTAACCCTAACCCTAACGCTAACCGTAACATGAACCCTAACACTAACACTACCCCTAACCCTGACAATAACCCTAAACGTGCCCCTAACCTTAACACAAGTCCTAAACTTAACCCTAACCCTAACACTAACTCTAACCCTAACAATAACCCTAACACTAACCATAACATGACCCTTAATCCTAAACCAAACACTAATGCTAACCGTAACTCTAACCCTAACCCTAATAATAATCATCAACCTAACCCTAACCCTAATACTAATCTTAATCCTAATACTAACACTAAATCTAAACCTAACCCTAACACAAACCCTTGCCTAGACCATAACACTGACCCTAACATAACCCTAAACCTAACCTTTACCTAACCCTAACCCTAAACCTAAACCTAACATGAAACCTCACCATAACTCTAATATTAAAGCTAACCTTAACCCTAAAACAAACTTTAAAACTAACCGTATCCCTAATGCTAACACAAATAACCCTAATCTTAACACAAATTCTAACCCTAAGCCTAACACTAACATTAACCCTAACCCAAAAACTAACCACAACCCTAACCTTAACATTAACACAAACACTAACTTAAACCTAACCCTTACTTAAACTAACCATAACAGGAACTCTAACCATAACCCTAACACTAACCCTAACCCCAACCATAACCCTCTCACTTACCCTAACCCTAACATTAACCCTAAATCTAAATCTAACCTTAATCATAAAACTTACCCTAATCCTAACCAAAACCTTTACCCTAAAACTAACCCTAACACTGCCCGTAACCCTAAATCTAAACATTAACTTAACCCTAAATTTAACTCAAAACCTAATCCTAATCCTAACTCTAAACCTAACCCAAAAAATAAAACTAACCCTAACGCTAAACCAAAAAAAAAAAAAAAACTTAACCCTAACACTAAATCTAATCCTACCCCCAAAACTAAACCTAAACCTAACACTAACCCAAACACTAAACATGACCCTAACCGTTACCCAAACACTAACTGTAACCCTAACCCTAAGCCTAACACTAAACATTACCCTAACCATAAGCAGAAACCTAAAACTAATATAAACCCTAAACCTAAACCTAATCATTACCCAAATACTAACTGTAACCCTAACCCTAAGCCTAAAAGTAAACCTTACCCTAACCATAAACAGAATCCTAATACTAATATTTACACTAAACCTAACCCTAACTGCAACCCTATTCCTAACCTTAAGCCTAAACTTAGCCCTAAATCAAAGCATAACCCTAACCCTAACATGAACTGTAACACACACCATAACCGTAACTCTAACCTAAACTTAATCCTAATCATAGCTCTAACCCTAAACCTAATCATATTTCTAACATGAACAGTGACACTAACACTAACACTAAACCTAACCCCAACCCTAACCCTATCACGAAGCCTAACGCTAACCTTAACCCTAAAATTATCTCTAACCCTAACACTAACCTTCATGCTAATCCTAACCCTCACTAACCCTAAACTTAACCGTAACCTTATCCATTATCCTAACTCTAACCCTAATACAAACACAATCCCTAACCCTTACCAAAACCCTAAAACAAACCACAACCCAAACCCTAACACTAACCCTAACATTAACCTTAAACCGATACCTAATTTTAAAACTAACCCTAATACTAAATCTAAAACTAAACCTAAAACTAAATCTAACCCTAACACTAACATTAACCCTAATGTTACCTTAACACAAAACCTAACCCTAATCCTAACCATAACCCTAACACTAACACTGACCCTAGTGCTAATCTGAACACTAAACATAAGTCTATCACTAACACAAATCCTAACTCTAACCCTAATCTTAAACATAACCTGCACACTAACCCTAACACTAACATTAACCCTAACCCTAATACTAACCCAAACCCTCCCCCTAACCCTAACACTATTTCTAACCCTAATTATAACCCTAACCCTAAACTTGACACTAACCGTAACCCTAACCCTAACACTAACCATAACATGAACCCTAACCCTAATACTATCACTGATCCTAACTCTAACCCTAACCCTAACAATAACATCAAACCTAACCCTAAACCTAATACTAACACTAACCGTAACACAAACACTAATAATAACATTAACCCCATAGCTTTGCCAAACCCTAAACCTATACGTAACTATAACATCAACCCTTAACTTAACACTAACTCCTTAACACTAACCCTAACACTAACCCTAACCCTAACACTAACCATAAACCTAAACCCAACTCTTACCCTAACCCTAACAATAACCTTAAACCTAACCCTAAACCTAATACTGAAACTAACCTTAATCCTAACCCTAAAAAAACCCTAACCCTAACAAAAAACCATAACCTAAACCCTGACACTAACCCTAACACTAACCTTAAACCTAAGCCTAAATGTAAAACTAGCCATAAACATGACCTAAACCCTAATCCTAACCTAACCCTAACCCTAATGATAAACCTAATTCTAACCCAAACTCTAATACTAACAATAACCCTAACACGTACGCAAACACAAAACCTAACCCTAATGCTATCACTAACCCTAACCCTAAACCTAACCCTAACCATAACATTAATCTTAAATCTAACCTTAAACCTAACCCTAAAACTAATCTTAAATCTAACCCTACATCTAACACTAACTCTCACCCTTACCCTAAACCTAACCTAAATCCTAACCGTTACCCTAACAGTAACCTTACCACTAACCCAAACACAAACCCTAACCCTAAACCTAAAACTAACCTTAAATCTAACCCTAAACTAACACAGAGCCCAAACCTAACCCAAAAACTTACTGTAACACTAACCCTAAACCTAACCCTAACCCTAACCCTAACCCTAACCTTAACCCTCACACAAAACCTAACCATAAACCAAACACTATCCCTAATCCTAACCCTCACTTTATCTTTAACACTAGCCCTAACTATAACCCTAAAACTAAACTAACGCTAATGCCGCAGTCTGGCTGGGCACAATTCAGAAGTCACTTATCAAGCAGAAAAGAACTTTATTTTTGGAACACACACGCCACACCACAGGAGCTCTTCAGGAATTTCCTCAAAGCCCAACGGCCACCACGGGCTTCCCACAAGCCTCTCAACCCTCCCCCCCACTCCTCCTGCTCTTGAGGCCAATTGGGTGGGTGGCATGGACGGAGCAAAAAAAAGTCCCACATTGAGCAGATCCGTGGTCTGAAAGGGCGGGAAAACAGCACAATGAGCATCATTGCAAAGGAGCCAATAAGCTTGCAGCTAGAAGTTTGCTGGGGCCGCTGTGTGCCAATCATCAGCTGGCAGCTTAAAGTTTGCTGGGGCTGCTGTGAGCCAATCATCAGGTGGCAGCTGAAAGTATGCTGGGGCCCCTTTGGCTGTGGCTCTCAACACCTTAGCCCAAACCCTAATCCTAATTCTAATCCTAACCATAAATCTAACATAAAATAAAAATTACCCCATATCTCACCTTAAACAAAACCTTAATCTAACACTAACCCTAAAACGAACCAAAAATCGAACTCTAACTCTAACCCAAACACTAATTTTAAACCTAAGTCTATCTCTATCCCTAACATGTGCCTAACCCTAGCCCTAATACTACACCTAAGAATAAGCAAATACTTACCCTAACCCTAACCCTAAAAATATCACTAACTCTAACCCTAAAACTAACCCTAAACCTTACTGAAAACTTAACACTAAACCTAACCCTAACCCTAACCCTAAATCTAACACTATCTGTAAGCCTAAACCTAACACTGACCCTAACCCACATCTTAGCAGTAACCCTTAACCCTACCCTAAACCTATCATGTACCCTAACCCTAAACCTAATCATTAACCTAACACTAACCTTAACACTAACCATAACACTAACCCTAATCTTAAAACTAACCCTAATTCTCACTGTAACCCTAAACCAATTCTAAATCTAAGCCTAACTCTCACTGTAACCCTAAACCTAACACTAACCCTAATGCTAAATCTAAACCTAAGACTAACCTTAACCCTAAACCTAAAACTAAACCTAATTCTAACAGAAACCCTAACCCTAAACCTAACCCTTACCTAAACATAACCCTAACCCTAACCCTAACCCTAATAATAATCCTAAACTTTATCCTAACCAAAACCCTAACTCGAACCCTAACCCTAACACTAACCCTAACTCAACCCTAACTCTATTGCTAAACCTAACAATGAACCTAACCCTAACAATAACCCTAACCTTAACACTAACCCTAACCATAAATCTAAACCTAAACCTACCTTTAACCCTAACCCTTACCCTAACACAAACCCTAACCCTTACCCTAACCTAACCCTAACCCTAACACTAAACCAAATCCTAACCCTAACTTTAACTCTAAAACTAAACCTAACCCTAACCATAACAATAACCTAACACTAAAACTAATCTTAACCCTAACTCTAACCCTCATCATAAAGCTAAAGCTAACACCAACCCTAATCTTAAACTTAAAATGAACCCTAAACCTAATCCTAAACCGAACCTAACCCTAACACTAACCTTCACCATAACATTAAGCCTAACCCTAACACTAACATAAATCCTAAACCAAATCCTAACTTTAACATAAACTTTACGCTAATCCTAACCCCAACCCTAATCCTAAACTTAAAGCTAAACCTAACCCTAACATTAACCCTAAATCTCACCATAAACTAACCCTAAACCAAACACTAACACTAAACGTAATCCTAACACTTAACCTAAACCTAACTCTAACCTTAACACAAACACTTAACCTAACCTTAACCCTAACTCTAACCATAAAACTAACACTAAACATAACGTTAACCCTAAGACTAAAACGACCCCTAAGCCTAAAACTAACACTAACTCTAACTGTAACCCTTAACATATCCCTAACACTAACCCTAACCCTAACCCTAACTCTAACCCTAAACCTAAACCAAAAACAAAAACAAACAGTAACCTTTACCCTAACAGAAACCATAACGCTAACCCTAATTGAACCCAAACCCTAACCTTAATTCTAACATTAATCCTAACCCTAACCCTAACCCTAACACCATCTCTAACCCTAACCCTAACCCTAATCCTAATTTTAACCTAAACCTAAACCTCAACCTAACTCTCACCACAGTCCTAACTTTTATCATAACCCTAACTATAACCCTGAGAGTAACCCCTACACAAACCCTAATGGTAAACCTTACACTAACCTAAACCCTAATACAAACACTAACCCTAACCCTAAAACAAACACTAACACTAACTCTAAACGTAATCCGAATCCTAACCCTAAATTTTAAACTAACCGTAACCCTAACCCTAACACTAACCCTAAACCTAGTCCTAACACAAACCCTACCATAACTCTAACAATAACCCTAACCCTAACCGTAAATTAATACTAAACCTAATCCTAACACAAACCCTACCATAACCCTAACCCTAAAAAAACCTCTCACCCTTACACTAACTAATCCTAACTTTAACACTAACCCTAATCCTAAACATAATTATAACAATATCTCTAAACCTAATCCTAAACCTAAAGCTATTCCAAAACCTAACCCTAATCCTAACACTAACTCAAAACTAAGTATATCCCTAACCCTAACACTAACACTAACCTTAACCATAACTCTAACCATAAACCTAAAGCTAACACTTACCCTAATCTTAACCCTAACACAAAACCTAAACATAACACTAACCCTAATCTACCCTAAACCTAAACTTAACCCTAATATTAACCGTAATCCTAAACTTTACCGAACCCTAACCCTAACCTTAACCCTACTCTAACCCTAACCTAAACCTACCCTTTACTTTAATGCTAATCCTAACCGTAACCATAACCCTAAACATAATCCTCACCGTAATCCTAACACAAAATCCTCACCCTAACCCTAACACTAACCCTAATGCTACTCCTAACCCTAACACTAATCCTAACCCTAACCCTGACCCTATCCTAACACTTACAGTAATCCTAAGCCTAACCGAAACCCTAAACCTGATGTAACTCTAACCTAAAAATTATCCATAACACTAACACAATCCCTAACCCAAAACATAACCCTAAAGGTAACCTAACACTATCCTTAACTATTAACTAACACTAGCCCTAAAACTAACACTAACACTTACACTATAACTAAGCCTAACCTTAACACTAACATGAACACTAACCCTAAATGTAACATAATGCTATCCATAACAGTAAAACTAGACTAACACTAACCCTAACCCTATCCCTAACCCTAACCCAAACCTAATACTAACCCTAAACCTAACCCTAATCCTAACACTAAATCTAATCTTATCCCTAATAGTAATAATTACACTAACCCTAACCCTAAACGTATCTCTCACCCTTACCCAACACTAACCCTAACTCTAACCCTAACACTAACCCAAGCACAAACCCTAACCCTAACACTAACCTTTACCCCAACCTAACCCTAAAACTAACTCTAAAACTAACCCTAACTGAACCCTAAACACTTACCCTATACCTAAAACAAGCCCTAAGACTAAACCTATCCTTAATCCTAACACTAACAATAACCCCAACAATAACCTTATTTCTAACCCTAACCTTAAGACTAAACCTAAACTCAACACTAACCCTATCCCTCACCCTTTCTTTAAACCTAAAATTAATACTAACTTTAACCCTAACATGCTACCTAAACTACCCAAAACCTGAACACTATCTTTAACCAAACTCTAAGCCTCAGTCTAACCCTCTTTTTAATCAGAACCGAAACTCTAATTTTAACTCTAACCCTAACGCAAAACTCAAATCTAACACTTACCCTAACACAAACTGTAATTTTTACCTGAACATTAAACTTAACATTAACCCTAAACAAAATTCTAACAACAAATATGAAACTAACCCTAACCCTAACCAGAACCCTAACCCTAAGCCTAACCCCTAAACTAACCTTACCATAAACATAACTCTAAATCTAATCATAATGCTAACCCCAACCATAACACTAACCTTAAAACTAATTCTAAACTGAAACCTAAAAGTAACCCTAATCCTATCCCTAACACTAATACTATCTCTAACCCTAATCCTAACATTAACACTAACACTGAACCTAACCCTAAATTTAACCCTACACCTAACCCTCACCCTATTCCTTACAATAACACAATCCTTAACCATAACCCTACACTAATCCTAACCCTTATCGTAACACTAACCCTAACCTATAAGTAACCTTAAACTAACCCTAAACCTATTCCTAAACGTCACTCTAACCCTAATCCTAACCACAACCCTAACCCTTACACTAACACAAAACTTATCCCTCACACAAACACTAATCTTAATACTAACACTAACCCAAGCCCTTACCCTAACCCTAACTCTAAAACTAATTCTAAACCTAATCCAAACCCTAACCCTAACCCTAACTATAACAAAAACCATTACTATAACCTTAGCCCTAAACCTAACACTCTTCCTAACACTAACACTAGAGCTAACAGTAAACAAAATCTTAACCCTAACCCTAACCATAAGCCTAATCCCTAAACTAACCTTACCATAAACATAACTCTAAATCTAATCATAATGCTAACCCCAACCATAACACTAACCTTGTAACTAATTCTAAACCAAAACCTAAAAGTAACCCTAATCCTATCCCTAACACTAATACTATCTCTAACCCTAATCCTAACATTAACACTAACACTGAACCTAACCCTAAATTTAACCCTACACCTAACCCTCACTCTATTCCTTACAATAACACAATCCTTAACCATAACCCTAACTCTAATCCTAACCCTTATCCTAACACTAACCCTAACCTATAAGTAACCATAAAACTAACCCTAAACCTATTCCTAAATGTCACTCTAACCGTAATCCTTACCACAACCCTAACCCTTACACTAACACAAAACTCATTCCTCACACAAACACTAATCCTAATACTAACACTAACCCAAGCCCTTACCCTAACCCTAACTCTAAAACTAATTTTAAACCTAATCCAAACCCTAACCCTAACCCTAACAATAACAAAAACCATTACTATAACCTTAGCCCTAAACCTAACACTCTCCCTAAAACTAACACTAGAGCTAACAGTAAACCTAATCTTTACCCTAACACTAACCCTTAAACTAATCCTAATCCAAAACCTTACACTAACCCTAACCCTAAACCTAAACCTAACACTAACACTAAATTTAGCCATAATCCTAAACCGAACCCTAACCCTAAACCTAACACTAACAAAAAAACTAAACCTAAATTTTACCCTAACACAAACCATATCCCTTACACAAACACAATCCTAACACTAAACCTAACCCTAACCTGAACTCTAAAACTAACCCTAACCTGAACTTGAACCCTAATACTAACTGTAAACTAAAACTAACCCTAAACATAACCCTAACCCTAAGCCTAAAACGAACCCTAAAACTAACTCTAATCCTTACTGTAACACTAAAACTAATCCTAAACATAGCCCTAACTCTAAATCTATCACTAACCCTTACAATCTCCCTAATCCTAAGCTTAACACTAACCCTAAACCTAACCATAACCATAACACTAACCATATCCCTAAAACTAACCAGAAATCTAAGTTTAACCCTAACACTAACCCTAACCTAACCCTTCCACTAAACCTTAACCTAACCATATCCCTAACACTAACCCTAAAACTAACCCTAACCGTAAACCTAACCCAAACCCTAACAGAAACTTAACCCTAATCCTAACTTCAGCCCTAACCCTAAAACTAACCCTAACCTATCCCTAACCCTAATACTATCCCTAACACTAACACTAACCCTAACCCCTACAATAACAATAAACCTAACCCTAACTTTAACACTAACCCTAACTCTAACCCTAACACTTTCACGAACCATAATCCTAACACTAACACAAATCATAAACCTCACCATAAACGTAAACTGAAGCCTAACTCTTATTCTAAGCCTAATGCTAACACTAGCCTCAACCTAACTATAAAACTAACCCAAACACTAAACCTAAACCTAACCCTAATTCTTTCTGTAACACTAACACTAATCCTAACCATAAACAACAACTAACTCAGAAACTGATTTTAAACGAAACTCTAACATGAATCCTAGAGCTAACCCTATCTGTAACCCTAACACTAACCCACATCCTAACATTAATACTAATGCAAACCCAAACCCTAATGCTAACTCTAACACTAACACTAACCAAACCATAACACTAACCCTAACCTAACTTTGACCCTAACCCTTTTTTAATTCTAACCCTAACCCCAACACTAACCTTAACACTAACCCTGAACTTAACCCTAACACTAACCCTTACCCCAACCCTAACCCTATAACTAAAAATAACACTAACCTTACAACTAAGATTAAACCTAACCCTAACCGTAACCCTAAGCCTAACCCTAAATCTAACTCTAATTTTCTCCATAAACCGAAGAATAACCTTAACCCTAACCATATCACATATACTAACCTAACCCTAACAATAAACTTAACTGTAATGCTAACATTATTCCTAAACTGAACACTAACCCTAACTATAAAACTAACCCTAACCCTGACCTAAACCCTAACCCTAAAAGTAACCCAATCACAAACACTATCCCTAACCCTAACACTAACCCTAACCCTAATTCTAACCCTAAAACTAACCCTAAATTTAACTGTAACCCTAATCTTAACTGTAAATCTAACCCTAAACCAAACCCTAACCATAACAAAAACCCTAACACTGAACCTAACATTAACACTAAACCTAAGCATAATCCTAATCCTAACGCTAAACCTAACCCTAACCCTAAGCCTCAACCTAACCCTAGTACTAAACCTAATTCTAATCCTAACCCTAAACCTTACATCAAACCTAAAGCTTACTGTAACCCTAACCCAAAACCGAACACTTACCCTAACCCTAACCATAAACATAAACTTAACACTAACCATAACAAAAAACTAACCCTACCAATAACCCAAACACTAAAACTAAACGTAACTCTAATGCTAACACTAATCCTAACCTTAACTCTATTCCTAATGCTAAGCATATTAACCCTTTATCTAACCCTGATGCTAACCGTAACACTAAACCTAATCCTGAACCTAATTCTAAAAATAACCCTAACACCAATCTTAACCCTAACACCAACCCAAAACCTAAGCCTAACTCTAACTTTTACACTGCTCTTAACCAAAACCTTAACCCTAAAACTAACCCTAAACCTATACATAACCTTAATGGTAATTCTAACCATAACTCTAACCCTAGCACTAACCCTTACGTAACACAAACCCTAACCCTTTCCGTAACAATAACCTTAACCCTAACACTAACACTAAAACTAATCCTACCCTAAAACAAACATTAACCCAACCCTAAACCAAAACTAACCATAACAAAAACACTAAGACTAAACCTAACATTAGCACTAAACCTAAACTTAAACCTAATCCTATCCATAACCCTAACCCTTACACTAAATCTAACAGAAACCCTAACCTAAACCTAAACCTAACCTTCTCCCTAACCCTAACAATATAACTAACCCTGACACTAAAACTGTCCTTAACCGTTACCCAAACCCTAACACTCACCTAATCCTACCCTACACCTAACAGTAACTCTGAACCTAAACCTAACACTAACCCTAAAAATAATTATAAAACTAACCCTAACACTAACGCTAACCCTAACCTTATGACTAACTCTAATACTAACCCAATCTGCAACCCTAAGTCTAAACCTAATCTTAAGAGTAACCCTAACCCTAACCCTAAAGCTAACCCTAACACAAACCCTAACCCAAACACTAACCTGAACACTAATACTAATCCTAACCCTAACCCTAACACTAATATTAAAGCTCACCATAAACCTAACTCTAAACTTAACACTTAATCTAAACCTAACCCTAACACTAACCATTAACCTAACTGTAACCCTAACCCAAACACTAATCCTAACTCAAACCCTAACCATAACTGTAACACTAACCCTAACCTTAACCATAAACCTACAATTTACCTTAACACTAACCCCAAACCTAACCTTAACACGAACCCTAACCCTCACCATGACCATAGCACTTACCCACATCCTAACAAAAACACTAATACAAACCCTAACATTTACTCTAACCCTAACACAAACCCTAACCCTTACCATAACCCGAACCTAACACTAACCCTAATTTTAATCCTTGCCTAACCCTAACCCTAAAACTAAGCCTAACACTAACAATAACACTAATGTCAAATGTAAACCTAAAATAAATCTTCACCCCAACCATAACTGTATTACTAACACAAACTCTAACACTAAGCCTAAACCTAACATTAACCCTAAACCTAACCCTTACTCTAACTGTAACACTAACACTACCCCTCACCATAACCCTAACCATAACACTAACTCTAACTCTAATCCTGTTGCTAAATCTAAGCCTAACTCAAACCCCAAACCGGAATTTAACACAAACCCTAACCCCAAACCTAACATTAAACCTAACACTAAACCTAAACTTAATGCTAACCATAATTCTAAAACTAACCCTAACCAGAACCCTAACCCTAACTGAACCCTATCATAAACACTAACCCTAAACCTAACGCTAACGCTAACCCTAACCCAAACCCTAACCCTAACACAAACCCTATAACTAAACCTAACACTAACTGTAATCCTAAACCTAACTGTAAGCCTAACAATAATCCTGACCTAACCTTAACCCTAATAATAAACCTAACCCTAACACTAACACTAACCCTAACTCTAATCCTTAAACTAAACCTAACCCTAACCCTAACCTGAATACTAAACCTATCCCTAACATTAACCCTAACTATAACTATAACACTATCCCTAACCTTAAGGTAACCCAAACCCTCACAATAGCCCTAAAACAAACCTTAACTTAAACCTAAAACTAAACCTGTTCTAACCCTTATCCTAACCCTAACATTAACCCTAAGCCTAACCCAAACCCTAACCTTAACACTCACCTAATTCTAACCCTAAACATAACACTAACCCTAATTAACCTTTAACCTATTAACCAAAACCAACACTAGCACTAAACCAAACCCTAACTCTAACACAAACCCTACCCTTACCCTCACCCTAGCCATACCTTTAACCCTATCCCTTAACCTAAGCCAAATCCTCATCCTAATGCTACCCTAGACTTTACCATAGTTCTTAGCCTACCCCAAACCCTAACTCTATTACTAGTCCTAAATAAAAGTAGCCCTAATTCTATCTCTAACCCTAACCCTAACCCTGACCCTTATTCTGACCCTAACACTAACCCTAGATCTAAACCTGACCTTAACTCTAAATCAAACCCTATTACTACCTCTGCTGGTAAACCTATACCTAAAATTAACAGTTACAATAGCACTAGACAAACCTAATTTTAAATAGAGTCATAAATCTAGCACTAGCTCTACTGAAAAACCTAGCACAAAGCCATAACAATAACCCTTAATCTAACGTAAAGACTAAACCTCTCACTAGACCAAACGTTAGTCCTAATTGTGGCTCTAAACCTAACCCCACAATGACACTTAATCTAATAGAAATCCTAACTCTAAACTTTATCCTAAACAAAAACCTAACCCTAATATTAGACTTAACCATTACCCTTACCCCAAAACTAGCTATACCCATATCCCTCGCTCTTACATTACCCAAGCCCTAACGTTAGCCCTAAACATCACACAAAACCTAGCCTTTATTCTAGCCCTAAACCTAACCCTAATCAAATTCAAGCATTAACCCTAAATCTTAACCTAAATCAAACCCTGCTTTGACCCTGATCATAATAATACACCTAGCTCTAGACTTGACCCTTACCCTACAACTAAAACTTAAAATAGACATAGTCATAACCTAACATTAAAACTAATACTAACAATAAACCTAGACTGGACATTAGACCTAGCCCTTATCCTTGCTGTAGCCTTAACACAAATCCTCAACCTAGCCCCAAAACAATTCTTAATCCCCTAACCTTAGTCCTACCCCTAATTCTAACCCTTGCCCTAGCCCTAAAGATAGCTATAACCCTATCCCTTCCCCTAAACCTAATCCTAACCCTAACACTAACACTAACCCTAACCCTAATCTTAACCCTAACACTAACCCTAGCGCTAATCTTAGCCCGAATGTAGCCCTAACCCTAAACTTACCCCTAACCATAGCCAAAAGACATTGCAAACTCTCAACCTAGCCCTATTTCTAGTTCTAACAACATGGGTTACCATAACCCTAACACTAGCTTTAAACTTAGGCCTAACCTTAGCCATAGACCTAAACCTAGATCTAACCATAACAACAAATCTAAACCTAAAATTCACCCTATCATTAGCCCTAGCACTATCTCTAATCATAAAACTAGCCCTAACCCAAGGCCTAGTTCTAAAACAAAACTGTGCCATAGCCCTATACCTAACCCTACCTAAACTTCACGCTAGACCTGGCATTAGCCCTATCCCTAGCCCTAATCCTAGTTCTAAGGCCAGCCTTAATCCTTACCCTGATCTTAACCTCAGCTGTATCCAAATTTTGTTCCCTTGTCTTAGCACTAAACATAGCTGTAACATCATACCTAAAATAATACTAATGCTAACCTTAACCCTAGCCCTAAACCTAGGCCTACACATAACACTAACTCTAGCACTAATCCTAGCTCTAATTTATGCCTAAAACTAAACGTAACCCTATCCCTATTCCTAGGACTAACTCTAACTCTAACCCTAGCCCTATCACTGGTTCTAAACCTATCCCTTACCATAACTCAAAACCCATCCCTATCCCTAGTCCAACCTTAGCACTAACCTTTGCTCTATCCCTAAATTTGGATAAAACCCTAAACTTAAGCCGAAATCTCATGCTAAAACTAGCCCTAACAGCAATGCTAATTGGAAAACTAGCCCTAACCCTAACTAGCCCTAAAAAAACTGAGCCATAAACCTAACCCTAACCCTTAACCTAAATCAAACACTAACCCTAAACCTAGACCTAAACCTTGCCATAGTTTGAGTGCTACACTTAATCTTAGACGTAACCCTGACCCTTACTTGGACCCTAACACTAACCCTAGCTCTAAACATTGCCTTAATTCTAAACCAAGAAGTAGCCCTAATCAGAATCCAAGTTCTTTCTTTAGACATAGCCCTAATGCTAACACATATCCTAGTGATATCCCAAGATCTAAATCTAGATTTAACTCTAAGACTAACTGTAACCCCAACCCTATACCTCACCCTACCCCTAATCTTAACCCTAAATCCTATTCTATCCTTTACCCTAAGCAAAACCCTAACCCTAATGCTACATTAGTCCTACCACTAATCTTTAGCCTATCCCAAACCCTAACTCTATTACTAGTCACAATCCTAGGCCTCAATCTAGCTGTATCCCTAAACCAAACCCTGACCATTATTCTGACCCTAAAACTAACCCTAGATCTAAACCTGAAACTAACCCTAAACTGGAACCTTACTCTATCCCTACTGGTAAAACAATACCTAAAGCTAACAGTAACACTAGCACAAGACCAAACATAATTCTAGAATAGAGTCATAAATCTAGCCCTAGCCCTAAAAAAAAAATCTTTAGATAGCCCTAACAATAACACTTAACCTAACACAAAGACTAACCCTATCCCTAGACCGAACGCTATTCCTAATTCTGGCCCTAACCCTAACCCAAACACTGACACCTACTCTAACATAACCCCTAGCTCTAAACCTTAACCTAATCCAAAACCTAACCTTAACACTAGACTTATCCATAACCCTAACCCTAAAACTAGCCATAACCATAACCTGAGGATACATTACCCATAGCCCTAACACTAGCCATAAACATCACACAAACCTAGCCCATATCTAGCCCTAAACCTAGTCTTAATTGTAAACCTAACTGTAACACTAGACCTAACCCTAACCCTAGCCCTCGACCTAGTACTAAACCTAGCTCAAACTCTAACCCTTTCCCTAATTATAATATTAAACCTAAACCTAATCCTAGCTCCGACTCTAAGCCTTATTCACCTCCTAGACCTAACCCTAGCTCAAACCCTAATACTTACCCTAAACCTAACCTTGATACTAACTCTAGGCCTAACCCTAACCCTAGGAATAAACTTAACCTTAACCCTAGCCCTAACATTAGCTCTAACCCTATCCATTACCATAAAAATAAACCTAAACCAAATGCTAACCCTAAGCCTAATGCTAACCCTATCACTAACAATAACCATATCCATTACTCTAAACCTAACCTGAATCCTAAACCTAACCCTATCCATTACCCAAATCCTAAACTGAACCTTAAGGCTAATACAAGCCCCTAAACCTTAACCAAAACCAAACCATACCCGGACTCTGACCCTAATAAAACACCTAGCTCTAAATCTGACCCTTACCCTAAACCTAACCCTTACACTAGACCTAGCCATAACCTAACCACAAAATTACCACTTAATTTGAACCTATACCTGACATTAGCCCTGGCCCCCTAGCCCTATATCATACACTCATCCTAGCACAAAACTTAGCCTTAATCCTAAACCAAAACCTAACCCTAGCCCTAAATCATATGCTAAACCAAACATTAGCTCTAAACCTAGCTATAACCTCATACTTTCCCCTAAATCTAACCCTAATCCTAACACAAACACTAGCCTTAACCCCAGCCCTAACCCTAGGCCTAACCTTAACACTAACCCTCACACTAATCCTAGCCCTAATTTAGCCCTAACCCTAAATTTAGCCCTAAACCTAGCCCAAAAAATAACTCTAATTGCACCCCAGTCTTATTTCTAGTTCTAACCCTATCCATTACCATAATCCTCACAGTAGCCCTAACCTTAATCCTAATGCAGGCTCTATCCCTAAACCTAGATCCAACCATAGCAATAAATCTAAGCCTAAACCTCATTCTACTACTAGCCCTAACAATATGACTAATCCTAAAACTAGCCCTAACCCTAGCCCTAGCTCTAAAACAAAACTGAGCCATAGCCCAAACCTAACTCTAGCCTAACAATAATGCTACACCTGACATTAGCTCTATCCCTAATTCTTACCCTAACCCTAACACAAAACCTAAATCTACATTTAATTCTAGCCCTAATTCAAGTCTTATCTCTAACCCTGATCAGTAATACTGATCCTGACTCTTACCTTAACACTAAACCTATCTCGAATCATCTTCCTAAACCTAAACCTAATCTAATCACTAAACCTTGACATAGACCTAATGGTATCTCTAAAACTAACCTTAATCTTAACTCTAGTTCTTACAATAGCCGTAGTCCTACCTTATCCCTAACCTAAACCAAAACCTGGCCCTAATCTGATCCCTAACCCTAGATTTAACCCTATCACTAACACCCTAGCCCTAACACTTAACGTAAACCTAACCCAAAAACTAAACCTTAACCTAAACTGAACCATGGCCATAATCTTAACAATTACCATAGCCCTAACCTAATATAACCTTAGCCCTAACTGTAGCACTAATCCTATCTATTAACCTAACATAACCCTAACTGAATTCTATCTTTAGGTTTAACCTTAACACTTTTTCAAACCCTAAGGCTTTCCATTACCCTAAACCTAAACTGAACCGTAAACCTAACCATATCTATTACCCTAACTCTAATACTAATCCTATTGCTAATTTGAGCCCTAACCCTAAACCTTAAACTAACACATACCCTAAACCTGATTCCGACCTTAATATTAACCTAGCTGCAAAGCTGACCCTAACACTCAACCTAACCCTTACAGTATATCTGGGTATAAAACTAACCCTAAAAGTATTCCTAACCACAACTCTAGACCTGACATTAGCCCTAGCTGTAATCCTAGCCCTAACCCTAACACAAATCCTAGCCCTAATCCTAGCACTAAACCTAGACTTAATCCTAACCATAACCTTAACCCTATCCCTATCCCTAATTTTATCCTTTTACTTAGCCAAAAACATAGCTGTAACATCATACCTTACCCTAAGCCTAGAACTAAACCTAACCCTAACACTAATCCTAGTACCAATCTAAGCCATAATTTAGCCTTAAACCTAATTTTAACTTTTGCCCTATCCCTAAACCTAGCTATAGCCCCATAACTTTCCCTAAACCTAACCCTATCCCTAACACTTATACTAACCCTAAATCTAGCCCTAACACTAACATTAAACCTAGCACTAATCCTAGTCCTAATTTAGCCCTAAACTTAAACCTACCCCTAACCTCAACCTAAGAATAACTCTAACTTTTGCCCTAGAAATATTTCTAGTTCTACCCTCTCTGTTACCATAACCATAACACCAGCAATAAATTTAGCCCAAACCATAGTCCTAGACAAAAACCTAGATCATACCATAACAATTAATATAAGATTTAACCTCACCTTACTTCTATCCCTAACACTGTCACTAATTCCGAAACTAGCCCTAACCCTAGCCCTAGCTCTAAAACAAAACTGAGCCATAGCCCCAACTCTAACCCTAACCTAAATGTAACCATAATCTTGATATTAGCCCTATCTCTAATTCTTATCCTAACACTAACAAAAATCCTAACCATACACCTTGCCTTAACCCTTGGTCTAATTCGAGTCCTACCCTAATTGTAAAAGTAGCACTGATCCTGACTCTAACCCTAACAGTAACACTATCTCTAATCATTCCCCTAAACCTAAACCTAATATGAACACTAGACCTAGTCCTAATTCTAATGCTAATACTAGCATTAATCATAACCTTAGTTCTTACATTAGTCATAGTCCTACACTTTGCCTAACCTAACCCAAAACCTAGCCCTAAACTGAGCCCTAACACTAGATTTAATCATAGCCCTAACCCTATCCCTAGCCCTAATACTTAACCTAAACCAAAACCTAAACCTTGTCGTAACCTGAAACCTAAACAAAACCATAGTTCTATTCGTAATCTTAACACTAGCTCTAAACCTAGATATAATTTTATCCATTACCCTAACCATAACCCTAAGCAAATTCTAACCCTAGGCCTAACCCTAACCATAGCCCTAACCTAACCATAATCCTAGTCCTAACTGTAGCTCTAATCCTATCCATTACCTGAATCATATCTTTAACCAAATTCTATACCTAGGCCTAACTCTAACCCTATGCCTTACCCTAACTCTGTCCATTATAATAAACTTAACCTGAACTTGAAAACTAACCATATCCATTACCCTAACTCTAATGCTAATTTTAGCCCTAACCCTAAACCTTAATCTAACCGATACCCTAACCCTGACTCTGACCCTTATAATACCGCTAGCTGTAAATCTGACCCTAGTGGTCAATGTAACCCTTACAATAGACCTGGGCATAAACCTAAACCTAAAACTATCCCTAACCATAACCCTAGAACTGACATTAGCCCTAGACATAATCCTGGCCCTAACCCTTACACAAGCCCTGACCCTAAGCCTAGCCCTAAGTCTAGCCTTAATACTTATCCTAACTTCAACTGGAGCCCTAAACCTAATTTTATCCCATGCCCTAGCCCAAAATGTAGCTGTAACATCACACCTTAGCCTAACCCTAACACTAACCCTAACCCTAGCCCTAACTCTAGGCCAAAACTTAACACTAACCGTAGGGATAATCCTAGCCCTAATTTAAACCTAATTCTAAACCTAAGCCTCACCCTAGCCATAAGACTAACTCTAACTGTTGCCCTTGCCCTATCCAAAGTTCAAAACCTATCCCTGACCATAACCCAAACCTAGCCCTATCCCTAGCATCAACCCTAATGCTAACCATCACCCTAGCCGAAAATCTGGTGGTAAACCCTAATCTTAAGCCCAAACCTCACCCTAACTCTGGCCCTATACCTAATGCTAATTGTAAAACTAGCTTTAACCCTACCTTAGCCGTTAAACAAAACTGATCCATAATCCTAACACTAACCCTTAACCTAAAACAAACACTAACCTACACCTATCCCTAAACTTAGCCCTAATTTGAGTCCTAAGCCTAACTATAGAAATAACCCTGACACTTAGTCTGACCCGAACAGTACCTCTAGCTCTAAACATTGCCCTGACGCTAACCCTAGACCTAGCTCTAATAAAAAAAACTAGTTTCTTCATTAACCATAGCCCTAATGCTAACACAAATCCTAGCCCCATTGCGAGCCCTGACTCTAATTCTAAATCTAACCATAACTCTAACCCTATCATTTACCCTATCCCAAACCCTAACTCTATTACTAGTCCTATACCTAGCCCTCATTCTACCTTTAACCCTAATCCAAATCCTGACCCTTAATATGACCCTGTCACAAATCCTAGATCTATACTTGACCCTAACCCTAAACCGAACCCTAACACTACCTCTACTGGTAAACCTATACCTAAACCTAACAGTAACACTAGCACTAGATCAAGCCTAATCTTAATCCAAACCCTAAACTTGACCCTAACTCTAATAATATCCATAGCTCTAATCCCGACCCTAACAAGAAATCTAAACTTTACAATAGACCTAGCCATAAACCTAACCCTAAAACAATCCCTAAAAGTAAACTAGACCTGACATTAGCCCTAGCTCTAATCTAGCCCTAACCCTAATACAAAAATTAGCTAATATCCTAGCAAGGAACCTCACCTTAATCTTAATCCTAACCCTAACATTAACCCTAAATTTAACCCTAATTCTCACCCTAGTTATAAAACTAGCTATATCCCCATCCCTTATCCTAAACCTAACCCTAAACCAAACCTAACACTAACCCTAGCCCTAACCCTAGGCCTAAACCTAACATTAATCCTAACCCTAATTCACGCCCTAATTTAGCCCTATCCACAACCCTAACCCTAGCCCTAAGACTAACTCTAACTCTCACACTAGCTTTATACCTAGTTCTAACCCTAACCCTAAGACTAAACCTAACCACAACTCTACTTTTATCCCAAATCCTTAACCTAAGCATAAATCTCACATTTACACTAGCCCTAACCCTAAGACTAATCATAAAGCAAGATCTCACCCTACCCCCTAGCCCTAAAAATAACCCAAGTCATAGCCCTAACCTTAATTGTGAACCTAAACAAAACCTAACCCTACACCTAGCCCTAACCCTATCCCTAATTATAGTCTAAAACTAACGTGAAAACTAATTCTGAAACTGACTCTGAGCCTAACACAAACCCTGAATGTAAACATCATAATCACAGTTAATCTAACCTTAACACTAAACCTAGACCTAAATCTAAACCTATAACCAGCTATAATCATAAACCTAATTTATACATTAGCGGTAGTCTTAACACTAGCCCTAACCTAAAGCAAAACCTACCCTTAACCTGAGACCTAAATCTAACTTTAATCTTAAAGTTAAACCTAACCCTAACCCAAACCCTATCAATAATCCTACACATAACCCTAGCCCTAAACTTAGGGCTAAAACTATCCATTACCCTAATGATAACCCTAACCCTTCTGATAATCCTAGGCCTAACCCTAACCCTATACATTACACTAAACCAAACCTAAACCCTAAACATAACCCTCTTATTACCATAACCCTAAAAGTAACACTAATTCGAGCGCTGCACCTAAACACTAACATAACAGAAACCCTAATACTGACCCTGATTCTAAAAATAACCCTGGATCTAAACCTGACCCTAACAAAAAACCTAACCCTTACACTGGACCAAGCCATAAATCTAACACTAAAACTATCCCTAACTGTAAACCTAGACCTGACTTTAGCCATAGCCCAATACTATTCCTAACCCTAAAACAATCCTAGTCCTCATTATAGCCCTAAACATGGCCTTCATCATAACCCTAACCCTAAACCTAATTCTAACTCTAATACTAACCCTCACCCTTGCCCTAATCCTAGCTATAACCACATCCCTTACATTAAATTAAACCCTAACTCTAACCTTAACCCTAGTGGTAACCCTTGCCTTATCCTTAGCCCTAACACTAACCCTAGATCAAAATCTAACTCTAAATCTAACCCTAACTAGATGCCAAAGCCTAATTCTAAAACTAGCCCTAACCCTAGGCCTAACATAAACCTAGTCATAATTTATTCCTATCTCTAAACCAAACCCTAACCCTAGCTCTAAGAAAAATTCTCTCATACTAGCCATATCACTAATTCTAACCCTATCCCTTAACATAACCCTAACCCAAACCCTAAACCTAGTGATAACTCTTTCCCTATCCTTATCCCTAGCACTAACCTTAGGCAAAACGTAAATCTAAATCTAGCCCTAACCTAAACCAAAGCCTAACCCTAACTCTGGCCCAAACCATAACACTAATCCTAAAATGAACACTATGGTTAGCCCTAGCCCTAAAACAAAACCGAGCCATAGCTCTAACCCTAAAAATTAACATAAACCAAACTCTAACTTTACACCTAGACCTAAACCAAGCCCTACTTCGAGTTGGAAGCCAAATCCTAAAACTAATCCTGAACCTGAAACTGACCCTAACACTTCAAGTTCTAAACATCACTCTAAAAGTAAATCTAACCCTAACCCTAAACCTAGCACTAAAACCCTAAAACTAGCTCTAATTGTAAGCCTAGTACTTAAATTAGCTGTAACACTAAAACTAGCACTAACATAACCAAAAACCTAGCCGTAATCAGTTCCCTAAACCTAGTTTTAAACCTAACCTAACCCTAACACTTTCCCTAATCGTAAACATAACGCTAGCCTCAAACTGATCTCTAACTCTATCCATTAACATGACCATAACCCAAACAATAATGATAAACCTAAGCATAAACCAAACCCTATCTCAAATTCTAACCATTCCTTTACCCTAAACCTAACCTGAATCCTAAATCTAAGCTTTTCATTACCCTAACCCTAATCCTAATACTACTTCAAGCCCAAACTTGAAACCTTAACAAATCCCAAACCCTAACCCAGACCTTCAACCTAATAATACCCTTAGCTCTAAACTTGACCATAACCTAACACCTAACTCTTAGACTAGACGTAGCCATAAACCTAATGCTAAAACTACCTTTATCCATAATTCTGCACCTGAAATTTATTCTAGCTCTAATCCTAGTCCTATAACTAAAAACACACCTAGCCCTCATCCTAGTTCTAAACCTAGCCTTAATCATAAGCCAAACTCTAGCCCTATACCTAACCCTAATTCTATCCCTCACCCTACCTCTATACCTAGATATAATGTCATCCATTACCCTAAATTTAAACCTAACCCTAACCCTAACACTAGGCTTAAGCTAAACCCAAAACCTAGCCGTAATCCTAGCCCTAATTTAGATCTATCTCTAACTCTATCCTAACCCTAGCCCTAAGACTAACTCTAACTCTTACCCTAGCGGTATACTTATCCCTAAATCTATCCATATCTGCTACTATAAACCTAACACTAGCCATAACACTTTACTTAAAGTTAGTCCCAGTCCTATCCCTACTGTAAATTTAAACTTAAACCTAAGCCTAAGCCTAACACTAACACTAGCCCTAACCATTCTTTAACCCTAAACCTAACATGAATCCTAAATCTAACCCTATCATTACCTAACCCTAATTCTAAAAGTAATTCAAGCTCAAACTTGGAACTTTAACCTATCCCAAACCGCAACCCAGAACTTGACCCTAATAATACCCCTAGCTCTAAACTTGACAGTAACCCAAATTCTAACCCTTAGCCTAGACTTAGCCATAAATCTAACCCTAAAAATATCTTTAAGCATAATTCTGGACATGAACTTAGCCCCAGCCCTAATCCTAGCCATTACCCTAGAACCACACCTAGCCCTCATCCTAGTCCTAAACCTAGCCTTAATCATAAACTTATATCTAGCCCTACACCTAACCATAATTCTAACCCTCACCCTACCTCTAAAACTAGCTATAATGTGATCCATTACTCTAAATTTAAACCTAACCCTAACCCTAATCCTAGGCTTAAGCTAAACACAAAACCTAGCCCTAATCCAAGCCCTAATTTAGTTCTATCTCTAACCCTATACTAACCCTAGCTCTAAGACTAACAATAAATCTTGGCCTAACCCTATTTCTAGTTCTACCCGTGTCTGCTAACATAAACCTAACACTAGCCCTAGCACTTGCCCTAAAGTTATTCCCACCCTAACCATAACTCTAAATCTAACCTTAAACCTAAGGCTAAGCCTAACACTAACACTAGCCCTAACCCTAATGATAATTGTATAACTTGCCATAACCCAATCCTAGCAGTAAACCAAAATGGAACAATAGCCCTAACCATAAATCTTAACTTAAATCAAACATTGACATTACACTTAGACCTAAACCAAGCCCTAATTCGAGTCCTAAGCCTCAGCTAAAAATTAACCCTTAACCTGAATCATATCCTAACACTCACCCTAGATCTAAACACTGCCCTAAACTCAAATCGAACACTAAGATTAACAATAGCCCTAATTCGAGTCTTAATGCTAACTCTAAAACTAATACTGACACGGAGTCCTATCCTAACAAGAACCATACCTTTAAATATCACCTTAACCTTAAACCTAACCATAGCACACAAACTACCCCTAACCCTAACCGTAAAACTAAAACTAATAGTAACCCTAGTTCTTACATTAGCATTTACCTTCATCCTAGCCCTGACCCTAACACAAATTTTTTTTTTTAAACTGAGCCATAAATCTAACACTAAATCTGGCCCTTACTATAACCCTAGACATGACATTAGCCCTAGCCCTCATACTATCCCTGACGCTAACACAAACACTAAACCTCATCCTAGCCATAAACCTAGCCTTAATCATAAACATAACCCTAACTCTAGCCCTAACCCTAATACTAACCCCTGCCATAGCCCTAAACCTAGGCAAAAGCACATCCCTTATCCCAAACATAATGCTAACCCTAACCCTAAACCTTTTCTTCACAATTGCCCTATCCTTAGCCCTAACTTTAACACTCGATCGCAATCAAACTTTAAATCAAACCCTAACTCGATGTCGAAGCTTAAAACTAGCCCTAACCCTGATGCTAAATCTAAAACTAGCTGTAACCCTAGCCCTAACACTAACCCTAGCCGTAATTTAGCTCTATCCCTAACCCTAACCCTAACCCTAGCCCAAAGAATAACTCACTCTCACATTGGCCCTATCACTCATTCTAATCCTATCTCTTCCCATAAACCAAACCCTATCTTAAATCCTAGTCCTAACCCTTGCCCTATCCTTAGCCCTAGTACTAACCTTATATAAAAACCTAACTCAAAATTTAACCCTAAACTGAAGCCTAAGCCTAATTCTAATACTAGTCCTAACTCTAACACTTAATACTACAAATTTCACTAACCCTAAACCTAGCCATAAAACCAAACTGAGCCAAACTCTAGCCATAACCCTTAACAAAAACCAAGCCCTAACCCTACACCTAGACATAAACACAGCCCTAATTCAAGTTTTAAGCCAAACCCTAAAAATAACCCTGACCCTTACTCTTACCATAACACTAAGCCAATGTCAAAACATCACCCTAACCCTAATCCTTAACCTAACAGTAAACCTAGCCCTAAAACACTAATATTAGCCATTATCATGACCCTAGTACTTACATTAGCCGTAACCCTAACCCTAGCACTAATTTAACCCGAAACCTAGCCAAAATCATAGCCATAACCCTAGCCCTAAACTGATTTCTTACTCCATCCATTACTATAACCATAACCATAACCCTAATGCTAATTCAAGTTCTTTTAACCTTAACCTATCCCAAACCTTAACCCATACCTTGACCCTAATGATACCCCTAGCTCTTAACCTGATGCTAACCCTAAACCTAACCCTTACACTAGACGTACCCATTATCCTAATCTTAAAAGTACCTTTAACCATAATTCTGGACCTGAAATTTACCCTTGCACTAATTCTAGCCCTAACTCTAAAAAAAATCCCTAGCCCTCCTCCTAGTCCTAAACCTAGGCTTAATCATTACCCTAAACTTAACCACAGCCCTAATACTAATTATAAGCCTCACCCTACCTCTAAACCTAGCTATAAAGCCATCCATTACCACAAACTTTGCCCTAACACTAAACCTAAACTCTAAATGCTAACTGTAAACTCTAACCCTAAACCTAACTTTAAACCTAATCCTAAACCTAACCCTAGGTTTAAACTAAAGATTAAACCTAGCCCTAATTGTAGCCCTAATTTAGCCCTGTCTCTAACTATAAGGCTAACCCTAACCCTAAGACTAAATCTCTCCCTAGCCCTAGCCCTAGTTCTAACCCTATCCCTTACCATAACCCTAATTTTAGCCATAACTTTTGCCCATCCTTAGTTCTAGCCCTAGCCCTAGATCTAACCATAATTAGAAATTTAACCCAAACACAAACCCTAAGTCTAACACTAACACTTGCCCTAACCCTAACCCTAGGACTAAAACAAAACCGACTGTTAGCCCTAACCCTAAACATTAACTTAAACCAAATCCTAACACTACTACTAGATCTGACACTAGCTCTAGTTCGAGTACTAACCCTAATCTTAAAACCAATCCTGATGCTGACTCATATCCTAACACTCACCCTAGCTCTAAACACCGCCATCACTTTAAACTGAACCCAAAAAGTAACCCTCCCCTAATTCGAGTCCTAACTTTATCCCTAATACTAAGCCTGACCCTGACTCCTAATCTAACGTGAACCCTAGCTAAAAATATCACCCTAACCTAAAACTAAACCTAACTCATATCCTAACACTAAAATTAACCCTAATGGTAACCCTAGTTCTAACATTGGCAATTGTTCTAACCCTAGCCCTGACTCTAACAAAAAACCTATGCCTAATCAGAGCCCTAAAGCAAGATGTAACCCTAACTCTAACCAAAACCATAGTTCTAACCCTAGCTCTAAACCAATCCCTTACTTAAGGAAAACCTTAAAACAAAGAGTAACCTTAGACCAATCACTAATTTTTAGCTAACCAAAACACTAACCTTATCAAAAGTCCTTACACTTGCCCTCATTCTAGATCTAACCCTATCCAAAACACTAACACTAACCCTGACCCTTTTACTTACCTTACCATTAATCCTAGGTCTAATCCTAACCATAACCGTAACCAAAAACCTACCGTAATCCTATCCCTAGACCTAATCCTGAACTAGTGTAAGGGTTAGGTTTAGGGTTAACATCAGCCTAGCCCTAACCATAGCTCAGAACCTAACGCTTACACGAAATATAACCTTAAACTAATCCTAGTTTTAGCTCTCACCCTAACCCTAATTCAAGACCTAATTCTAAGCATACCTTAGTACTAACTTTAAGTCTAACTGTATCAGTAACCTAAACATAACCCTTACTCTAATGCTATCCCTAGTCCTAACCCTAAACATATCATTATCCTGAAACTTATCAATTTCCCTAAATCTACCCTGAACACTACACCTAATCCAATGATTTCCCTAACCCTTACACTAATGATAATTTGAGCCCTATCCCTAAACTCAAACCTAAACCAAACCCTAACACTGGCACGTGCCTTAATAATTCCTCTAGCTCTAAACCTCACTCTTACCCTATAACTAAACCTTACACTAGACCTAGCCATAAAACTAACCCCAAAACTATTTCTAAGCATAACCCTAGACCTGATATTAGCCTTAGCCATGATACTAGCCCTAACCCTATTACAACCCCTAGCCCTTATCCTAGTTCTAAACATAGCCTTAATTATAACTCTATCCATAACCATAAGCCTAACTCTAACACTAACCCTAGCCATAATCTTAGATCTAATTTAGCCCTGTTCCTAACCTTAACCCTAACACTAGCTCAAAGACTAACTTTAATTAACACCTTAGTCCAAACACTAGTTCTAACCCTATTCTTTACTGGAATCCAAATCTTAACCCAAACCATAGGTCTCACACTAGCCTTATTCATAGCCCTAGCAGCAACCCTAGGATTAACCCTAACTCTAAATATAACCCTAAACCTTAGTCTAAACCTAAACCTAACACTAGCCCTAAAGCTAAGGCTAATCCTAAAACTAGCACTAACCCTAGCCCTAAAACCAAGCAAATCCATAGACCTAACCCTATCCCTTAATAAAAACTATCCCTTAATAAAACCATACACTTAGCCATAACTCTAGGCCTAATTCGAGTTTTAAGCCAAACCCTAAAACTAACCCTGACCATGACTCTGACTTTAAAACTAACTCTATCCTAAGCATCACCCTAACTCTATACTTAAACCTAACAATAGACCTGCCCCTAACCCTAACCCTAAAATTAACCCTAATTGCAACCCTGATACTTACATTAGCCATTACTCTAAACCTAGCCTTAACTTAACCAAAAACCTAACATTATTCCAAGCACTATCCCTAGATTTTTTCCTAAATCTAACTCTATAAATAATCGAAATTATAACCCTAGCTGTAATCCTAGATTTAACCATAACATTAACCCTAAGCCTAGCCCTATCAATAATCATAACAATATCCCTAGCTGTAGCCCTATCTCTCACCCTATCCATTATCCTAAACATAACCTGAAACCTAAACCTAACACTATCTTTACCCTAATCCTAACTGCAATGCTAATCCGAGCCCTAACATTAAACTTTAACCTATCCAAAACACTAATTGCAACCCAAACCCTAAGAATACTAGTAGCTCTAATCCTGAACCTAATCATAAAACTAACCCTTACACTGGACGTAGACATAAATCTAAACCTCAAACTATTTTTAACCATAACACTAAACATGAAATTAGCCCATGCCATAATCCTAGCTCTAATCCTAAACTTAATCTTAGCCCTAACCATAACCTGAGCCTTAACACTAATTCTATTCTTCACCCTAGCCCTAAACCAATATATAACCTCATCCTATACCCCAAAACTAACCATAACCCTAAACCTATCCCCAACCCTTGCCCTAAACCAAGGCCTAACACAAAGCCTAGTGCTAATACTAGCCTTTATTTAATCCTATCCTAACCCTAAACCTAGTCATAAGACTAACTCTAACTCTTGTCTAGTTCTAGCCCTAGTTCTGTCCTTAGCCTTAATCCTAATCCTAGCTCTAAGCCTAAGTCTAAAACTAAACCTAACTCTAAATTTAACTGTAACAATAAGGCTAAACCAAACCCTAACACTACAAATAACCACAACGCTAATCATGAAACGTGCCCTAGCCCTAGCCCTAGGCACAAACCAAAACTAAGCCATAGCCCTAATCTTAACCCTTAAACTAAATCAATCTGTAACCCTAGAGCTAACACTAAAAATATCTCTATTACTAACCCTGACCCTGACACTGACCCTAACACTAATCCTAGCTCTAAACATCACCCTAATCTAAAATTAACCCTAACAATATATCTACCTTTAATCTAACCCTGAAACTAGCCTTAATCATAATCCTAGTTCATACTTTAGTCATTGTCATTGTCTTAACTGTAACCCTAAACTTAACAAAAATTCTACCCCTAATCTGACCCCTAACCCTACCTTTAACCATAATACTAGCCCTAACCCTAACCCTAACACTAGCCCTAAACCTAAGTCTAAACTTATTCCTTACAATAAGCCAAACCCTAATCCAAATCCTAACCCTAGTCTTAATCGTAATACTTAGTTTTACTTAAACACTAATCAAAATACTAGTCTTAACTCTTGACCTCATTATACCTCTAAACCTAACACTGTCCCTCATCTGACTCTCACACAAACCCTAGGTCTAAATTGACCCTAACCCTAAACCAAACCATAACACCAGCCCTACTGGTAACCCTGTAATTATACCTAAGGTTAACACTAGACCTAGACCAAAACTTAATTCGAAATATAGCTATAACTCTAGCCCTAGGCCTAAAAAAAAAAAAAAAAAAAAAAAAAAAAAAAAAAAACCTAGCACTAGAACTAATAATAACCCTTAACCTAAACAGAACACTTATCCTACACCTAGATCTAAACCTAGTTCTAATTCTGACTTTAACCCTAACCCTAATGCTATCCCCAAAACTGACCCTAATTTTAACACTGAACCTAGCTTTAAACATAACACTAACTCAAAACCTAGACCTAACACTAGATATATCCATTACACTAACCAGAAAACTAGCCAAAAAAATAACCCTAGCTCTTAGATTACCCATAATCCTAACCCAAGCCCTAAACCTAACATAAAACCTATCCCTAATCCTAGGTGTTAACTTAGCTCTAAACATAACTCTTAGCCTAACCCTAGCCCTAAACCTAGCCCTAACCTAAGCCTCGCCTTAGACCAAACCCTAGCTCAAAGCCTAACCTTTACACTAAGCATAACCGTACCTCTATCCTAAACCTTATCCCTAATCCTAATTTTCAACCTAGCCTGAACTTTAGCTCTAACCATATCCATTACCGTAACCCTAACCCTACCCATAATTAAAACCGAATTCCTAACACTAAACCTAAATCTAACCCTTAATGTAAACCTGGACCTAAATCTAAACCTAACCCATAACCCTAGATCTGAAATTCACCCTAACACTAATCCTAGCCCTAACCCTAACACAAACGCTAGCCCTCATCCTAGCCTTAAACCAGCCTTAATCATAACTCTATTGAAACCCTAGCCCTAACCCTAATTCTAAATTTTACCCTAGCTCTGTCCCTAGCTCTAATCCCATCACTTACATTAAACCTAACTGTAAGCCTAAAACTAACCCTAGGCCTAATCATAACCATAAACCTAGCCCTATTACTAGCCCTAATTAAGCCCTATACCTAAACAAACACTAAGCTTAGCCATAAGACTAACTCTCACTCTCAGCATGGCCCTATTTCTAGTCTAACCCTTTTCCTTACCTTGACCCTAATCCTAGTCATAAACCAAGACCTAACAGTAGCTCTATTTTTAGCCCAAGACCTAACCCTAAATTTAATCCTAAATCTAAATCTAACTTTAACCCTAAGCCTAATCCTAAACCTAACACTAGCCCTAAACCTAATGCTAAGACTAAAATTAGCTCTAACCTTCACCCTAGCCCTAAAACAAAACTGAGCCATAGCCCTAACTTTAAAATTTCACCTAAACCAAAACGTAACCCCACACCTAGCCCTAACCCTAGACCTCATTCGAGTCCAAACCCTAACCCTAAACTACTCTGACCTTGAATTTGACCCTAACACTAACCCTACCTCTAAACGTCATACCTAACCCTACCACTAGACGTAGTCCTAACCCTAATTCTATATAGCCAAAATCATAACCCTAGTCCATACATTGGCCCTAACTCTAAAACTAGCTCTAACTCTATCCAAAACCTAGCCTTAATGCAAGACCTACCCCTAGCTTTAACCCAAAACCTGAACCTAACAGTAGCCCTAACCCTAACCCTAAACATAGCCCTAATCCTAGGTCTAATCCTCTTTCTTACCTTAAGCTAACCCTAACACTATTGCTAACCCTAAGCCTAACCCTAATCCTTAGCCTAACCCCAAACCTCACCCTATTACTAGTCTTAACCCTAGCCCTCATTCTGGCTCTAACTATAACCCAAACCCTAAACCTTCCGCAGTCTGTCTGGGCACAATTCATGAACCACTTGTCAAGCAGGAATGAACGAGTCTCCCAATGAGCAGCTCTGTGGTCTGAAAGGGCGGGGAAGTAGACCAATGAGCGTCCCCGAAGAGGAGCCTATCAGCTGGAAGTTTGCTGGGGCTGTGGTGAGCCAATCAGCTGGAAGTTTGCTGGGGCCGCATCAGCTGCGGCTCTCAACAACTCTCCCTCTCGGTTTAATTAAACAACAAGCATGTGGCTTAGGGACCGTGCATGTCTTAGTTTGTCCAATACTACATATGGTCCTTACCCATCATTGGATGAGCTGACCTCAAGGTGTCACCTCCTGTCTTAGGTTGGTACCATTGCAATTGGATCTTACCCGTCATTGACTTCCGGTCCAGCATACAGCCACACCTGTGAATAGGCCTTTGTACCAGTGGGAGGGTGAGGTTCTTTGCCTCACCTGTGTTGGCCCCCAAATTTCAGCTGAATGACCATCACAAGCAGAAGAAAGGAGGATACAAAATGCCACAACACCAAGCCAATTGATGGCTCCTTTTAGAATAATTGTACCACCAATGACATCATCAGCAAAAGTACCCCGCCACTACCACAAGTCAATGCACCAACAGATAGTTCACAATGCATACAAGTGATACATAATCTAGGCAAGTTTTGCAAGCAGTTCGAAGCAGAGAAATCTATTAATACATCCATTTCCTCCCAAAACAAATAGACCTTTACATTGAGCATCACTTCTTGAATTACATTATTCATTGATGAATCAGTATATACAGTTGTTTTGATAGCTATTGCAGAAGGTGTAGTTTGGTTTTATCTATGTCTTCACCAGCACTGGGATGAAGATAAGAATTCTGGCAATGATGGCTAAAGAAAAAAATTATGTAACATTCCAGCAAGCACTAAAAGAAAGAAATTTTCTTAACAATTTACATTATCCTGAACAGAATTATTAAATATAATGAAAAGGAAAGGTGAAAGTAAACAAAGAGATCTGTTAACCTCCTTTTTTTGTTCACATATTAAAACAATCCTCAATAGCGGTTTACCCAGATCAAATTAAACCATTTAAATCACGTGAATAAGAAAACAAAATATTTGGATTAATTTTTTCATGAGTGCTCGTCATAAATGATATATGGACATACGCATAAATGTTGAGAGCCACAGCTGATGCAGCCCCAGCAAACTTCCAGCTGATTGGCTCATTGCAGCACCAGGAAACTTCTGGCTGATAGGCTCCTCTGCGGTGATGCTCATTGGGCTGTTTCCCCTCCCTTTCAGACCACGGAGCTGCTCATTGCCGGACTTTTTTGGCTCCTCCCACGTGACCCAGCCAATTGGCCTCAAGAGCGGGAAGAGTTCCGGTTGAGAGGCTTGCTGGAAGTGCAGAGGTGGTGTTTGGGCTCTTGAAGATTCCTGGAGAGCTCAAGTGGTGCGATGTGCATGCTAAAATTAAAGTTTGTTCCTGCTTGACAAGTGGCTCGTTAATTGTGCCCAGCCAGACTGCAGCATTTGGTGGCTTGAACAGGAAAGGGCTGAGGGTAAGTAACAAGGTAAACTGCTCACCCCTGAGGGCAGGGCGAGAGGATGGGTAGCCATTTTAAGATTCTTCTTTCGTTTTGTTTCACTTTTTTTTTAAGTTACCATCCCTGGAGATGGATGAGATGGAAAAATAACCGCTCACATCTGAGGAAAAACTATTTGCGTCTGAGGAACAGATAGGGAGAAAGGATGGATGGACATTTCAGGAGAATAGAAAGGCTGATATAATGAATTTTTGTTCCATTTTTGTTTCATTTTGTCTCGGCTTTCTTTTGCATTTTCTTAATGAGGGGTATCTTAATCACGGAAATATGGAATTAAAAATTAGTAAAATCAAACCAAAAAAAATATTAAGTGAATTGTTAGAAGAAAGAGGCACCCCAGTATAATCAAGAACAGTTAGGGCATATATTGAAGATTTAAAAAGGATAGAAAAGGAAAGCCCAGGAACTCTGCCAGTTGGCACATTACTGTTATGGACATTGGTACAATCTTGTTTACTTAGTCAAGGTGAAGACATTTTAGATCAAGTAAAAGAGGAGGCCTCTCAAGAAAGTCAGAAAGGGGAAGAAAGTTTAGAGCAGAAAAAGCCATCAGGGGAGAAGTTAAAACAGGAGGCTGCTACTAACAACTTTCTATCACCAGAGGGCGAAAGAGTCCAACCAACAACTCCACCTATGGAGACAACATATGATGGGAAGCCCCCAACCCCCATAGTTGATAGGTAGGATCCTGAGACAGGACCTCAAAGTTTAGCATGTCCTGTATTGGAGCAGGCAAGAACACCACAAATTCACCATGCTTTAGATTTCAAAACAGTGAAGCACCTAAAAGAGGCTGTAATAACCTATGGTCCTCAAGCATGCTTCACTGTAAGCATGGTCGAATCCATTACCAATTTGAACATGATGCCAGCAGATTGGACTAGTGTGTGTAAAGCTGTGGTAAATGAAGGACATTACCTGTTATGGAAGGTTGCCAATGAGGAATTTTGCACCGAGATGGCTAGGCGAAATTCAGCAGCCAGTTATTCTCAGAGAAATCTAGATATGTTGTTAGAAAAGTGACATTATGAGTGTCAGTAGCAACAAATTGCATATGATTCTGCCATATACTCACAAATTGCTGTAGATGTGGTTAGAGCATGGAAGACTTAACAAGGACATGGAGATTTATAAGGTCAATTATCTAAGGTAATACAAGGAGATAATGAACCTTACACTGAAATTGTAGATAGGATTATTCAAACAGCTACCAGAGTTTTGGGGATACAGAACAAGCAATGTCATTAATTAAACAGCTAGCCCATGAATAAGCAAACAGATGGTACCAGGAAACCATTAGACCCTGGAAACATGGAGATTTAAACACATATATTAAATTATGTAGAGACAATAATGAACAAGGGCAAGTCTTGGCAGCTGCAGTACAACAGGCTTTAGATGCCAGGCCAAAAACATGCTACAATTGTGAACAAACAGAACAATTAAAAAAAAAATTGCCCCATAGGAGGAAGGTTTAACAAAATTAAGTATCAAAGGGGTAGAATACTGGGTATTTGCCCTCGATGCCATAGAGGGAGACATTGGGCTAATGAATGTCATTCTCAAACCACCATAGAGAGTACTCCATTATCAAAAAATGGACAAGGACCAGATGTTTACCCACGATATCATGGAAAAAGGCATCGGGCTCAATGTCCAAAAAATGGACCGGGAAGCCCAATGCTCCAGGGCCCACGACCACAAACATACAGGGCACTGGAGGAACCCAGCAACACCATCATGGTAGTGCCCAGGACACATTATCCATTATATCCCTCACTAGACAAACCAGAGGGAGTGCAGGATTGGACATCTGCACCTCTACCAGAGCAGTACTAACTCCAGAGATGAGAGTTCAAATCATTCCCACAGGGGTAAAAGGGCCTCTTCCACAAGGAACAGTAGGCTTATTATTGGGACACAGTTCTTCTACTCTAAAAGGACTTATGATAAGTCTTGGGGTAATTGATCCCGATTATGATGGTTAAATAAACATTACAGCCAGTTCTCCAAAGGGTATATTAGTAATTTCACCATAAATCTAACCATATCTAGCCATATATATAGCCATATCTCTAGCCCTAGACAAAAAAAAAAAAAAAAAAAAAACCTAGTCTTAGCCCTAATGATAAACCTTTACCTAACACAAACAGTAACCCTACACTTAGACCTAACTCTAGTAATAATTCTGGGTTTACCTCTAACCCAAAATATAACATGAACACAGACCCTTACCCTAACACTAACCCTAGCTCTAAACATCATGAAAACAGTAACTCTAACCCTAACACTTGATATAGCCAAAACATTTACTCAAAAAGTATCCCTAATCATAACCCTGGTTTATACATTAGTTGTAGGCCTAACACTAGCCCCAAACAAACCCATTACCTATCCATTACCCTAACAATAACCCTATCCCTAATGCTAACCTAGGCTTAACCCTAACCCTATGGCAATCCCTAAACCTATCCATTGCCCTAAAACTAACCTGAACCTTAATCCTAAGCCTATTCATTATCCTAACCCGAAGTCTAACCCTAATGATAATTCAAGCCCTAAAACTAAACCTAAACCTAAACCAAACCTTAAGCCATACACTGACCCTAATAATAAACATAGCAGTAAACTTGACAATTACTATAAATCTAACACGTACACTAGACCTAACCATAAACATAAACCGAAACCTATCTAACTGTAACCCTATACTTGACATTAGCCCTAGCCATAATCCTAGCCCTAACCCTAACATGATCACTAGCTCTCATCATAGCCAAAAACCTACCCTTAATCATAACACTAGCCCTAATTCTAACCCTTTTCCTAGCCCTAAACCTAGTAATAATCCCATTGCTTACCCTAAACCTAACCTAAAACCTAAACCTAACACTAAACCTAGACATAATCTTAACCCTAGGACTAAGACTAACACTAACCCTAGCCCTAAATCTAATTCTAACTCTAATCCTACCTTTAAAACTAACTATAACTCTCGCACTAGCCCTAGCCCTAATTCTAACCTTATAACTTACCATAACCTTATTCCTAGCCATAGCCTAGAATAACCCTAGCCTTAACCTTACACCTTGCCCTAAACCTAGATCTTTACCTAACTCAAAATCTAACCTTAATTCTACACCTAAACCTAACCCTAACACTAGCCCTACCTCTAATGCTAATCCTAAAATTAGCCCTAACCATAGGCTCAGCCCTAAAACAAAACTGAGCCATAACACTAACCCAAAACTTTACCTAAACCAAACACTAACCTTATTTCTACCCCTACGCCTAGCCCTAATTTGAGTCCTAATCTCAACTATAAAATTACCCCTAAACCTGTCTCTGACATTAACCCTAACCCTACCTCTAAACATCACCCTAAACCTAAACCTGAACTCTACACTAGACCTCGTCTTAACCCTAATTCTAAAACTAGTTCTAATCATAACCCTAAATCATACATAAGCCATAACCTTAAACCTAAAGCTAACCCAAACCTAGGCCAAATCTGATACCTAACCCTAGCTTTCATTCTTACCTGAAAACCTAACATTAGCCCTACCCTAATGCGAAACATATTTCTAACTCTAGATCTAACCTGATACTTTACCCTAGCCAAAACCAAACCCTAATCATAAACCTAGTCCTAAAACTAATCCTTAGTGTAACCCAAATCCTAACACTTTTACTAGTCCCAACCCTAGACCTTATTCTAGCTATAACCATAACCAAAATTCTAACCCTAACCCTGACCCTTTTCTGACCCTGAACCTGAACCAAACCCTTACAGTAGCTCTACCCATAACCATATATCTAAACCTAACCCTAAAACTAGTCCTAGATTTAACCTAGTCCTAAATCTAGCTATATATCTAACAAAGACCTAAACAAAAAACTAGCCCTAGCTTTAATGATAAACTTTAACCTAAGCCAAACACTAACCGTACCTCTAGACCTAACCAATCCTAATTTTGGCTATAGCCCTAACCTTAACAGTAATCTAAACACACACCAGACACTAACACTAAACCTAGCTATAAAACTGAGGCTAACCAAAACCTAAACCAAACACTAGACCTATCCATAATCTTACACATAACCCTTATGTTACCACAGCACTAAAACTAGCTCTAAAACTAACACAAAACCAAGCCCTAATCCTTGGCCTAAATCTAGCCCAAAGCATAACCCTTACCCTAACCTAACCTTATCCCTTATCCTAAGTCTAACTCTCAAGCTAACCCTAACCCTCGCCTGAGACCTAACCCTAGATAAAACCCCAAACCGAATGCTAAACATAACCCTACCCCTACCCCAAACCTATTCCTAATCCTAGCGCTAATCATAATGTTAACTTCTGCCCTAATACTATCTCTAATATTATCCATTACCTTAAACCAAACCTTAACCCTAATGATAACACTGGCTCGAATCCTAATTGTAAACCTAATCCTATACCTAAACCTAAACCTAACACTCATTCTAGCCATAACCCTAGATGAAACCCTAACCTTTACTCTAACACTAACTCTAGCCAAAACCCTAACACTAACCCTAAACCTACAACTACCTCTAACCCTAGCCTGACATCTAACCCTATCAATTACCCTACCTTAACCCTAACTTTAACACTAACCCTAAATCTAAAATCACCCATAAAACTAACTCAAAATCTAACCCTATCCATTAACCTAACTCTAAAGATAACCTTAGCCCTAAGCCTAACACTAACCCTATCCTTAACCATAAATCTAACCCTAGGCATAATCCTAAACCTAACCCTCACTCTAGCCCTAAGCCTAGCTCAAAACCTAAGCTGTACCCTAAACCTAACCAAAACCAAACCCTATTCAGAGCCTTAACCGTAACTCTATCCCTAATCCTATCCAAAACCCTAGCCCTAACCCTAGCTCTAATGCTATTCATTACCCTAACAATAACCCTAACACAAATGCAAGCCCTAGGCCTAACCCTAACAGTATCAATAACTCTAACCCTACCAATTACCCTAATCTTAACCTGAATCCTAAACCTAAACATATCCATAAGCCTAACCCTAGTTTTAACCCTAAAGCTAATTTGAGACCTAAACCTAATAATTAACCTAACACAAACCCAAAACCTTACCCTTACCCTAAAAATACACCTTACTCTTAATCTTGGTCTTACCCTAAATGTAACATTAGACACAGTCATGAACCTAACTCTATAACTATCCCTAGCCATAACCTAAATCTGACATCATCCCTATTACTAAAACGTGCCCTAACTCTAACCCAAACCCTAGCCATCATCCTAACCACAAATCTAGCCTTAATTCTAATACAAACCTAACACTAGGTCTAAACCTAATTCTAATCATCGGCCTAGCCCTAAACCTAGCTATAACCCAAACCTTTTCCCAAATACTAACCCTAAACCTAATCTCAAACATAGCCCTAACCCTAGGCCTAACCCTAACACCAATCCTAGACATATTCCTAGCCCATAATTTAGCCCTAAACATAACTATAACGCTAGCCTTAAGACAAACACTAACTATCGCTCTAACTCAATTCCTAGTTTTAATCCTATCCCTTACTGTAACCCAACTACTAGACCTAACATTAGCCCTAACCCTAGCCATAGCCCTAACCCTAGAATTAGCCATAACTCTAAATGTACCCCTAAGCGTAAACTCACCCTATCACTAGCAATAACACTAATATTAATTGTGAAACTACATTTAACTTTATCCTTAGCCCTTAAACACAATGAGCCATAGTACTAAACCTAACCCATAACTTAAACGAAATTCTAACCCTACATCTGACCATAAGCCTACCCCTAATTCGAGTCCTACCCCAACCCTAAAACAAATCTTGATGCTGACTCTAAACCTAACACTAACCCTAGTTCAAATCATCACCCTGAACTTAAACCTAACCATAAAACTATTCTTAGTTCTAACCGTAACCAAAAGTTAGCCCTAATCATAACCCTAGTTCTTACATTAGCTGCATCCTTAACACTAGCCCTAATATTTTCCAAAATCCAGTCCTAATATGATCCCTACCCTAGCTTTAACCTTAACTCTAAACCTAAACCAAGTCCTAACCCTTACCCTAAACATAACACTAATATTAATCCTTGCAGTAACCCTAAACCTAACATTAACACTTACAACAACACTAACCGTTACCCTAGCCCTAATCCTAACTCTAACCCTATCCATTTCCTAACCCTAACCCTAATCATAACCCTAATGCTAACCCTCAGCCTAACCTTAACACATTCGCTAACCCTAACCTATCCATTACCCTAAACATAACCCTAACTCTAAACCAAACCAAACACTAAACCTAGACGTAACACTAACCCTAAAACTAGCCCTAATTGTAACCCTAGTTCTTATATTATCAATAGCCCTAAAGCTAACACAAAACCTAGCCCAACCCTAATCCAATATCTAACACTTGCTTTAACAATAATCCTAAACCTAATACTAGCCCTAATACTAGTGCTAACCCTATCCCTTACCCTAAGCCGAATTAACCTTAAAGCTACCCTAGTCCTAAACCCCATTCTTAGTATAAACCAAAACATAACTCTATTACTAGTCCTAACCCTAATACTCAATCTAGCTCTATCACTATCCCAAATCCTAACCCCAACCCTGACCCTTATTCTGAGCCTAACACTAACCATAGGTCTAAACCTGTCCCTAACCCTAAACCTTCCCCTAACACTGGCACTAACTGTTACCCTATATCTAAACCTTACCTAACACTATACCTATACCTACACTTAATCTTTTATCTAGTGATAACTCTAGGCCTAGCCGTGAACAAATCTTTGTTCTAGCCCTAATAATATCCCTAACCCTAACACAAACACTATCCCTACCCCTAGACCAAACCCTAGTCCTAATGCTGGCCCTAACAATAATCTTACCCCTAAACCAAACACTGATTCTTACCCTCACAAAAACCCTAGCTCTAAACCTTATCCTAACAAAAAACATAACCGTAACACTAGACTTAGCCATATCACTAACCCTGAAACTAACCATCACCGTAGGTCAAAACCTACTTCTAAATCTATCCATTGCCCTAACACTAACGCTCAACTTAATGCTAACCCTAGCCCTAACACTCACACTGACTCTAACCCTAATCCTCATCCTTGTCCAAACACTAGCTCAATCGCTAACCCTTAAACTTAATCTAACCCTAACACTAAATAATGGAATAAACCTAAAACTAACCCTAGCCCTAATCCTAACCCTAACCCTAACCCTAACCCTAGCTCTTAGCCTACATATTACCCTAACTCTAACCCTAAACTTATTGATAAACCTAGCCTTTACATTAGCTCTAACCCTACCCATTAACCTAACCTTAACCCGAAACCTGATGATAACCCTAGCCCTTACACTAAATCTACCTTAAACCGAACCCTAGACAAAACCATAAACCTAACCCTTATCATAGAGCTAACCCTCGCTCACAACCTAAAATCTGACCCTAAACGAAAACTTAAACCTAACAGTAGAAATAGGCATAACCCTAACCCTACAACTAGCCCTAATCATAATCCTAGCTCTTTTTTTACCCAAAGCCCTAACTCTACGCCTTAACCTAACAAAAAAACCTAGAGTGAATTCTAGGCCTAAATCTAGCCTTAAGTGTAACCCTAACCCTAACCGTAGCCCTAACCCTAACCCTAAACCTAATTCTAGTTTTAGTCTTAAACCTTATTCAAAGCCTAACCCTTTCCATAAATATAAACTTAGACCTATACCTTTCTCTAAACCCTAACACTAGCCGTAACCCTAAACGTAAACTTATCCCTAGACCTAACTCTAAACCTACACCTTACCCAACCCCACACCTATCTGTATTGATAACCCTAGCCTTAACCCTAACTGTAACTCTAACCCTAACCAGAAAACTAACAATTGACTTAACCCTAAAACTAACACTCTCCATGGCCCTAACCCTAGATCGAAACCTAACCCGTACCATAAACCTAAGATAAACGTAGCCTTAATATTAACCCTAAAAATAAATCTAACCCTAAACCTAAACCTATATCTAACCATATCCATTACAGTACCCCTTATCCTAACCCTAATATTAACACTAGCCCTAACCTTAACCCTAACCCTAAACCTACCATAATCCTGTCCCTAGACCTAAGCCTGAACCTAATCCTCGAAGTTGCCCTATCATTAACTCTAGCTCAAACCCTAGCCCTTACCCTAAACATAACCCAAGCCCAAACCCTAACCCCAATCCTAGCCCAAATCCTAAACATAACCATAGTCCAAATCCAAGCTCTAACTGTATACATTACCCTAATCATAACCCTAAACCAAAGGCTAAACCTAGTGCTAACCCTAACCCTAATCCTAACTCCATCCCAGCCCTGATTCTAACCTGAAGACTTAACCTGGCTCTAAAAATTACACACACTCTTAACCTTAGCCTTAATAAAATAATAAAAAAAAATTATAAGCCTAAAACTGACCGAACCTTAGCCCTAATCCTAAACTTAAAACTAGACTCAACCTTAGCTCTAACCCCATTCATTACCCTAACCCTAAACATAAACGTCATGATAATCCTAGCCCTAACCCGAAACCTACTCTAACCCTAACTGTAAACCTAACACTAGACCTAACCAAAAACCTAAGCCTTGCCATATTCCTAATCCTAACTCAAACTCTAACAATTATGCTAAACTTAACACTAACCCTAGTCCTAGTCCTAAACCTAACCCTAACCTAACCCGAAATGTAAACCTGTCCATTACCTCCACCCTAATGATAACTCTAATCCTAATCCTAGACCTAATCCTAATCCTAACTATATCCTTAGCACTAGCCCTAGCTCAAACCCTAACCTATACACTAAAACTAACACCAGACTTAACCCTAACTCTAACTCTAGCCCAAACCATAAATATAACCATAGACCTAACCTTAGCTCTAACCCTATCCATTAACCTAATGATAACCATAAACCTAATGCAAACCCTAGCCTTAACCCTATCACTATCCATTACCCTAAACCTAACCTGAGTCCTAAACTTAACCTGAAGCCTAAACCTAACCTTATCCATTACCCTAACCCTAACTCAAACCTAATGCTAACTTGAGCTATAACCATAAATCTCAACCTAACCCAAACCCAAAACCTGACTCTTCCTATTATAATACCCCTAGCTACCAACTTGTACCGCACCCTCAACCTAACTCTGACACTAGACCTAGTCATATATCTTACCCCAAAACTATCCACAACCATATCCCTAGACCTGATATTAGCCCTAGCCCTAATTATTGCCATAACCCTAACACAAACTCTAGTCTTAAACCTAGCCCTAAACTGAACCTTAATCCTAACCAAATCACTAACTCTAGCCCTATTCCTAATTTTATCCCTCGGCCTAGTTCTTTAACTTGCTATAATCTCATCCCTTCCCCCAAATCTAAACCTAACTCTAACCCTTGACTTATCACTAATCACTAATCTTAGTCCTGATTCTAGCCCTAATTTAGCTCTAACCCTACCACTAGCACTAAGAATAATTCTAACTATTGCCCTAGCCCTATTCCTAATTCTAACCCTATCCCTTAACACAACCCTAATAATTGCCCTAACCTTACTCCTAACACTAGTACGAGCCCTGAACCTAGAACTAACCATAATTCTAAGTCCAACCGTAACCCTAAGCCTAAACCTCACACTAACACTAGCCCTAACACTAACACTAATTCTAAAACTAGCCCTAATCTTGTTCAAGCCCTAAAACAACCGAGCCATTGACCTAACCCTAACTTTTAATAGAAACAAAAATCTAACCCTACACCTAGCCCTAACCTTAGCCATAATTCCAGTCCTAACATAACCCTAAAACTAACCTTCAGCCTGACTCTGACCTTACACTAACCCTAGCTCTAACATCATTCTAAAAAGTATATGTAACACTAAAACCAGAACTAGCCCTAACTATAGCCCTAGAAGTAGGCCTAATCATATCTCTAGTTCTTACATTATCCATAGCCCTAATCCTAGACCTTCCCTAACACGAAACCTAGCCCTAAACTGAGCCCTACATCTTATAGTAACCATAACCCTAAACCTAGCCCTAACCATTATCCTAAATACAAACCTAACCCTAAACCTAACCCTAGACTTAGTTCCAACCATAATTTCAGCATTAACTCGAGCTCTAACCCTACCATTACCCTAAACATAACCCTAACCCTAATGCTAACCCTAGTATTAAACTTAACTCTAATCCTAAACCTAGAACTGACACTAACCCTAACTGTCGTTCTAGCCCTAACCATAGCTCAAACCCTATCAAAACTTACCCTGAACCTCACTGTAACACTAACCCTAGGCCTAACCCTAACCCTAAACCTAAGCCTAATGCTAACCATAACCCTAGACATAAAACTATCCATTACCCTAACCATAAGCCTAAACCAAACATAGCTGTAAACATAGCTTTAAACCCATCCATTACCCTAACCCTAAGTATAAACGTCATGATAACACTAGCCCTAACCCTAAACCTACTCTAACCCTAAGTGTAAACCTAACCCTAGACCTAACTGTAAACCTAAGACTTGACTTAGTCCTAATCTTAGCACAAACTGTAAGAGTTATGCTAAACCTAACACTAAACCTACTCCTAAACCTAAACCTAAATCTAACCCAAAACCTATTGCTAACACTAACCCTATCTATTACCTAAAACTAACCTGAACACTAAATCTAACCCTATCAATTATGCTAACCATAACCCTAACCCTAACCTTAATGCTAATTTGAGCCCTAAAACTAAACCAAAACCTAACTCAAACTCTGAACAAGATACTGACTGTAATAACACACCTAGCTCTAAACCTGTCCCTTACCTAAAGATAACCCTCAAACGAGAACTAGCCATAAAACTAACCCTAACGATATCCCTTACCATGACCCTAGACCTCACATTAGCAATCTACCTAATTCTTGCCTTAAACATAAAACAAGCCTGAGCCCTCATCTTACCATAAAACTAGACTTAATCCTAACCCCAACCCTATCCCTAGCCCAAACCCTAATTTCAATCCTTGCCCTAGTTCTGAACCTACGTATAACCATATCCCTTACCCTCACCCTAACACTAACCCTAACACTGTCACTAACAATAACCCTCACCCTAACCCTAGGCCTAAACCTAACACTAACTATAGCTCTAATCCTAGCCATAATTTATTGCTAACTGTAACCCTAACTTAAATCTAGCCCTAAGGCTAACACCAACTCTAGCCCTAGAACTATTTCTAGTACCAACCTTATTTATTGCGTAACCCTAACTCTAGCCCTAACATTAGTCCTAACCCAAGCCCTAGTCCTATACTTAGAACTAAACCTAACTCTAAACCTAACCCTAACTCTAAAACTAAAACTCACCCTAACACTAGCCCTAATTCTAAATTGAACTACCCATAGCCCAGAAACAAAACTGAGCTATAGCCCTAATGCTAACCCTTAACCTAAACCAAATCCTAATGCTGCACCTCTTCCTCACGCTATCCCTACAACTGATACTGAACCTGACTCTAACCCTAAAACTACTTTGAAACATCACCCTAACCCTAAACTTAAGCCAAACACTAGACCTAGCCCTAATCCTCACCCTAAAACTATCCCCAACCATAAAGCTAGTTCTTACCTTAGCCATAGCCCTAACCTTAACACAAAAACTAGCCCTAATGTGTGCCTCATCACTAGATTTAACTCTATCACTAACAATAATCATAACTCTAACACTAACCCAAACCCTAGCTCTAAACCTATTCCTTACTTTAAGCCAAACTCTCACCCTTATGCTACCCTTGTTCTAACCCTAACCTTAGCTTACCCCAAACCCTAACTCTATTACTAGTCCTAACCCTAGCCCTAATTCCATCTTTAACCCTAACCCGAAGACTAGGCCTAACCCTTACCCTAATTCTGACCCTAACACTAATCCCAGGTCACAGCCCGACCTTAACACTAAACAGAACCCTAACACTAGCCCTACCAGTAAACCGATACCTAAACTTAACCGAAACATTAGCACTAGACCTAAACTTAATCATAAATATAGCCATAACTCTAGCCGTAGTCCTAAAAAAAAACCTAGCCATAGCACTAAAATAACCATTAACCTAATGCAAAGACTAACTCTATTCCTAGTTCTAATTCTGGCCCAAACAATAAACCCAATGCAAACCCAAACACTGACACTTACCCTAACACAAACCCTCTCTCTAAACCTAATTCTAACCCAAAACTTAAATCTAACACTAGACATATATATATAATCCTAACCCAAAAAACTAGCCATTAACATAACCCTAGCTCTTACATTACACATAGCCCTAATACTAGCCATAAACCTCACAGAAAACCTAGCCTTAATACAAGCCCTAAACCTAGAACTAAGCATAACCGTAATCCTAATTCTAGCTCAAACCCTAAACCTATTGCTTGTCCTATTGTTAACCCTAGCTCAAAATCTAACCTTTACACTAAACATTACTCAAGCTCTAAACCTAACCCTAACCCTATTCCTAATCCTAACTGTAAGCATAGCCCAAAACCTAGCTCTAACTTTTTCAATGACCTTAAACATTACCCTAACCATAATGCTAATCCTAGCCCTAACCCTAACCCTAACCCTAACCCTAACCCTACCCATCTGCATGATTTTAATCCTAACCCTCGCCCTAGGCCTAACCTTAGCTCAAACCGTAACACTTACCCTAAACCTAACCCTAACATTAACCCTAGGAGTAATACAAGCCCTAGCCCTAATTCTAAACTTAATCTAATCCCTAACACTAGCACTAAACATATCCATTATTCTAAACATAAGCCTAAACCAAATGCTAACCCTAGGCCTAACCGTAACCCTATTCTTAACAGTAACCCTATACATTACTCTAAACCTAACGTTAACTATAAACGTAAGTCTATCCATTACTCTAACCCTAACACCAACCCTAATGCTAATTTGAGCCTTAACCTTAAACCTTAACCTAAACCGATCCCTAACTCAGACTCTGACCCTAATAATAACCTAGCTCAATACCTAACCCCTATTATAAACCTAACCCTTACACTAGACTTAGCCATAAACCTATCCCTAACACTATCCCTAACTATATCCATGGACCTGATATTAGCCCTGTCCCTAACACTAGCCTTAACCCTAACAAAGACACTAGCCCTCATCTGAGCCCTAAACCATGACTTAATCTTAACCTGAAACCTCACCCAAACCCTATCCAAAAATATAACTCTTGCCCTAGCACTAAACATGGCTATATAACCCCATCCCTTCCCGTAAAACTAACCCTAACCCTAGCAATAACCATACACCTGACTCTAAGACTTTTCATAGAACTAATCCTTGCCCTATTTGAACCCCAAACTTAACCCTACCTATAACCCTAGCCCTAAGACTAAATCTAATTCACACCCTAGGCCTATTTCTATTTATAATACTATTCATTACCATAACCCTCACAATAGCCCTAACCCGAGCTTTAACCCTAGCCTTAGCCCTAACCTTAGATCTAACCATAACTCTAAATCTAACCCTAAAGTTAAGCCTAAACCTCATTCTACCACTAGCTCTAATATTGCTAATCCAAATCTAGCCCTAATCCAATCCCTAGCCTTAAAAAAATAAAAAAAAAACAGACCCATTGCTCTAACCATAAACCTTAACCTAAATCAAACCCCAACCCATTACTAGCCTTAACCCAAGATCTAATTTGAGTCCTAGGCCTACAACTAACCGTCACTGTGACTCATATCCAAACACAAATTCATCTCTAAGTATCACTCTAACCCTAAAACTTATGCTAACACTAGAAATAGCCGAAACCCTAACCCTAAAATTAACCCTAATTGTAACCATAGTTTTACATTGGCATTATTCAAACCCTAGCCCTAACTAAAACACAAAAATAGCCATAATCTGAGGCCTAACACTAGATTTAACCCTAACCTTGACCCTAAAACTAGCCCTAAACCTAACCCTAATCCTAACTCTAACCCTAGCTCTAATTCTATCCATTAACCTAAGTCAAACCTTATTCATAATGCTAAGTCTAACCCTAACCCTAATCCTTAGCCAAACACAAACAATAAACCTACTACTAGTCCTAACACTACCCCTCATTCTAGATATAACCCTAACCCCAAACCTCACCTTAACCTTCACCCTTATTCTGACCCTAACTTTAATTATAGGTTTAAACCTGACTCTAAACCAAAACCAAAATCTGAAACTCGCCCTACCATTAAACTTACATATAAACCTAACCCTAAGACTAGCTCTAGACCTAATTCTAAATCTAGCTATTACTCTTGCCCTTGACCTAAACAAAAATGTAGTGCTAGCCCTATCAATAACCTGTAACCGAAATCAAACACTAACCCTACCAGTAGACCTAACCTTAGGCCTATTCTGGCTTTTACCCTAACACTAACTTTAACATTAAAACTGGCCCTGACACTAACAGTAAACCTAGCTCTAAACCTGACCCTAAACCAAAACTAAACCTAACACTAGACCTGGCCATAACCCTAAACCTAAAACTAGCTCTAATCAGAACCGTAGATCTTACATTACAGATAGCACCAACCCTAAGCCTAAACCTAACACAAACTTATATAACCCTAAACCTAACTGAGCCCAAAATCTACCCTAAGAATAACCTTCGCCCTAACTAACCCTACTCCTAACCCTAACCCTAACCCTCACTTTAGTTCTAACCCTAGCTCAAAGCCTAACCCTTAGCCTAAACATAACCCTAGCACTATGCCTAAACAAAACCCTAACCATAGCCCTAATACTAACCTTAACACTAGACCTAACACTAGTTCTAACCCTAGCCATTACCCTAACTCTAACATTAACCCTAATCATATTCGTATCCCTAACCCTAACCAAAACCCTAGCCCAACCATAAATGTAATGCTATACCTAACCCTAAACCTTGCAATAGCCTTAACCCTAACTCAAACCCTAACTCTTATCCTAAAACCAACAGTAAACCTAGCCCTAAAACTAAACTGAATCCTAAACCTAACCTTAACCATAAAGCTAACCTTACATCTAACCCAAACAATTACCCTAAACTTAATCATAAACCTAATAAAAACCCTAGCCCTAACCCTAAACCTAACCCTGAACATAACACAAAACCTAACCATTCTTCTAGACATAATTCTAGGTCAAAACCTAACCTGTACCCTAAATATAACACTAACCCTAACCTAAGCTAGTGTTAAGAGCCCTAACTGAAAACCTAACCTAAATCTAGCTCTAATCCTAATCTAACCCTAGCCATAACCATAGATCTAACCCTATAAATTATCCTTATGATAATCCTAATCCTAATGCTAACCCTAGGCATAACCGTAATCCTTTCAATAACCCTAAAACTCTCCATTTCACTAAACCTACCCTGAAACCTAAACCTAACCCAATCAATTACCCTAACCCTAACCCTAACCCTAACCCTAATGCTCATTTGAGCCCTATACCTAAACCTTAATCTAAAAGAAACACTAATCCTGATCCTGATGCTAAAAATACACCTAGTTCTAAACTTGACCCTTACCCTAAGCCTAACACTTCAACTAGTCATAGACAAAAACCTACCCCAAACTGTAACACTAGACCTGACATTAGCCAAAACCCTAATTCTAGACCTAACACTTCAACAAAACCTAGTCCTCATCCTAGCCTTAAGCTTAGCCTTAATCATAACCCTAACTCTAACCCTAATTCTAACCCTATCCGTACCTCTAAACCTAGCTATAACACCATACCTTACATTAAAATTAACTATAACCCTATCAAAAAACTAGTCCTAATCCTAGCCCTAACTTAGCCCTATCACTAAAACTAAACAAAACCCTAGGCCTAAGACTAACTCTAACTCTCAACCTAGCCCTAGCCCTAGTTCAAACCCTATCTGTTAGAATAAGCATAACCCTAGCCCTAATCCTTTCCCTATAGTTAGACCTAGCCCTAATCCTAGATCTAATGCTAAATCCAAATCTAACCCTAACTCAATGCCTAAGCCTAACACTAACAGTAGCTCTAACCCTAATGCTAATCTTATAACTAGCCCAAACCCTAAACCTAGGACTATAAAAAACCTGAGCAACAACCCTAACCCTAAACCTTAACTTAAAGCAAACCCTAACACTACACCTAGTCATAGCCCTAGCCCTAATTCGAGTACAAACCAAAAATTTTAAACTTACCCTGACCCTGACTCATATCTTAACACTGACCCTAGCTCTAAAGACCTCCCTAAACTTAAACCAAAATCTAACACTAACTCTAGCCCTAATTCAAGTCATAATCCTAACCTTAAAGCTAACCCTGACCCTTACTGATATCCTATCAGTCACCCTAGCTCTAAAAACAGCTCTCAACTTAAACCAAACACTAACAGTAATCCTACCTCTTATTTGAGTCCTAAGCCTAACCCTAAACCTAACCCTGGTGCTGACTCATATCCTATAAATAACCCTAGCTCTAAATATTACAATAACCTTAATCTTAAACCTAACACTAGACCTACCCCTAACCCTACCCTTAAATTTACCCTAATTTTAACCCTGGCTCTTACATTAGCCAATGCCCAAATCTATCCCTAATCCTAACACAAAAACTAGGCCTAATCTGAGCTCTAAGCCTATATTTAACCCTAACCCTAACCCTAACTCTAGCATTAAACCTAGCTCTAAGTTTATCCCTTAACCTAAGTAAAACCCTAACCCTAAAGGTAACCCTAGAGGTATCCTTAATTCTTAGGCTAACCAAAATCCTAACCCTATAAATAGTCCTAACCCTAGCCCTCATTCTAACTCTAACCTTATTCCAATCCTAAATGATAACCCTGACCCTTATTCTGACACTAAAACTAACCCTAGGTCTAAAACTGACCCTAAACCTAGAGTAAACACTAACACTAGCCCTAGATGTAAACCAAATTCTAAATCTAGCCTTAACTGTAGCCCTAGATCTAAACATAAACGTAGCCCTAGCTCTAACAATAATCCTTAACCTAACTCAAAAAGTAACCCTACACCTAGACCTAAACCTAGTCCTAATTCTGGCTGTAACCCTAACACTAACTCTTACCCAAACATTGACCCTGCCTTTAGAGTAAACCTATCTCTAAATGTGACACTACCCAAAAATCTAAACCTAACACTAGACCTAGCCATAACCCTAACCCTACAACTAGCTTTCAACATAACCCTAGCTCTTACCTTACAAATAGCCCTAACCCTAGGCCTAAGCCTAAGACAAAACCTGGAGCTAATCCTAGGCATAAATCAAGCCTTAAGAATAACCCTAACAGTAACACTAGCCCTAACCCTAACAAAACCCTCACCTTAGTCCTAATCTTAGTTCAAAGAAAAAACATTAGTCTAAACATAAACCTACACCTATCCCTCAATCTAACACTAACCTTAGCCCTAATCCTAAACTTAACCCTAATCCTTAAACTTGCTCTAAACCTAGCAATTACTCTAAACCTAAACCTAAACCTAAGCTTATTGATATTCCTAGGCTTAATGCTAAACCTAATCCTAAATGGAGAACTAAACCTAGACCTGACCTTAAACCTCACACTTGCCATAGACCTAACCCTAGTTCAAACCCTAACTCTTACTATAAACCTAAACATAACCATAGCCCTAACTCTAAGCCTAAACTACAATCTAAGGTTAAACATAGCCCTAAATATATATCTAATTTTATGCATTACCGTAACCCTAACCCTAAACTTATCCCTAATGATCTTCCTAGCCCTAATACTAACCCTAACACTATGAGTACTATAATCATATTCCTTGAAGTATCCCTAAACATAAACCTCATCCTAGCCCTAATCGTAACTCAAAACCTAACCTTAACATTAAACATAAACCTAAGCCTAACCCTAGTTTTAATGCTAACACTAATTCTAATTAAAGACCTATTCCTAACCATTAACCTAGCCCTAAACTTAGCTCTAATTCTATTCATTATACTAACCATAACCCTTACACTAATGAGAACCCTTGGCCTCACCTTAAACTTTTCGATAACCCTAACACTTTCAATTACCCAAACCTAATTTAAACCCTAAAAAACCACCCTATCATTACCATAATGCAAATCCTTGTGCTAATTAAAGATCTAGCCCTAAAATATAACCTCACCCAAACTCTAACACTGCCTCTTACCCTAATATTACTTCTAGTTCTAAAGATGATTTGTACAGTAAACCTAACACTTACACTAGACCTAGCCTTGAAACTAATCCTAAAAGTATTCCCAACTGTAAGCTTAGACCTGACATTAGCCATAGCCCTAATTTTATCACTAAACCTAACATAAATCCCATCCCTTGTCCTAGCCCTAAACATAGACTTAATCCTAACCCTAAACCTAACTTTAGGCCTAACGCAAAACTAACCCTAGCCCTAACCGTAGCCCTAATTTTGTCCTATTCCTAACCCTAGCCCTATTTCTAGCCCTATGACTAAATCTAACTCTCATCCGAGCACCATCCCTAGTTCTAACCCTACTCTTACTGAAACCCTAATCCTAGCCCTAAACCAAGCCCAAAACCTATCCCTATCATTAGCTCTAGCCCTAACCTAGATCTCTTTTTAACTCTAAATCAAACGCTAACCCTAAGCCTAACCCTAAACCTAACCCTAACTCTAAATCTAACTTTAACCCTAGCACTAAAACAAAACCAAGTCATAGCCCTAACCCTAAACCTTAACCAAAAGCAACCCTTAACCTTAACCATAACCTTAACTCTAATTCTAGTTTTAAGCTGAAAACTATAAATAACACTGACCCTGACTCTGAACAGAATACTAACCCTATTCTAAACATTACCCTAACCCTAACCCTAAACCTAACACTAGAACTACCACTAACCCTAACCCTAAATTTAACCCTAATTGTAAACCTGGTACTTACATTAGCTTTACCCCTAACCCTAGCACTAACTTAAACAAAATCCTAGCCCTAATCTAAGCACTAACCCGAGCTTTAACTCTAACACTAATCCTAAACCTAGCCCTAAACAAAACCATAACCCTAGCCCTAACACTATCTATAACCCTATGCATTGCCAGAACCATATCTCTAGGCCTAAACCTAAACCTATCCCTAATCCTAAACCATTGCATTATTCTAAACCAAACCTAAACCCTAAAACTCATTCTATCATTACACTAACACTAACCATAACACTAATTTGAGCCCTAACTTTAAACCTTTACCTATCCCAACTTCTAACCCAGACCTTGACACTAATAATACCCCTAGCTCTAAACCTGACCCTAACCCTGAACCTAAACATTACATTATATGTAGCCATAAACCTAACCCTAAAACTATCTTCAAAAATAACCCTAGATCTGATATTAATCCTAGCCCTAACACTTAAATAAACCATATTCCTCATCCTAGCCCCAAACCTAGCCTTAATCATTACCCTAACCCTAACTATAGCCCTAATCCTATTCTAATCTTCACCTTATCTCTAAACATAGCAATAATGACATTCCTTACCCTAAACTTAAGCCTAACCCTAGCCCTAACTCTAGGCCTAAGGTGAACACTAATCCTAACCCTAATCCTAGCCCTAATTTTACCCTATCCCTAACACTAACCTTAACCCTAACGCTAAGACTAACTAACTCTCACACTATCCCTATCCCAACTTCTAATCCTATCCATTACTGTAATTCTAAACCTAGCCCTAACCCTAGCCCTAAACCTAGCCATAACCATCGCCAAATCCTTATTCCTAGTCCTAATCCTAGATCTAACTCTAACTCCAACTTTAACACTAACCCTAAACCTAAGCCTAACATTAACACTTTCTCTACCCCAAATGCTAATCATAAAACTAGTGCTAACACTAACCCTTGAAGTAAAACAAAAGTGAGCAATAGCCCTAACCCTAAACCTTAACTTAAACCAAACCTTAACACTACATCTTGAACTAACCCTAGCCCTAATTCGAGTCCTAATCTTATCCTTAATAATAACCCTAACTCTGACTCATATCCTAACACTCACCCTAGCTCTAAAAACCACCCTAACCTTAAACCCAACCCTTACAGTAAACCTAGCCTTAATTCTAGTTTTATCCCTAACCCTAAATCTAAACCTGACCCTGACTATTAACCTACACTAACACTATCTCTAAATTTTACTGTAACCTTAAACCTAATTCTAACACTAGAGGTTTAACCCCTAATCATAACCCTAAAACTAACCTTAAAACCATAGATCTTACTTTAGCCATTTCTCTAACCCTAGCCATAACCATAAAATAAAAACTAGCCCTAATGTGCACCCTGAACCTAGCTTTAACCCTAACCCTAGCCCTAATCCTAGCTCTAACCCTATTCCTTACCCTATGCCAAACGCTAAATCTAATGCTAATTCTAATCCTAATACTACTTCTGTTCCTTAACCTTACCCAAACCCTAACCCTATTAGTAGCCCTAACCCTAGTCCTCATTCTAGCTCTAATCATAACCCAAACTTTAACCCAAACCCTAACCCTTATTCTGACCCTAACAGTAATCATAGGTCTAAACCTGAACCTAACCCTAAACAAAACCCTAACACTAGCCCTACTTGTAACATTATACCTAAACCTAAATATAACACTAGCCCTAGACCTAAACCTATTCCTTATCTATCATAATTCTAGACATAGAACTAAAAAAAAACTAGCCCTAGCCCTAATAATAACGCTTAGCAAAAAGCCAAAAGCTAACCCTTCCCCTAGTCTTAACCCTAGTCCTAATTGTGGATTTCACATTAACCATAACCCTAAACTGAACACTGATTTTGACACTAACACTAACCCTATCTCTAAACCTCATTCTAAACCTAAAACTTAGCCTAAAACTATACTTATCTCTAACATTAACCCTAAAACTTGCCAAATCATAACAAAGTTCTTACATTTGCCATATCCCTAACCTATTGTGAAACCTAGCCCTAACCCAAGCCCTACCCTAGCTTTAACCCTAAAGCTAAAAATAACCCTAACCTTAGTCCTAACCCTAAACCTAGGCCTTACCCTAGACCTTATCCTAATCATAACACTAGTTCTATCACTTGCTCTTACCCTATCCATTACCCTAATGATAACCCTAATGCTTCTTCTGACCCTAGGCCGAATTCTAATCCTATCCTTAACCCTAACACTATCCATTACCCTATTCTAACCTGAACTCTAAACCTAAAACTATCATTAACCTATCCCTAACCATAAGGATAACTCATGCTATAACCCTAAACATGAATCTAATAAAAATTCTAAACCAGACTCTGACCCTAATAATACCCAGAGCTCTAAACCTGACCCTAACAAAAAACCTGACCCTTAAAATAGACCCAACTATATATCTAACCCTTAAACACTCCCTAACTGTAATACTAGACCTTACATAAGCCCTAGCTCTAATCCAATCCTAAAACTAACACAAACCTTAGCCCACATTCTGGCCATAAACCTTACCATAAACATAAACCTATCTCTAATCATAACCCTATATTTAATCCTCACCCTAGCCCTAAAAGTAGCTACAAACCCATCCCTTAATGTAAACCTAAACCTAACTCTAACCCTTACACTAACTCTAGCCCTAAAACTAGGCCTAACCCTAACACTAATCCTAGTCCTAAGAAAGCCCTGATTTAGCCCTATCCCAAACCCAACCCTAACCCTAGCCCTAACAGTAACTAAAACTCTCGCCATAGCCTTATACCTAGTTCTAACCCTATCCCTTACCATCACCCTATACCTAACCCTAAACATAGCCCTCATCCTAGCCCTACCCTAACCTCTAGCTCAAAGCCTAATTCTAAACCTAACTATAAATCTAACCTTAAACCTAAGCATAAACCTCACAGGAACACTAGCCTTAATCCTAAAACTAGCCTTAACTCTATGCCTAGCCATAAAATAAAACCAAATCATAAACCTAACCCTACACCTGGCCCTAATCCTATCACAAATTCTAGTCATTACCCTAACCTGAAAACTAATCTGGACTTTGATTCTGACCCTAACATTAAATCTAGCTCTAAACATCATGGTAACCGTAAATTTAACCCTCACACTAGAAATAGCCCTATTCCTAACCCAATCACTAGCTCTAATCATAATGCTACCTTGTACATTAGCCATAGCCTTAAACCTAGCCCTAACCTAACCCAAAACCTAGCCTTAATCTGAGTCCTATTTATAGTTATTTTAATATTTTATTTATTTTTTTAGATTTCGGTGGACACAATATCATTTTTTTTTTATTGGTATGTGGTGCTGAGGATCAAACCCAGCGCCCTGCACATGCCAGGTGAGCATGCTACTTCTTGAGCCACATCCCAGACTGCTAAACCTAGCTTCAACGCTGAACGCAAATCTAACCCTAACCCAAACAAAAAGCCCTAATCTTATACATAACACTAGCCCTAATCTTAGGTCTAACCCTATCTCTTACCCTAATGATAACCCATTATGCTAACCCTAGGCCTAACCTTAACCCTATTTATTACTGTAAACCACACCTAAACCTTAACCCTCCCCTCCCCCCCAAAAAAAGCCCTAATCCTATACATAACCCTACTCCTAATATTAGGTCTAATCCTATCTATTACCCTAATGATAACCCTTATGCTATCTCTAGGCCTAAACATACCCCTATCCATTATATTAAGTCACACCTAAACCCTATACCTAACACTTTTATTACTTTAACCCAAAACCCTAATGATAATTCAAGCCCTAAACTTAAACCCTAACCTAACCCAAAACCTCACATTGATACTGACCCTAAAAATAACCCTAACTCTAAAACTGAATCTTAGTATACACCTAAAGCTTACACTAGACCAAGCCATAAACATAACACTAAATCTATCCCTAACTGTAACCCTAAACCTGATATTAGCCCCTAGCCGTATTACTAGCCCTATCCCTAACAAAAACAGTAGCCCTCAAACTAGCCCTAAACCTAGTTTTAATTATAACCCTGAACCCTAATGCTAATACTAACCCTTGCCCTAATCTTCAAATTAGCTATAACCCAATACCTTACCCTAAATGCAATCCAAACTCTAACATTAACCCAAGGCCTAAACCTAACACTAACCTAACACTATATCCCTAATTCAGCCCTATCCCTATCCCTAACCCTAACCCCAATCGTAGCCCTAAGACTCACTCTAACTCTCATATTTGCCATATCACTAGTTCTAACCCTATCCCTTACAATAATCCTAAACCTAACCCAAAACTTAGTCCTAACCATTGCCCTGCCCTTAGCCATAGCCCTAACAATAGATCAAAATCTAACTCTAAATTTATCCCTCACCTGGAGCCTAAGCCTAACCATTATAAATACATTTATGTTTATACTCTGAGTCTACAGATGTTGGCTTCAATTTTTATTTAAAATATAGTCATTAGTTTCATAAAATGCATACCATTTCTCGTGGTGTATAGAGAACTAAGGGTAAGGGGTTGAATGCTATGATGAGGAGGAAAAGAATGAGGGTATGTGGTTAATCTAACTTAGCAACGTTGGAGAACTCTAATTAATTAGCAGGGGGAAATTATTGAAGAAGGTATAAGTTAAAAAACTTTATCTGTATTCATAAAATTACCTTATGTATAAATAGAAAAAATTTGGAGGCTGAATGTGGGATAGAGGGAGAAAAAAAAAAGAAGAAAAAGTAACAAGGAAAAAAAAGAGAGGGATTGTGGGGAGCCATTCTCACACGTGACTGGGCAACTCCCGGATTGGGTGTCAGGTGCCCTGGCTAAACTGTGTTGTAGGTTTCCTGACCCTCTCCTGGTATGAGAGCCTATCCATGTGGGGGTGTGACTTACCACTGACCTGGAGGCCAATCACTGACTCTGACCTTGGACTGCTGCCCCCCTCAACCTTCATTGGATGAAATTCTCCCCTGAATTTATTGTTCCCCAATAAAAAGCCCACTTCCTGGTGTGCTCTCTCTCTCTCTCTCTCTCTCTCTCTCTCTCTCTCTCTCTCTCTCTCTCTCCCTCTCTTTCTCTCTCTCTCTCCTGCTAGCTCTGAATAAGCCTTGCTGCCCTACCGGGTGGTTCGAGGTGAGAGCCAAAGGGAGAGCCATCTCGGACCTGGTCAGAGAAAAAAGTAATTGAGTCTGTGTGTTTATTTTGATCTAACTAGCTAACTTTTATGCCAAGAACCTCTTCAATGAAACGAGTGCACTGGTCACATGGTGAAATTTGGCGCCCATGATGGGGGCATTCTAGATTAACTATATTGACTGGGAGCATGCTATGAAGATATAGGAATTGGTGACAATTTTGGGTCACAAAAGTACCTGGAGATATTGAAGGAAAGAGACGTTAAATTAATTAAAATGGGAAATTCAACTTCTACGGATAAAAAGATGTATCTGACTATGTTAGACACTATAATTAATCAGAAAGGAAAACAGATAAAGAAAACTCAGTTATTACAATTCTTAAAGATTTTAGGCGACTATTGCCCTTGGTTTTGTGAGCAAGTGTCCCCAAATTTACTTACTTGGGAGAAACTAGGAAGGAAATTACAAAAAGTTTGTCTTTCTAATGAATTACTGAAGGTATACAAAATATTCAGAACACTTGGACGGCTCTGGAAATTTGTCTTTTTGAATATATGGGACAGAGTTCGTGGCCCCCTGAAGATCTATTAAAAGACATTCAGAGAGCTATTAGGTCTATTCAAATGGAAAATCTGACTGAGGCTAAGTTAATTTCCTTTACCTTGAGCCATTTAAAAACAAAGACTCTAGGGGATTAACCGAAAGTTAGAAATGTGACTTTAAACTTGCATGATCAGGGTAGCCTGCAGGGAGATTATAGAGAGGAAGGTCATAGAGACGAAACCTCCGCAGTCCTAGAAAGTCCTCCAGGAGAGATAGACAAGGAAGATCCAGAAGAGATTCTTAGAGAGGCACAGAGTTCTTCTCCGCCACGTGGCTTAGAAGTCCAATTTCAAAGTGGCGACAGCGCAGATTCTACCGACGAGTCACAGTCCAAGGAAGAAGAATCAGATGTTGAAATTCAGGACTTACAGAGAAATTTTAACAGGCTACATTTAAAACCGCCTGCCCAGACTATTAGAATTCAGCCATTACCTGCTAAAAGGACAAAATTTAACAGGTACTCTGAATTAACAATGACTTCTCTTACCCTGTTCCAGAGAGGTATTAAGAAAGCACAGGAAGCCGGGGAAGATATTAGCAGTTTTCAACTTTTTCCAGTTTTTGAACAGATTAATGAGCAAGATCAGAGAGTTAGAGTTCATGCTGTAATCCCATGTAAAACCATTAAGGAACTGAAAAGTGCATGAGAGACATTTGGTCCGAATATGTCTTTTGTACAGAGCCTAATAGATAATATCTGCTCACAGCCCCTCCCACCTAGTGATTGGATTTCCTTAGCCAGATCTTGTTTGAGTGGAGGAGATTTCTTACGTTGAGGTTCTTATTGGACTGATTTTTGTACTGAACAGGCAGAAAAGAATAGAAGACAAAATTCACAGACTCCAGTAGAAATGTTTTTAGGAACAGTTGAATTTGCTGATTTAGAGACAGTTAAATTATGAATTTGTAATATATGATTAAATACCTGATTGTGCTAAATGTGCCTGGAAGCAAATAGTCTCTAAAGACCAATTCAATTTAGTTCTTACCAAAATCAGGCAGGGTGCGAGTGAGCCGTTTGTATCAGACTGCAAACAGGTCAATCAGGGACCCGGGGGCATGCGAGTTTATAGTTAAGCAATTGGCATTTGAAAATGCGAATAAATATTCAGGACGTTCTTAGGCTGCACCGTAAAAAAGGGACAGATTCTGAGTTTATCTGCTTGTTTTCTGAGATAGACTCTACCCATTTACAGACAGTAGCCCTAGTTGTGGCACTAAAAGAAACACTAAGGCCGCAGGAATTAGTACGAAAGCCCTGCGGGAGGTGCTATGTTTGTGGGGAAAATTACCATTTTGCGCGCAAATATCGCATGCACAATTTCCAGTTCAGGGCTCCATCTACTGGTGATAATAAATATTGCATGACTCAATCCCACGTGCTGGATCAAGATGTCGGATCAGCCCGCCTTCCCGCCATCATTTCCTCATAGCAGAAGAACAAAAAACTTTCAGGCCGAGCATCAAAACGGGGAATTTGAGGAGTGGTCGCACAGTGTGACGTCACTGGTGACGACCAGGACGGCTCGCGATTTTTACCAGAATGTAGATTGCAGGCAGTTTTTTTAGGACCCTCAACAAAAGTTGAATTGAATCCTGAATCAGGGCCAAAACAAATCCCTACTGAGATTTTCGTTCCACTTCCTGAAAATACTATAAGTTTAATTTTGGGACGTAATAATTTAAAGGGAGCCATTGACGTGATACCTGGTGTGATAGATTCAAATTTTAAAGGACAATTAGGTGTTACCATAATGTCCAATTATGCCCTAAGGCTCACTCCAAAAAATACATTTGCCCAATTAATTTTGTTGCCCTGTGATTCAGAGAAACACCCACCAGTAAATTCAGTTTCTAAACCACTGGACAGTGTATACAGATCTCAGTTAGTGTGAAAAGAACGCCCTTTATTAGAACTTAAAATTAATAACAAAATGTTCCTAGGGATGCTAGACACAGGGGCCAACATCTCGGTCTTTTTTAGCAGATTCTGGCCTAGGAATTGACCCTTACATGTAGCACCAGCTAACCTAGAGGGAATTGGAAAAATTTCACAGCCGGCTAAAAGTGCCAATTATCTTCATTGGGAAGATTGCAATGGGAACAGTGGAGTCCTTAGATCTTATGTGTTAGAGTCTTTACCAGCTAACCTATGAGGAAGGGATATTTTAGCCAAATTGGGATTGTTATTAGTTACTCCAAATTCTATAAGGTCAGCTGAGGAAGTTAATCAGAGGTATTTTCCTGGAGATGATAAGGAAATTCTTAAGGGAGAGTATCTCTTTACAAACCAGACTCCACGTCAAAGATTAGTAAATGCTCCAAGCCAAAATTTTTACTAGGGTCCCTGAGTATTTCCCCAATCTCTAAGACAGCTGAAAAAATCACCTGGCTCACAGAGGAGCCTATATGGATTTTTCAGTGCCCCATCTCAGGGGAAAAGCTTAAAATAATTCCTTGGTTAGTTGAGGAACAAATTCAGGCTGGTCATATAGAACAAACACTTAGTCCTTGGAACACACCTATTTTTGTCATTAAGAAAAAGTCAGGAAATTGGAGATTGCTACAGGATTTAAGGGTGATAAATCATGCAATTCTGCCTATGGGATCATTACAGCAAGGACTTCCCTCCCCCACAGCCATCCTTTAGACTATAGATTGATGGTAACAGATTTAAAATATTGTTTTTTCCCTATAAGGTTAAATCCTGGAGATTGTGAAAGATTTGCTTTCACTGTCACAGAAATTAATTTTAAGGAACTTGTTAAAAGATATTGCTGGAAAGTACTGCCCCAGGGAATGCGTAATAGTCCTACCTTGTGCCAAAAGTATGTCGACCAGGTGATAGATCCCATAAGAAATAGCTTTCCTGATGCATATATTATTCATTTTATAGATGATATATTATTGGCTCATGCTAATCCAGTGGTAGTTTCAGAAATTTATACTGACTTAGAGGCTTCACTTACAGCAATGGGTTTATGCATTGCTCCTCAAAAAATTCAAAAGGTGCCTCCTCTTTAATATTTATGTCAGATAATTGAAGGACGTACAATCCATCCTCAAAATCTTCAGAGAAGAGTTAAGGAGTTACATACACTTAATGATTTTCAAAAGCTATTAGAAATTATTAATTGGCTGAGGCCATCCTTAAAACTAACTACTTCTGAGTTAAGTCCTTTATTTCAGATATTACAAGGAAATTCTTCTCCAACCACTCAACATCAGCTAACCTTAGAGGCTAAAACACCTTTAAAAAGAGTTGAAAATACAATTAAAAATGAACAGCTTACTAGAGTTGATCCTAAAAAAAAATAGTGTATTTATTAATACTTCCAACTGAGCATACCCAAACAGGAACCATAGGGCAAAGATTAGGAGTTATTGAATGGATTTATTTATCCCACTCCTCTCAAAAAACATTAATTTCTTTTTTATGATTCTATAGCTCTATTGGTAATTAAAGACAGAACTAGTATTTTACAATTAATTGGATCTGAGCCTGATATTATAATTATTCCATTTTCTGTTCAACAGACTAATTGGCTTTCTCAAACTTCTAGCTTATGGCAGATAGCTTTTCCTGATTTTCCTGGCCAGATAGATAGCCATTACCCTCCTGATAAGATTATCCAATTTGCATCATTAACGTCACTTCTTTTTCCAATGATTGTATGTGCACGTCTTATTGATGAAGATTTATCAGTGTTCACTGATGGCTCAAGCTCTGGTAAAGCAGGTTTTTATAGTCATGTTCACACAGAGGTAATGCAAACTTCTTATACTTCTGCCCAAAGAGCAGAGCTTCAAGCTCTGATTTGTGCCTTAAATTACTTTTCAAATGAGACTATTAACATTTATTCTGATAGCTCTTATGTAGTCGGTGTGACCAAAAATATTGAAACTTCAGTTACTGGGTATACTTCATCACAAGAGTTATTTGAATTATTTTATAATTTACAGATGGCAGTGCTAATGCAAAAATGCCCATGTTTCATAGTACACTTACTATCTCATACTAATCTTCCAGAACTCTTAGTTTCAGGTAATGACAAATTTGATAAATTAGTAGATTTTTGTCAACAGATGTGTTCATATGACTGTGCACAAGCTTCCCATTCCATGCATCATGAAAATGCTTCTAGCTTACGTAAAAAAAAATATTACCAGAGAACAAACTCGTCAAATTGTAAGCCAATGCCCTAAGTGTTTTATTCACACTCCATCTCCACCAACGGGGGTAAATTCCCGTGGATTAAAACCAAGTCAAATATGGCAGATGTATGTAACTCATATTCCTCAATTTGGTAAGCAATGTGATGTGCATGTAATAGTGGACACTTATTTAAGATTTATTTTTGCCACAGCACGTACTAAGAAAAATACTCAACAGGAAATTTCTCATTGCCTAGAAGCTTTTTCTGTGTTAGGGTGCCCTATGCAGATGAAAACAGATAATGCTCCAGCTTATGTAAGCTCCTCTTTTCAAAAATTTTGCAAAAAGATTCAAAATAATGATAAAACAGAAATTCCTTATAACCCCAAAGGTCAAGCCATTGTGGAACAAGCTCATTTATCAATTAAGCTTCAATTACAAAAATTAAAGGGAGGGGGAATAGGATTATTACTCGCCAAGATAGCCTCAATCATTCTTTGTTTGTTTTAAATTTTTTAAACTGTGACACAGAAGGTCACACTGCTGCTGAGAGACAAATGTACCTCTCAGTAACAGGCCCTTTAGGCAGAGTTTTGTGAAAAGATTTACAGACTGGTCAATGGAATTGCCCAGACCCAGTGCTTATGTGGGGCAGAGGTCATGCTTGTATTTTTCCATGAGGTGCTTTTCATCCTATTTGGGTTCCTGAACGCACGATCAGACATGGAAGAGGAAGAACCGAGATTCAAACGACTGAAGATCGACCCAGAGGATTCCCCATCGAAAAGGAGGAGATATCGGAAAAATATGAAGAAAAACCAGATTGACCGAGCCAAAAAGCTGATTTCATGGGAAGACGTGAAGAAGCTAACAACACAGGCTTCCCAAATACTTTGACTCCTAGGAAAGAACAGGAACCCAGTGATGATGGTAGCAACAGTAATTGCCCTTCTGGGCTGTCAGGTAAAGGGGAATCAGATAGACACTTACTGGACATATTTCACAGATCCACCCCTGGTACATTCAGCTGTGTGGACTGGAGAATCTATTCCAGTGTTTACTTATGACTCATTCATGATGGGGGGATTTACAGATACTCATATTACTCTGAATCATGTGACTTGATTTAATTATTCTGGCTACAGTGCTCAATTACCTTTTTGTTGGTCACACAATAAACATGCTGGCTGTCTGAAAGTATCGTTCGAGGAAAAGACAGTGATTGGTAGACCTAGACTGACAAATAATTCTTTTTATGGAGACTCAAAATTTTATACTAGATCAGTAATTAAGATGGGACTTTCCGATAATAAGCCAGTCATTTCTGCAAAACCTCCACAGATACCCCACTGTCCAAATAGTTCTACAATTGAGATTGGCATCTTTCCTAGATGGACGGATTGTGTAAATACTTTTCCTGTACAACACAAGGTGTCTAAAGATAGTGGGTATATTTTAGATTGGTCTCCAAAAATTGATGAGACAACTACGAGAAATTCTGCTATGACACCTGCAGAATTTGTTAGTAATATTTTGACTTATAGTAATGGTGGTATTCAAAAGTATGTTTGGCTCTTAATTGCTGCCTCAGAATTCTTACATTTTTAAAGACAAGCCTTTACCAAAATTTGTTGGCAAGAACTGTAAGTAGGGATCTTGCTATGGCTTACGAGCCTGTGTCCAATCTCCTTATGTTTTAATTATCGGAAATGTTAAAGTTAAAAGGATAGATGACAGATATATTGTTATTTGTAACAAATGTAACCTATTAAATTGTATTACTAGGTATAATGGAGGAGAAGGAGTGCTGATACTTTATCAGCCCTCTTTAGTTTTATAACCTGCTAATGTTTCAGAGCCATGGTATGCTGATACTGGCTTACAAGTCTTGCAGCAAATTCATGCCCAGCTAGCAAGACCCAAACATTTTATTGGAATTATAAAAGCTGGTCTTTTGGCGCTAGTCTCTTTTATTGCCTCCACTGTCTCTGTGTTTCCGACATTGTCTCAAAATATTCAGCATGCAAAATTTCTTTATAATTTAGCTCAAAATAATTCCAAGGCTCTGTGTAATCAAGTAAATATTGATGAAAGAATTGAGACTAAATTAAACGCCTTAGAGGCGATTGTTACAGACATAGATAATGAACTTTCAGCCTTAAAATTTAAAGAAAGGCTTAAATGCCATGCTAATTATAAATATGTGTGTGTTACAGCTGCCAAGTACAATGCTTCTCTCTGGGATGGGGAGAAGGTTAAAAACCATTTGTTAGGTATTTGGCAAAATAGTAATAATAGCTTGGATATTCTGGAACTTCATCACCATATCCAAGACATTCAAAATAATAATGCTGATTTTTAGGATTCTTCTTCTTTGGCTAACCAAATATTGAAATAGTTAAATGGATTGAACCCTGGAAACATTCTTAAACACTCGGCCTGGTAAATTATTGGATTGTTCTCTTTGCTGTTAATTCTCTTTTTTGTTGTAATTATACAATGGCGAGTCTTTGGAACAAGAATACAGAAACTCCAAAGAGTGAACCATCGCCTCATTTTTAAAAGAAAAAAAAGGAGGGATATGTGGGGAGCCACTCTCACACGTGACTGGGCAACTCCTGGATTGGGTGTGTGGTGTTCTGGCTAAAGTGGGTCGGAACTTTCCAGACCCTCTCCTGGTGTGAGATCCTGTCCATGTGAGGGTGTAATTGACCACTGACCCGGAGGCCAATCACTGACCCTGACCTTGGAGTGCTGCCCCCTCAACCTTCATTGGATGGAATTTTCACCTGAATTTCTTGTTCCCCAATCAAAGGCCACTCCCTTGCATGCTCTGCCTCTCTCTCTCTCTCTCTTGGGAGCCCTGAATAAGCCTTGCTGCCCTACTGGGTTGTTCGAGGTGAGAGCCAAAGGGAGAGCCATCTTGGACTTTGTCATAGAAAAAGGTATTTGAGTCTGTGTGTTTATTTTGATCCCACTAACTAACTTCTATGCCAAGAACCTCTTTAATTAACCAGTGCACTGGTCACATGGTGGAATGGGAGAATGAAAATAAGAGCAAATAAAGAGGTGATGAGGTTGGTCCTATGCAATTCCTGTTTATTCTACAATTCTAGTGATTCAGTTCTTAAAGTCCAATTTCATGGAAAGTTCTTGGTTTCACATATGTTGAGTTTGTGAGGACCATCGGGGAAAGGGTAGAGGAGAATGGATGAGAAGAGCAAGAAAAGAAAAGTAAGAAAGAAAAAAAGGCTCTCAGAATTCTGTTTTCTTTTCTTGCTGTAGGTGGAGTTTTCTATTCCTAGCTTAAGTCTCTGTGCTCAGGGTGGTAGAGGTAGCCAGGGTGAGAGGGCTTGAGCTTCAACTTGGAGCCTCCCTACTCTTAGTTTCTGAATTGAAAACCAGGTGCCTTTACAGTTGCTGCTCCACATTGATAGCTACACCCCCCAAAAGCTTTTGAGAAAAATCTTCAGTTATCACAGCTGGAGGTAGGGGATTTGGAAACTGGGTACCTGATAAGCTGCAGAACCAAGCTGGTAGCCATGCCCACTGATAGATGGTGAGCAAGGTTTTGCAAGATGGATTCCATCTATTACCCATGATTGGTGTTTGGTGACGTGGGTGGTTCTGGAGTAACCTTGTGCTGTGTCCAGAGCTTGGTCTGGTGACTCACAAACTAAGCCTCTGTGTTCTGTACTGCCTTTCATCTGTGCAGAAAGTTTGGGTGTGGGTGAGACTGCTGTGTGTGCCCAGAGAAACTGCACAGCTGAGCCTTCAATCTGCACTGAGAGCACCCATGTGGCCCTAGTTTTCTTCAAATTTCTATGATACTGGGAAGGATTCATCTTTTCCTTTCCTTACTATTCTCCACAAGTTTGCGCCTTGTCAGTTCAATGATTTGCTGTCAGGAACAGTTTGTATTTTAAGGTTTCCCTTCATAATGGCTTATTATTGTGAATGAAAATTCAGCTGGAAATCAAACAGACAGGGTGGCAGGACGTGCTTGAATCTTTACACAGTCAGTTCTCAGTGGACACTCTCTGGTTTCTTTCTTTTTTTTTTTTTTTTTTTTTTTTTGAAGGTAGGCCAAAGATGAAGCATTCAAAAGAAACTGCATCTGAGAGCACTTAAGGAGAAAACAGAGAAACATGTATGCACTGAAATAAGTCTCCTAAAAATTGGATCAGATTTCTTTGATACTACACAGTATTCATCTTTTAGCTTTCCCCACTAGGCTCCTCAAGGTTGGCACTTCTAGGATATTGTTCTCCAAACAGGTAAGTGTTAGTATTACTTTTAGGGCTAGATTTAGATCTACTGATAGGATTAGAGATAGTTTTGTTCTAATTTCTTTGATTCTGGGATGATTTTTCTTTTACATAGCCTTACTATGTGTCCCAGTTTTTGGACTTCTCTGTTCAAAGGTTCGCTGTTGGGAATAGTTTGTTTTTAAGGTATCACTTCATTTTGACCTATATGGGTAAATGAGAATGGAGCTGGAAATCAGAGGGTTGGTGCTAGCTGGTTGAAACTTCAAGTACTAAATCAGTTGTCTGTGTGCACTCTCTGGTTTCTTCCTTGTAAAAATAGCCATAAGATGAAACATGCAAAACAACTTTATGCAAAAGCACCTTAGGAGAAAACAGGGCAATATGCATGTACTGAAATGACTCCCCCAAATATTTGGTCAGATTTCTTTGATACTGTGCAGGATTCATATGTAAGCTTGCTCCACTAGTCTCCCTAAGTTTAAAACTTTTATGATCAAAGTTTCTCTTATCAGGTTAGGCTAAGTGTTAGGTTAGAGTAAGGTCAACTTTTAGAACTAGTGTTAGGGTTAAATTTAGTCTTTTTCAACATTTTGGATATTGGGCAGGATTCATCTTTTTCCTATTCTTAGTATGCTTCCCACATTTGGGCCTCCTAGTAAAAGGATTTGCTCTCAGGAGAAGTTTTAATTTTCATATTTCACTTAATTTTGCCCTATAGAGGTGAATGAAAATTGAGCTGGACTCAAACAGAGTTTGTGCTAGCTGCTTGAAACTTCACAAACTCAATCAGTTCTCAGGACATATTCTTTCTCTCTCTCTCTCTCTCTCTCTCTCTCTCTCTCTCTCTCTCTCTCTTTTGTTGAAAGTAGCCCAAAGCTGAATAAGAAAAAAACAGCTTTATCTGTGAGCACTTTAGGAGCAAGCTTCATTTTTTTACATATATTACTTTGATATTGTACAGGATTCATTCTTTTCTTTGTCTTAGTAGGATCCCCAAGTTTTGGCCTTCAAGGTTTGCCAGTTCATTGTCCGGAAAGTTTGAATTTTTAGGTTTCACTTTTCTAAGGCCTATAGATGTGAATGAAAATATAGCTGGAAATCTAACAGAGTTAGTACTAGCTGCTTGAAACTTCACATACCCAATCAGCATTCTGTGGGCACTCTCTGGTTGTTCCTTTGAAAGTACCTTAAAGTGAAGCATGAAAAAAAAATTTATCCAAGAGCACATTAGGAGAAAAGAAGGAAATATGCATGTACTGAAATACCTCCCCCAAATATTTGGTCAGATTTTATTGATACTGAACTGGATTCATCTGTTAGCTTGCCCCACTGGGTTCCTTTTTGGGGGGACTACTATGGTCAATAGTTCCCTAAACAGCTTTGGCTAGATTTAGGGATACAGCTAATGTATTGTTAGATTTAGTATTGTTCAAATTGTTTTGATACTGGGCAAGTTTCAACTTTTACCTAACCTTATTATATTCTCTAGGTTTGGGCCTCTTAGATCAAGAGTTTGCTATCCTGAAAAGTTTATATTTTAAGTTTTCATTTCATTTTGACCTATGTGTGTAAATGAAAATAGAGCTGGAAATCCAACAGGATTGGTGCTAGCTACTTCAAACCTAACACATTCAATCAGTTTTCTATTGGCATTCTCTGGTTTATTCCTTGTAAAAGTAGCCCTAAGCTGAAGCATACAAACAACTTTATGTGAGAGCACTTTAGGAGAAAACAGGGAAATATGCATGTACTGAACTATCTTCCCAATTATTTGGTCAGATTTCCTTGGTATTGTGAAAGATTCATTTGTTAGTCTACCAACTTGGCTCCACAATTGTGGGACATCTAGGATCAAAGGAACTCTAAACAGGTTAAGGTTAGTGTTAGGGTTAGTGTTAGGACTAGAATTAGACCTAGTGTTAGGGTAAGAGTTAGTTTTGTTTTCAAAGTTTTATGATACTGTGCAGGATTCATCTTTTTTTCTTATTTTGACTATACTTCAAATGTTTGGGCTTCCTACGTAAAGGGTTTGCTTTCAGCAACTGTTTAAATTTTCATATTTCTCTTCTTTTTGCCCTATAGTGCTCAATGGAAATGAAGCTGAAAATCAAACAGAGTTTGGACTACCTGCTTGAAACTGTCACACACTCCATCAATATTCAGAGAGCATAATCTGGTGTGTGCCATGGAAGTATCCCTAAGTTGAGGTAGAAAAAAACAGCTTTATCTCTGTGTGCTTCAGTAACAAGCAGAATACCCATATACTGAAAGATCTTCAAATATTTTTGGTTGGATAAATTTGATACTGTACAGCATTCATCCTTAACCTAGCCTTAGTAGGCTCCCAAGTTTGGGTCTTCAAGGTTCAATGGTTCAGTGTCAGGAACAGTTTGAGTTTTTAGGTGTCACTTCATAATGACCTATAGGTGTGAATGGCAATGGAGATGGAAATCGAACAGGGTTGGTGATAGCTGCATGAAACTTCACACAGTCACTCATCTCTCTGTGGGCATTCTTTGTTTTTTCTTAGTGAAAGTACCTTAAGCTGAAGTATGGAAAACAATTTATCTATGTGCACTTTAAGTAAAAAACAGGAAAATATGAATGTACTGAAATACCTTCCCCAATTTTTCATCAAATTTCTTTGATACTCCACAAGGTTCATCTGTTAAGTTGTGCCATTAAGCTACCCAAGTTTGGGATTTCTATGATCATAGGTACTCTAAACAGGTTAGAATTAGGTTAGGGTTTGGTTAGATCAAGTGTTAGAATTAGAGCGAGTTTTGTTGGAATTCATTTCATACTTGGCATAATTCATCTTTTACCTAGCCTTATTATTTTTCCCAGGTTTGGGCCTTATCCCTTCAATGGTCTGCTGTCAGAAACAGTTTGTTTGAAACTGCAAACACTCAATCAGTTCTCTTTTAAGGTTACCTTCATTTTGACCTATACTGGTAAATGGAAATGGAACTTGAAATAAAACAGAGTTGGTTTTAGCTGCTTAAAACTGCACATACTGAATCAGTTCTATGTGGCCACTCTCTGGTTTCTTCCTTGTGAAAGTTTCCCAAAGCTGAAGCATGCAAAAATATCTTTATCTGAAAGTACTGTAGGAGACAACAGGGAAATATACATGTACTGACATCCCCAAATTATTTGGTCAGATTTCTTTGATACTGCACAAGACTCATCTGTTAGCTTTCCCCAATATGCTCCCTTAATTTGGGACTGCTATGATAAAAGCTTCTCTGAACAGATTAGGGTTAGTTTTATGGTCTAGAGTAAGGGCGAGGTTTAAACCTAGTGTTAGGGTTAGAATCAGTTTTATTCATGTATCTTTAATACTGGTCAGGATTATCTTTTACCTAGCCTCACAATATTCCCTGGTTTGGACGTTCTCGGTTCAATGGTTTTCTGTCAGGAACAGTTTGTATTTTAAGATTTCACTTTATTTTGAACTTTTTTGTTGAAAAGAAATGGAGCACAAAATCAAAGATTGTTGTTGCTAGCTCCTTGAAACTGCAAACACTCAATCAGTTCTCTGTGTGCACTCTCTGGTTTGTTCCTTGTGAGGTTTCCCTCAGCTGAAACATGCAAAGCAACTTTATCCCAAACACTTTTGTAGAAATCAAGGAAGTATGCATGCACTGAAACACTTCCCCCAATTATTTACTCAGATTTCTTGATACTGTGCAGAATTCATCTGTTAGCTTTCCCAACTAGGCTCCCTTTGTTTGAAACTTCTATTATCAAAGGTTCTCTAAAGAGGCTAGGGTGAGCTGTAGGGTTAGGATTAAGGATAGATCTAGTGTTAGGTTTACAATTGTTTTGTTCAAATTTATTTGATACTAGGCAGGATGTATCTTTTACCTAGCCTTACTATGTTCCCCAGGTTTGGGACTACTAGGTTCACTGATTTGTTGTCACTATTTCAGTTTTTAATTAAAGGTTTCACTTCCTTTTGACCTATATGGGTTAATGGAAATGGAGCTGGAAATCAAACAGGGTTTTTGCTAGCTGCTTGAAACTTCACACTCTCAATCAGTTCTCTGTGAGGACGCTCTGGTTTAATCTTGTGAAAGTATTTCAAAGATACAACATACAAAAACAACAATATGCAAGAGAATTTTAGGAGACAACAAGAATATATGCATGTACTGAAATACCTCCACCGATCATTTTGGTCAGATTTATTTGATACTGGGCAGGATTCATCTGTGAGCTTGCTCCACTAGGCTCCTCAACTATGAGACTTCTATGATCTAAGGTTTTCAAAACAGGTTAGGGTTATTCTTATGGTTAGAGTTAGGTATAGTGTTAGGGTTCAAGTTTGTCTTGTTCAAATTTCTCTGATACTGGACAAGATACATTTTTACCTAGCCTTACTGTGTTCCACAGGTTTCAGCCTTCTCATTTCAGTTCTTTGCTCAAAAGAACAATTTGTATTTTATGGATTCACTTCATTTTGACCTACATGTGTAAATGGAAATGGAGATGGAAATTAAACAAGGTTCATGCTAACTTCATGAAACTTCACACACTCAGTCAGTTCTCTGTGGGCACTCTCTGGTTTGTTCTTTGTGAAATTAATAATAAGCTGAAGCTTTCAATAGGAATTTATCGGAGAACACTTTAGGAGAAAACAGGGAAATATGCATGTACTGAAATAGCTCACCCAATTATTTTGTCAGATTTCTTTGAAACTGCCCATGATTCATCTGTAATCTTGCCCCACTAGACTCTTTTATTTTGAAATTTCTATGATCAAAGGCTCTCTAAACACATTAGTTTTAGGGTTAGACTAAGTTTTAGTACTAGGTTTAGACCTGGTGTTAGAGTTAGAGTTAGTTTTTTTTTTTTTTTTTTTTTTAGTTTCTAGGATACTGGGAAGGATTCAACTTTTTCCTATTTTTACTATACTCCAAATGTTTGGGCCTCCTACATTAAAAGATTTTCTCTCAGGAACAGTTTCAATTTTTGTGTTTCTCTTCTTTTTGCCCTGTAGGGGTGAATGAAAATGAAGCTGGAAATCAAACAGGGTTTTTGCTAGCTTCGTGAAGCTTCACACACTCAATCAGTTCTCAGTGAGCATTCTCTGGTTTGTGTCCTGTGAAGTATCCCTAAGCTAACGTAGAAAGAAGCAGCTTTATCTCTGAGTGCTTTAGGAGCAAGCAAAATGCACATGTACTGAAAGAGCTTCAAATTTTTTTTTTGGACAGATTATTGTGATACTGTAGAGGATTTATCTTTTACCAACTTTAGTAGGGTCCCCAAATTTGGGCCTTCAAGATTCAATGGTTCAGTGTCAGGAACAGTTTGAAATTATAGTTTTGACTACATTATGGCCTATAGGTGTGAATGGAATTGGAGCTGAAAATCAAACAAGGTTGGTGCTAACTGCATGAAACTGCACATATTCAATCACGTCACTGTGGGCATGCTCTGGTTTTTTCCTTGTAAATGTATCTTAAGCTGAAGCATGAAAAATCAATTTATCCAAGAGCACTTTAGGAGAAAACAGGGGAAATAGGCATGTACTGAAACACCTTGCCCAATTATTGGTCAGATTTTTTTGATACTGGGCAGAATTCATCTGTTACTTTTCCCTACTAGGCACCCGAAGTTTGCGACCTTTATGATCAAGCTCCATGAACAGAAAAGTCTTAGTTTTAGGATTAGGGTTGGGGCTAGGTTAGAACTAATGTTTGTGTCAGAGTTAGTTTTTCTCAAATTTCTTTGATACTGGTCAAGATTCATATTTTACCTAGCATTACCATATTCCCCAGGTTGGACCTTCTAAGTACAATGTTCAATGTCATGAACAGTTTGTGTTTTAAGGTTTCACTTCATTTTGAATTCTGTGGGTTTGGGTTAGTGTTAGGGCTATGTCTCGGGGTTTTATTAGGGCTAGGGCTAGGGTTAGGGGAATATTTTGAATTACTGTTAGGGTTAGGGCTATAGTTATGGTGAGGTTTAAGTTTAGGGTTATGATTAGATTTAGAGTAAGGTTTAGATCCAGGTTTTCAGTTAGGGCTAGGGTTAGTGTTACAGTAAAGGATAGGATCAGAACTAGAGAAATGGCTAGAACAAGAGTTAGATTTAGATATAGGACGAGGCTTTAGGTTAGGATTAGAATTAAAGCTTAATTAGGGCTAGGATTAGGGCTAGGGTTAGTGTTAGGTTTAGGCCTAGGGGTAGGGCTATGTTTAGGATTAGCATTGGGGTTAGGATTAAGTTTAGGGAAATGGTTAGGGTTATAGCTAGCTTTAGGGCTAGGGTGAGGGTTAGAATTAGGACTAGTGGTACGGATAGTGTTTAGGTTATGATTAAGGCTAGGTTTAGGGCTAGGGTTTCTTTTTGGTTCAGGGCTAGATCTAGGGCTAGGGCTATGTTTAGGGTAAGGGTCAGGTTTATAGTTAGGGGTATTATTAGATTAAGGTCAGGGTTAGCATTTGGTTAAGGTCAAAGTTTAGGGTTAGGGCTTAAATTTGTGTTAGGTTTCGGCTTAGTGTTAGTGTAATGGATAGGTTTCAGTTTAAGTTTATGGTAATGGATGGGTTAGGTTTAGCATTAGGGTTATGGTTAGCATTTGATAAGGATTATGTTTATTGTAATGGATAGATTTAGAGCTAGTGTTATTGCTAGGTTGTTGTTTGGATTAGGTCTAGGATTAGATTTAGATATAGGGATAGGGATAAGGTTTGGTTTACGATAAGTGTTAGGTTTAGGGCTAGGGCTATGGTTAGGTTAGGGTAAATGTAAGTGTTTGAGCTAGGTTTAGGGCTAGGCCAGGGTTAGGTTTATGTTTAGGTCTATGGATATGTTTATGGTTAGTTTTTGGTTTAGGGTTTTTATTATGGCTATACTTTTCATTTCAGTTAAGTTTAGGTTAAGCGTAAAGGATAATGTTAGATTTAGGGTTAAGGTATAGATTAGGGCTAGTTATAAGATTAGGTATAGTTTAAGGCTTAATGTTTCTGCTAGGGTTAGGGCTATGGTGAGGTTTATGTTCATGTTTACATCTTGGGATACGTTTATGTTTAGGGTTAGGTTTAGTGTTAGGGATAGGGTTATAATTAGGGTTAGGGTTAGGATTAGGGTAATTGACAGGATGAGAAATAAAGTTTGAGCAAGGATTAAGGCTTGGATAAGAGCTAGGGTTAGGGTTATGGTTTAGGATAGGGCTAGTATAATGTTTACAGTAAAGGTTTGGCTTTGAAATAGGGTAAGGTCTAAGGCAAGTGTTAGTGTTAGGGTAAGGGTTAGGGCTAGGGTTAGCGTTAGGGTTATGCTTAGGGCTAAATTTAGGCCTAGGATTATGGCTAAGTTTGGTGTTAGGTTTAGGGCTAGGGTTAAGACTATGGTTAGGTTTAGGGCTACTGTTAGGTTTAATATTAAGTTTAAAATAGGGTTAGGTTTAGGGTTATGTTAAGGGCTAGTATTAGTGTTAGGGTTATGGCTAGGTCTAGTGTTAGGATTAGGTTTTGGATTGGGGTCAGATTTAGAGATATGTTAATGTTAGGGTAAGGGTCTGTGTTCTGAATAGGATTAGGGTTAGGATTAGAGCCAGAATGAGGACTAGTTTTAGGTCTATGGGTAGGGTAAGTGTTTAGTTTAGGTTAAGGGTTACAGTTAGGGCTACAGCCAAGATTTTATTTGTGCAAAGGGTTAGAATTATAGCTATATTTAAGATTAGTTTGGGGTCTAGATTTAGTGTTAGGTTTAGGTATAGTTATAGTTTTACCGGTAGGGCTAGTGTTAGAGTTTGTTTTAGGGTTAGGGTCAGGTTTAGACCTAGAGTTACTGTTAGTATCAGAATAAGGATTAGGGTTAGGGTTAGAACTAGAATGAAGTCTAGGATTATGATAAGTAATAAGGTTAGTGATTAAGTTAGACAGAGGATTGGGTTAGCACCAGGGTTAAAATTGATTCAGGGATTGGCTTAGGTTAAGGGATAGGTGTAGAGCTAGGGTTAGGGTAGGGTTAGAGTTAGGATTAGAGCTATTGCTAGGGTTAAGACTAGGGTTTAAGCTTGGGTTAGGACAAGTATTAGGGGTAGAATTTGTGATAGGATTTGGGCTAGCCTTATGATAATGACTAATGTACAAACTAGGGTTACATTTAGGGCTAGTTTTAGGGTTAGGGTTAAGGCTAGGTCTACTGTTAGGGTCAATTTAAGGTTAGGTTGATGTTTAGAGCTAGGATTAGTGTTAGGATCAGTGTCAGGTTCAGGTTTATTTTTTAGAGTTAGGATTAGGGCTAGGTGTAGGTTTATGTTATGAGTTAGGGTTAGGGATATGGCTCGGTTTTGTTTTATGGCTAGGGCTAGGGGTAAGGATAGTTTTAGGATTAGCATTATTGTTAGGGCTAATATTAGAGCTTTAATTAGGATTATGATTGTGGTTTTATTTAGAGTTAGGATTAAATTTAGAGTTAGGTTTAAATCTAGGTTTTTACTAAGGTTAATGATAGAACTAAGGATAGGGATATGGCTTAGGCAAGAGTTAGAGTTAGTCTTAAGGCTAGGTTTAGCGTTAAGACAGAACTAAATTAGTCTTTGTTCTACCTTTAGTGTTAGTGTTAGGCCTAGAGTTAAGGCAAGGGTTATTGTTAGGTTTAACATTATGGTTAGTTTTATGGTTATGGTTATGTTTAGAGTAAGGGATGGGGTTATAGCTAGGTTTAGTGCTACGGAGAGGGTTAGAATTAAGGATTAACCTCGGGTTCATGATTCGGGTTAGGATTAAGGCTATGTTTAGGGTTAGGATTAAAGCTAGGGCTAATTTTAGATCCAGATTTACAGTTAAAGACAGTTTTAAGTTTATGTTAGATGTAGTGTAAGAGTTAGGTTTAGGGTTATGGTCAGGTTTAGAGATAAGGGTATTGTTTGTGTCAGGGTCGTCATTAGTGTTTAGAATAGGTTAAGGTGGATATTAAGGGCTCAAATTACCATACAGTTAGGATTAGGGTAATGATATGGTTAGATTTAGGTTTCCAGTTAGGTTTAGGGTAATGGATAGGGTTAGGATTAGGGATATGGTAAGGTTTAGGTCTAGGGTTTGCATTAGGGTTAGGATTATGGTTAGGGTAATGGATAGGTTTAGAGATAGGGTAGAGCCAAGGTTATGATTAACCTTAGTGCTAGGTTTAGGGCTAAGTTCAGGGGTAGGTTTAAAGCTCGGTTTAGGGCTCAGAGTAAGCTAGGTTTTGTGTTAAGTTAGGGATAGCGTTAGAATTATGGCTATTGTAAGTATTAGGGTTACAATTAGGGCTAGTTTTAAGGTTAGGGTTAGGGCAAGGTGTAAAGTTATTTTTAGGGTTATATTTAGGGTGATGTTTAAAGCTAGGGTTAGTGTTAGCATCAGAATCAGGGTTAGGGTTAGATTTAGAGTTCTGCTTAAAATTCGGATTAGGGCTAGATCTATGGTTAGGATTTGGTTTAGTTTAAGGGTTAGGGTTAGGGCTATGGCTGGGTTTTGTATTAGGGCTAGGACTAGAGTTAGGGCTAGTTTTTGGAGTAGCATTAGTGTTAGGGTTCGGGTTAGTGTTAGGTTTAGGCTTAGGTTTTGCATTAATGTTAGATTTAGAGTTATGTTTAGATCTATGGTTAGGACTAGGGCTAAGAAAATGGTTAGGTTTAGGCCTTGGTTTAGGGCTAAGTTTAGAGTTCCAGGAAGAAATAGTGTTAGATCTAGTTTTAGGGCTAGGGAGAGAGTTTGACTTAGTTTTAGGGCTAAAGTTAGGATTAGGGTTAGGGTTAGCGATAGGGCAAAATTAGGTCTAAGATTAGGGATAGGTTTGGTTGTAAGTTAGGCCTAGATTTAAGGTTAGGGTTATGATTAAAGCTATGTTTATGGCAAATATAGGCTAGGCTTTGTGTTTGGGTTAGGGCTAGGATTATATCTCGGACTAATGTGATGTCTAGTGCTATTGTTATGGATAGTTTTAGGGTTAGGTTTTAGCTAGGTCTAATTTAAGGATTAGGTTTACGGTAAGGGTTAGGTTAGAGATAGGGGAATTATAGGGTCAGGGTCATTGTTAGTTTTTATTTAGGTTTGAGTTTAAGGTTAGTGTTCAAATTAGCATTAGGGTTACAGTTAGGGTAATGATAGGGTTGGATTTAGAGTGCAGGTTAATTTTAGGTAACTGATAGTTTTGGGGTTAGTGAGAGGTTTAGTGTTAGGCCTAGGAATAACATTAGGGAAAGAGTTATGTTTAGGGTAATGGATACTGTTAGATTTAAGGTTAGGGCTAGGGTTATGATTAGGATTAGGTCTTGAGATAGGGTTAGGCCTAGAGTTAGCAATAAGTTATTGGTTATGATTAGGGTAAAGGATACAAATAGAGCTAAGTTTATAGCTAGACTTACGGTTAGGATTAGGTCTTGAGTTAGTGTTAGGGTATGGGTTAGAACTAGGGTTAGTATTAGTATTATGTTTAGTGTAAGAGGTAGGTTCTGAGCTATGATTAGGGTTAGAGCAAGGGTCAGGTTCAGGGTTATTAGGGATAGAATTACGGTAGGTTTATGGTCAGGGTAATGGTTAGTGAAATGGTTATAATTAAGTTTAGGGTTAGGGTTAGGGTAATAAATATGGTTAGATGTAGTTTTAGGGTTAGGGACAGGTTTAGATTTAAGTTTAGGGTTAAGTCTATGGTTATGTTTAGGTTTAGGTTAAGGGTTAGTGTTTGATTTATGGTTAGGGCTATAGCAAGTATTAGTTTAGGGTTAGGTCTAGCGTTTGTTTTCTGTTTACTGTTAGAATTATGGTTAGGGTTTTGGTTAAGTTAACAATTAGGGTTAGTGTTAGGGTTAGGGTAATGGGTTTACAGCTAGGATTAGGGCTCGTGTTAAGGTTAGGATTAGGACTAGGTTTATGGTTAGATTCAGGAATAGTTCTAGGTTTAGGTTTACAGTAATTGTTAGGTATTGAGCTAGGTTTAGGACTAAGGTGAGCATTAGGTTTAGGTTAGGGATAGGGTTAGTGTTATGGTTATGCTTAGGGCTAGGTTAAGGACTAGGATTAGCTCTAGATTTTGTGCTAGGTTTAGGCCTAGGATTAAATTGTGGCTAATGTAAGAGCTAGGGTTATTATTAGGGCTAGTTTTAGGGTTAGCATTATGCCAAGATCTAGTGTTAGGTTTAGATTTTCAGTTACAGTCAGGTTTAAAAGTAGGTTTACTGTTAAAGACAAAGTCAGTTTTTGGGTTAGAGTTAAGGTAGGGTTACAGCCAAAATTAAAACTAGGTTAGGTCTAGGAGTAGGGTTAGTGTTTGTGTTAGAATAAGGGTTATTGTTAGGCCTAGGACTAAGATTTTGATTAGGTCTAGGGCTAGAGTTAAGGCTTGATTTAGGATTAGGTTTAAGTCCAGGGCTAGTGTTAAGCTTTAGTCTAATATTAGGGTCAGGTTTAGAACTAGGGTTTGTGTTAGGATAAGAAAAAGGGTCAGGGTTAGCATTTGGGTTTGGGATAGCATTAGATCTAGAATGAGGACTAGGGTCAGTACTATTAATAAGGTTAGGATTTTGGTTAGCCTAAAAATTATTCATAGGTCGAGGGCTACCATTAAGGTTAGGGTTATTCATAGGGTAAAGGATATCCTTAGAGCTAGAGTTTGGACTAGTTTTAGGGTTAAGATTCAATCGAGGTTCAGGGCTTGGATTGGAGCTGACTTTTGGGATAGATTTAGGGCTAATGTTAGGGCAATGGCTAATGTAAGATCTAGGGTTACCATGAGAGTTAGTTTTTGGGTTATGGTTAGGGTTAGGGGTAGGTTTAGTGTTAAAGTTAGGGTTAGGTTTAGGGGTATAACAAAAAAAAAATGAAATAACAAGTGTTGGTGAGGATGTGGAAAAATTGGAACTCTCCTATATACTGCTAGGAGGAATGTAAAACATGGTAATGATTATGGCTAATTTTAGGGTTAGGTTCATGGCTAGGTCTAGTGTTAGGTTTAGATATTCAGTTAGGGTTAGGGTTAGGACTCGAATTAGGAATAGGTTTCCTTTTAGGTTTCAGTTTAAAATTAGGAGGTTGTTTAGAGCTAGGGTGAGTGTTAGGATATGAGTTAGCATCAGGGTTAGATTTAAGGTTAAGGTTAGGCCTAGAATTAAGGCTATGGTAAGGTCTAGGTGTAGTGTTAGAGTTTGGTTTATGTTAAGGTTTAGGGTTAGGGCTATCGCTCAGTTTGTTTTACTGCTAGGGTTAGGGTTAGGGCTACTTTTATGATTAGCAGTAGTTTTAGGGCTAGTTTTAGTGATAGGCTTAGGGCTAGGGGTAGGGTTAGATTTTGAGTTAGGGTTAGATCTAGGACTAAAGATAGGGCAAGGGTTAGGGCTAGGGTTAGACCTAGGTTTAGGGTTACTTTAATCGATAGGGTTAGAACTAAGGATAAGGCTAGTGTGAAAATTAGAGTTTAGTCTTATGGCTATGGTTAGGGTTAGATTTAGGTATAAGGTTATCTGTAGGGCCAGTGTTAGGTTTTGCTATAGGGTTATGGTCAAGGTTAGACCTAGTTTCTGTGTTAGAGTCAGAATAAGGTTCAGGATTAGCATTAGGGTTTGGAATAGGATTAGAGCTATAATGAGGGCAAGGGTCAGGAATATTAATATTGTTAGTATTTTGGTTAGCCTAAGGATTAGTCATATGTCTATGGTTACCATTAAGTTTAAGGTTTCACTTAGGTAAAATATATGTTTAGAGCTAGGGTTAGGGCTAGGATTAGGGTTAGGTTAAAACTAGGTTTAGGGCTCAGATTCATGCTAGTTTTCGTGTTATAGTTAGGGCAAAGTTTAAGGCAATCGCTAATTAACAACTAGGGTTACAATTATGGTTAATGTTCAGGTTAAGGTTAGGGTAGCTCTAGTGTTAGTGTTAGGTTTAAGGTTAGGGTGATAATTAGAGCTAGGATAAGTGTTAGGATATGAGTCAGGTTCAGGGTTAGGGTTGGGACTCAAATAAAGGCTAGGGTTACTGTTAGGTAATTATTTAAGTTTAGGATGGTGTTTGGAGCTAGAGTGAGTCTATGATATTAGTCAGGGTAACTTTTAGGACTCAAAGTAAGGCTAGGGTTAGGTAAAGGTGTAGTGTTAGTATTTGGTTCAAGTTAAGGTTTATGTTTAGGGCTATTTCTCAGTTTTGTTTTACTGCTAGGGCTACGGTTGTGGCTATTTCTTATAATTAGGATTAGGGTTAGGGTTAAGGTTAGTGTTAGTGTTAGGCTTAGGCTTAGGTTTAAGTTTAGATTTAGAGTTTGGGTTATATCTAGGGTTTGGGCTAGGACTAAGGATAGGGCTAGGGTTAGGGCTAGGATTAGGATTATGGTAAGAGATAGGGTTAAAGCTAGCAATAGGGCTAGTGTACAAATTAGAATTAGTCTTTGAGCTAAAGTTAAGGTTAGGGTTAGTGATAGGGCTAGAATAAAAGCTAGGATTAAGGTTAGGGTAAGTGTTCAGCATTAGCATAGAGTTAGAATTAGATGTAGGATTAGGTTTAGGGTAAGGGATGATGTTATAGCTAGGCTGAGAGGTAGAGTGGTGTTGAGAATTATCGTTAAGGCTATGATTAGGGTAAGGGTATTTATTATGTTTAGGGTTAGAGAAATATAAGAGCTAGGGTTTGTTTTACAGTTAGTCCTAGGATTAGAATTATGGCTAATTTCAGGTCTAAAATTATGTTTAAAGAGAGTTTTAGATTTAGGATTATGGCTACATCTAGTGTAAGGTTTAGGTTAGGGTCAGGTTTAGAGATAGGGATATTATTAAGATCAAGGTCTGGGTTAGGGTTTGGGATAGGTTAAGGCTTAAAGTTAGGGATAGAATTGGCTACAGGTTTAGGGTTAGGACAATGTTAGACTTAATATTAGGATTCATGTGAATTTTAGGGAAATGGATAGGAATAGGTTTAGAGATAGGGTTAAGTTTAGGCCGAGGATTAGCATTAGTGTTATGGTAATGGTTAATATAATGGATAGAGTTAGAGATGCGATTAGGGCTAGGCTTAGGGTTATGATTAGGGATAGGGTTAGCGTTAGGTTTAAAACTCGGGTTAGGGCTCAGATTAGGGCTAGGTTTTGTTTTAAGTTAGTGCTAGGGTTAGGGTTATGGCTAATGTAAGTGCAAGGGTTAGAATTAAAACTAATTTTAGGGTTGAGATTAGGGCTAGGTTTAGTGTGTTAGGTTTAGGGTTAGCGTGATGTTTAGAGTTAGGGTTAGTGTTAGTGTCAGAGTCAGGGTCAGGGTTAGTTTTAGGGTTTGGCTTAAAACTCGAATTAGGGCTAGGGTTAGGGGTTGGAGTATGGTTAGGTTTTGGTTTAGTTTAAGGTTTAGTGTTAGACCTATGGCTCAGTTTTGTTTTAGGGCTAAGGCTACGGTTAGAGCTAGTTTTAGGATTAGTATTAGGCTTAGGTATAGTGTTAGGTTTAGGCTTAGGCTTCGGGTTAGGTTTAGATTTAGAGTTAGATTTTGATCTAAAGTTAGTGTCAGGGCTATGTAAAGAGCAAGGGTTAGGACTGGGTTTAGGGCTTGGTATAGGGTTATGGTAAGAGATAGGTTTAGAACTAGTGATAGGATAGTGAGAGAGTTAGAGTTAGTCTTAGGTCTAGTGTTAGGGTTTGGAAAATGGTGGAATTAGGGCTAAGATTAGGGCTAGGGTTAGTATTTACATTAGGGGTGGGGTTAGGGTTAGGATTAGGATTAAGGCTAGGTTTAGGGATAGGATTATGACTGGAGTTTTTCTTAGGGTTAGGGCTAGAAATAGGGCTAGGGCTAATGTCAGGTCTAGGGTTACAGTTGAGAATAGTTTTAGTGTTATGTTTGTTGCTAGGTCTAATATAAGGGTTAGGTTAGTGTAAGGTTCAGGTTTAGTGCTAGGAGAATTATTAGGGTCAGGGTGAGGGTTAGAGTTTCATTGAGTTTAGGGTTTAGGCTTTAGGGTTCAAATTAGCTTTAGGGTCAAGTTTAGGGTAATGATAGGATTTTGTTTAGGGTTCAAGTTAGATTTAGGGTAATTGATAGAGTTAGGTTTTGCAATAGGGTTAGTGTTAGGCCTAGGGTTAACACTAGGGTAGGGGTAATATTTAGGATAATCAATAGGGTTAGAGCTAAGTTTAGGGCTAGGGTTATGTTTATAAATAGGTATGGATTGAAAGTTAGGGTTAGGTTTAAAACTAGGGTTAGTTTTAGTGTTATGTTTAGCATAAGGGTTAGGTTTTGAGCTAGGGTTAGACCTAGGGCGAGTGTTAGGTCTAGAATTAGGTCTAGAAATAAGATTACAGTACAGTTATGGTTAGAATTAGGATTAAGGCTAGCATCATCAGTAGGGGCAGGGTTAGGGTTAGAGTAATGGATATGACTTCATGTAGGTATAGGGTTATGAGTAGTGTTTAATTGAAGTTTAGGTTCAGGTTTAGGCTTAGGGCTATGGTTATGTTTAGGTTTATGGAACGGGTAAGGAATTGAGCTAAAATTAGATCTATGTTGAGTGTGAGGTTTAGGGTTAGGTCTAGGGTTATTTTTCCAATTACGTTTAGAGTTATTGTTAGACCTAGGGTTATCAATAGGTTTAGGGTTAGGTTTAGGGTAATGGGTAGGTTTAGAACTAGGTTTAAGGCTAAGGTTAAGTTAAGGATTAGGGCTAGTGTTAGGGGTATATTTAGGGATAGGTTTAGATTTATGTTTAGAGTAAGGGGTAGGCTTTGAGCTAGGGTTAAAACTAATCGAGTGTTAGATTAGGGTTAGTGTTAGGGTTATGCTTTGAGCTAGGTTTAGGCCTAGGATAAGCCCTAGGTTTTGTGTTAGGTTTAGGCCTAGGGTTAGGGCTGTGGGTAATGTAAGAGCTAGGGTAATGATTATGGCTATTTTTAGGGTTAGGGTTATGGCTAGGTCTAGTGTTAGGTTTAGAGGTAGGTTTACTTTTATAGGCAAGGATAGTGTTTGAGATATAATTAGAGTTAGGGTTACAGCCAGAATTTCGTTAGGATTTTGTTAAGGTCTAGGGCTAGAGTTAAGGCTAGATTTAGGATTAGGTTAAGTTGAGGTCTAATGTTAGGGTTTTTTTCTAGGGTTAGTGTCAAGTTTAGACCTAAGATTAGTTTTGGGGTCAGAATAAGGGTCAGGGTTAGAATTAGGGTTTGGGATAGGATTAGAGCTATATTGAGGGCCAGGTTTAAAACTATTAATAGAGTTATGGTTTTGATTGGCCTAAGTATTAGGGATAGGTCTAGGTTTACCATTATGGTTGCGGTTTCACTTACAATAAGGGATAGGCTTAGAGCCAGGGTTAGGGCTAGAGTTAGGTTTAAGATTATGTTTAGGTCTCAAATTATGGCTAATTTTTGTTTTAGGTTTGGGACTAGGGTTACAGGAATGGCTAATGTAAGAACTGCTGTTACATTTAAAGTTAGGTTTAGGGGTATGTCTAGTTTTATGGTTAGGTTTAAAGTTAAGGTGATATTTATAGCTGGGGATAGTGTTAGGATATGAGTCAGGGACAGTGTTAGTTTAGGGTTAGGGTTAGAAGTCAAATAAGGACTAAGATTAGTGTTAGGGGTCGGTTTAAGTTGAGGGCAGTGTTTAGAGGTAGGGTGACTTTTAAGATATGGGTTGGGTCCGGGTTAGTTTTAAGGTTAGGGTTAGGACTCAAACTAAGGCTAGGGTTACTGTTAGGGTTCTCTTTAAGTTCAGGTTGGTGTTTAGAGCTTGGGTGAGTGTTAGGATATGAGTCAGGATAAGGGTTAGTTTAAGGTTAGTGTTATGTCTCCAAATAGGGCTAGGGTTAGATCTAGTTGTGTGTTAGGGTTTAGATTAAGTTAAGCTTTAAAGTTAAGATTATTGTTAAATTTTGTTTTAGTATTAGGCTTAGGGTTAGGGCTAGGTGTTAAATTAGTTTTAGGGTTTGATGTAGTGTTAGTATTAGGCTTTGGCATATACTTAGGTTAAGATTTGGAATAAGGGTTAGATCTAGGTTTAAAGTTACATTTAGGGTAATAGATAGGGTTAGTTTTAGGGTTCAGTGTAGGTTTAGGGTAATGGAAAGATTTAAGGTTGCAATAGGGTAAGGGTTAGGCCTAGGGTTAGCATTAGCAATAGGGTTATCATATGGGTAATGTATAGGGTTAGAGCTAGATTTATGGTTAGGATTAGGGCTAGAGTTAAGATTACATATTGGATTATGGCTAGTAACCCTACCTTAGAGTAGGGTTATAATTAGGTTTAGGGTAAATGTAAGGTTTTGAGCTAGGGTAAGTTCTAGGGTGAAGGTTAGATTTAGTGTTAGGTCTAGGGTTAGGGTTATAATAATGGTCAGGGTTAGGTTTAGGGTTAGGGGTAGAGTTTTCATTAGAATTAGGTATAGGTTTAAGGTAAAAGATTAGATTAAATGTAAGGTTAGCTTTAGCGTTGAAGTTAGTTTTAGGGCTGGGTTTACTATTGGATTTAGGGTAAGGGTTAGGGTTTGAGTTAGGGTGAGGGTTATGGCAAAGATTAGGTTTAGGTTTAGGTCTAGGATTAGGTTTATGGTTTGGATTAGGGTTTCAGTTAGGGTTTTCATTAGAGTTAGGTTTAGGTTTAGGGTAATAGATTGGATTAGATTTAAGGTATAGCTTTAGGGTTGAGTTTAGTTTTAGGGCTAGGTTTATTATTGGGTTTAGGGTAAGCATTAGGGTTTGAGTTAGGGTGAAGGTTATGGCAAGGGTTAGGTTTAGGTTTAAGTCTAGGGTTAGGTTTATGATTGGGATGATTGGGATTAGGGATTCTCTTAGAGTTAGGTATAGGGTTATCATTAGGTTTAGGGTTAGAGTTAGGATAATTGTTAGGGTTAGGACTAGGGTTAAGGTTAGGATTAAGACTAGGGTTAGGGATTTTGTTTGTGATAGGGCTAGGATTATTTTTAGGCTAAAGTTTATGCTTTGAGGTAGTTTTAGGACTAAGGTGATGTTTAGGGTTGGGGTAGGTCTAGGGTTACAGTTATATATAGGGTGATGCTTAGGGTAGGTTTAGGCCTCTGATTAAGACTAGGTATTGTGTTAGGTTTAGGCCTAAAGTTAGTGCTGTGGGTAATGTAAGATCTAGGGTTCTAATTGTGGTAGTTTTAGGGAGAGGGTTAAGGCTAGTTCTAGTATTAGGTTTATGTTTTGGTTTAGAGTCAGGTTTATAGCTAGGTTTATTGTTAGTTTCAGTGTCAATGTTCAGATTAGAGTTAGGGTTAGGGTGAAAGCCAGAATTAGGACTAAGGTTTGGTCTAGGGGTAGTTTTAATGTTTGGTTTAGATTAAGGGTTATTGTTAGGGCTAGGACTAAGTTTTTGTTCAGGACTAGGGCTAGAGCAATTGTTAGATTTAGCATTAGGTTTAGGTATAGGGCTAGTGTTAGATTTAGGTTTATGTAAAAGTTTACTGGTAGGGCTAGATTCAGAGTTCAGATTAGGGTAAGGTTCAGACTTAGACCTATAATTAGTGTTATGGTCAGAGAACAGGTGAAAGTTAGGGTTAGGTTTTGGGTTAGGGTTAGAGCTAAAATGAGGGCTAGGGTTAGAACTAGTAATAGGGTTAGTGTTTGGTTTTGGCTAAGTATTAGGATTAGGACTAGGATTAGCACTGTGGATAGGGTTTGGCTTAGGTTAAGAGATAGGGTTAGAGCTAGGGTTAGGGCTAGTGTTACGGTAAGGGTTAGGGATAGTTTTGGAGTTAGGTTTAGAGTTAAATCTAGTGTTAGGGCTCAGATTAGGGCTATTTTTCTGTTAGGGTTAGAGCTAGGGTTAGGGCTATGACTAATGTAAGAACTAGGGTTATGATTACAGTTAATTTTAGGGTTAGGGTTTGGACTAGGTCTAGTGTTAGCATTAGCTTTAGGGTTAGGATGGTATTTAGAGCTAGGGTTAGTGTTTGAATATGAGTATGGGTCAGGGTTAGTTTTAGTCCTAGGAGTTAAATTTGAGCTAGTGTTATGGCTAATTGTAGGGTAAGTCTTTGATTTAGGTTAAGGTTTAGGGTTAGAGCAATGGCTTGGTTTTGTTTTATAGATAGGGCTGAGATTAGAACTAGTTTCAGGACAAGCAATAGTGTTCAGCTAGTGGTATGGTGAAATTTAGGCTTAAGGTCACGCTTAGATTTAGAGTTATGTTTAGATCTAGGGTTAGGGTATGCCTTGTTTTAAGGCTAAGTTTAGGACTAATGTTAGGGTTACAGTAATGGATAAGGTTAGAAATAGAAATAGGGCTAGGTTGAGAATTAGAGTTAGTCTTAGGGCTAGGGTTAGGAGTTCACGTAGGGTTAGTGCTAAATTATGGCAAGGATTAGCACTAGGTTTAGTCTTAGGATTAGGCCTATGGTTTGGTCTATGGTTAGTGTTAGTGTTAGTGTTAGTTTATGGTTAGTTTTAGAGGAAGGGATGGTTATAGGTAGGTTCATGGCTAGGGCGAGTGTTAAAATTAGGGATAGGGCTAATGTGAGGGTTCAGGTTAGGATTAAGGCTAGGTTTAGGACTAGGATGTGGGCTAGGGTTTGTGTTAGGGTTAGGCCTATATTAGGGCGAGGGTAATATGAGGTATAAGGTTATTATGGTTAGAGATAGTTTCAGGTTTAGGTTTATGGCTAGGTATAGTGTAAAAATTAGGTTGAGGGATAGGGTCACTTTTAGAACTAGGGTATTGTTAGGGTCAGGGTCAGGGTTAGGGTTTGTTTCAGTTAAGGTTTAGTGTTATGGCTCAAATTAGCGTTAGGGTTAGGTTTAGGGTTAGGGTAATGGATATGGTTAGGTTTAGGGTTCAGATTAGGCTTAGGGTAATGGATAGCATTACGGTTATAGATAGAGTTTGGGTTATCCTAGGGTTAGCATTAGGGTTAGAATTAGGGTTAAGGTAATGGATAAGATTAGAGGTAGGTTTAGTGCTAGGATTATGGTTCATATGAAGGCTAGATTTAGGATTAGGTTTAGGTTTAGGGTTAGTGTTAAAGCTAATGTTAGGACTTGGATTAGGGCTAAGATTTAGATTAGAATAGGGCTAGGGTCAGAGCTATTGCTAATGTAAGATTTAGGGTGATTATTTTGCTTAAATTTAGGGTTAATGTTTGGCCTAGGTCTAGTGTCAGCATTATCTTTAGGTTTAGTGTGATATTAATACCTAGGGTTAATATTAGGATACAAGTCAGGGTCAGGGTTTGTTTTAGGCCTAGGACTCAGATTAGAAAGGAGGTTTTGACTAGGTGTAGGGTTACAGTATATGTTAAGGTATAGGGTTAGGGCAATGGCTCTGTTTTGTCTTACGGCTAAAGCTAGGGTTAGGGCTAGTTTTAGGATTAGCGATATTTGTAAGTCTAGTAGTAGGGTGAGGTTTAAGCTTAAGTTTAGGGTTAGATTTAGAGTCATGGTTAGATCTAAGGATTGGTCTGGGACTTGGATTAGGGCTAAGGGAAGGGATTGTGTTAAGGTTATGATAACTGAAAGGGTTAGAACCAGAAATAGGGCTAGGGAGAGTGTTAGAGTTAGTTTTAGGCCTAGGGCTAGGGGAAAGGTTAGGGCTATATTAGGGCTAGGATTAACACTAGGGTTAGTGTTAGGGTTAGGCCTATGGTTAGGGCTAGAGTGAGGGTTAGTGTTAGGGTAAAAGTTAGGGTTAGAGTTAGGGGAAAGGATGGGGTTATAGCTAGATTCAGGGCTAATGCGAGGGTCAAAATCAGGTTTAGGGCTAGTGTTAGAGTTCAGGATAGGATTAAGGCTAAGATGAGGACTAGGGTTTGTATTAGGGTTAGGGCTAGTATTAAGTCTAGGGCTAATATAAGGTCTAGGTATATGGTTAGGATTAGTTTTTGGGTTAGGTTGTGGCTAGGATTATTATAAGGGTTAGGTTTAGGAAAAAGGTCAGTCTTAGACCAATTATATTATTAGGGTCAGGGCCCGGGTAGAGTTGGGTTTAGGTTAAGGTTTAGAATTAAGGCTTGATTTAGTGTTAGGGTTAGGTTTAGGGTTCAAGTTAGGTTAGAGTAATGAAAGACGTTAGTGTCAGGGACAGTGTTAGCCTTAGGCCTAGGGTTAGCACTTAAGTTAGGCTTATCTTTAGCATAATGGATAGGATTAGAGCTAAGGTTAGGACTAGGGTTAAGGTAGGATTAGGGCTTGTATAGGGTTAGGCCTAGGGTTAATGTTAGGGTTAGGTTTATGGTAAGTGTTAGCACTAGAGCTAGGGTTAGGGCTAGGGTTTGTGTTAGGGTTAGAATTAGGTCTAGTTTTACAGTAATGGTTACAAGTATGGCTAGGTTTAGGGCTAGCATTAGGGCTATGGGTTATTTAGAGCTATAATTATGTTAATAACTAGATTTAGGGTTAGGGTTATTGATAAGTCTAGTGTTAGGGTTAGGTTTTGGGTTAGAATAATGTTTAGAGCTAGGGTTTGGGTTATGGTAAGGATCACTGTTTAGGTTAGAGTTGGGTTTATGGTTAGGGACAGAATTAGGAATAACATTGATTCTAGGGATAAGGTTATTCTTTGCTTTAGGTTAAGGGTTATTGTTAGGCTACTGCTAGGATTTTTTTGAAATTGGGTTAGATTTATCTCTATTTAAGGTTAGGTTTTGTCCCGTGCTAGTTTTATGGTTAGGTTTAGATATAGTTTTAAAGGTAGGGGTTCTGTTAGAGTTCCATTTATGATTGGGATCAGAGCTAGGATTTGTGTTGGCCTAGCGCTAAGGCTAATGTAAGAACTACGTTTCCAATTAGAGCTAGTTTAGGGTTAGCATTGGGAGGATGTTTAGAGCTAGGGTTAGTGTTAGGGTCCGAGTCAGAGACAGGGTAATTTCCAGGGTTAGGGCTCGGACTCAAACCAAAGCTAGGTTTAGGTCTAGGTGTAGGGGTATTTTTAGTTTTAGGTTAAGGGTTAAGGTAATGGTTATGGTTCAGTTTGTTTTAGGGCTAAGTAGGGTTAGAGCTAATTTTCCAATTAGGATTTGGGTTAGGGGTAGTGTGAGGGTGAGGTTTATGCTTAATGTTAGGGTTAGATCCATGTTAAGGGCTAGGGTAAATGTTAGGGCTAGGGTTTTCGTTTTTGGTAAGGGATAGGTTTAGAACTAAGACTAGGGCAAGGGTGAGAATGAGACTTAGTATTAGGGCTAGGGCTTAGCTTGGGTTTAGGATTAGGCTAAATTAGGGCTAGGATTAGCACTAGGGTTATTTTTAGTTTTAGGCCTAGATTTAGGGCTAGTGTTAGGGCTAGCTATAGGGTTAGGGTAAGATATGATGTTACAGCTAGATTTAGGGTTAGTGCAAGGGATAAAATTAAGATTAGGGATAGGGTTAAAATTAGTATTAGAATTAAGGCTAGGCTTAGACCAAGGATTAGAGCTAGGGATTGTGTTAGGTTTAGGGCTAAGGCTAATGGCAGGTCTAGTGTTATGTTTAGAAATAGTTTTATGGTTAGGATTATGACTAGGTCTTTTGAAAGGGTGAGGTTCAGTGTTGGGGTCAAGATTACAGCTAGTGTATTATTAGGGTCAGAGTCAGAGTTATGGTATGGTTTAGATTCACGTTTATGTTTAGGGCTCAAATTAGCATTAGGATTAGGGTTAGGGTTAGCGCAATGTTTATGGTTAGGTTTAGGACTCAGGTGAGTTTTAGGGTGATGGATAGGGGTAGGATTAATGATAGAGTTAGAGTCAGGACTAGGCATAGAATTCGGATAGGGTTATGGTTTGGCTAATGGATTGGATTAGAGCTACAGTTAGGGCTAGGGTTATGGTTAGGTTATGGCTATGATTATGGTTAGGCCTTGGGTTAGAATTTGGTTAGGGTTATATTAGGGTAATGGATAGTATTCAAACTAGGGTTAGGGCTAGGTTTATGGTTAAAATTAAGGTTATGGTACAGGTTAGGTCATGGTTAGTGTAACAAATAGGATTAGAACTGTGGTTAGGTATAGGGTTATGGTTAGGTTAAGGCTATAATTAGAGTTAGGCTTTGGATTAGAATTCGGTTAGGGTTATGGTTAAGATAATGGATAGAATTCGAGCTATGTTTAGGGCTAGATTATGGTTAAGATTATGGCTATGGTTAAAGTTAAGTTTTAGGTTAGGACAGGTTTAGGTTTAGGGTTAGGTTTAGGTTAAGTGTTAAGGGCAAAGTTATGGTTAGGGTTAGTATTAAATTTAGGGTGAGGGCTCAAATTAGAGCTAGATTTTATGTTAGGTTAGGGCTAGTGTTGCACTATGTCTAATATAAAACCTAGGTCTACGAATAGGGCTAGTTTTAAGATTAGTATTAAGTCTATGTCTAGTGTTAGGGTTAGATTTAGGTTTAGAGTGATGATTAGAGATAGGGTTAGTGTTAGAGTCAGAGAAAGGAACAATATTAACTTTAGGGTTAGGGATAGGACTTGAATTAGGGCTAGGGTTATGGCTAGGTTTAGGGTTAGTTTTTGTGTTAGGGTTAGGTTTAAGAATGAAAGATAGGGCTAATATCAGGTCTAGGGCTCGGGTTAGTGCTATGGCTCAGTTTAGTTTTAGAGCTAGGGCTAAGGTTAGGGATGATTTGGGATTAGCAATAGTGTTAGTGCTAGTGGTAGGCTAAGGTTTAGGATTAGTTTTTTTTTATAATGGTTAGTTCAAGATTTAAGGCTAGGACTAGGATTAGCGCTATGATTAAGGCTAATCTTAGGGTTATGGTAACGCTAGGGTTAGAACTAGAAATAGGGCTAGGGCTAAAAGTAGAGTTATTCTTTAGGCTAGGGTTAAGAGTAGGTTTAGGGTTAGGGCTAAATTAGGGATAGGATTAGTTCTAGGGTTAGTGTTAGGGTTAGACCTAGCATTAGGGCTAGAGTTAGGGTTAATGTTAGGTTAAGGGTTAGGTTTAGAGTTAGGGGAAAATGAAGTTAAAGCTAGGTTTAGGGCCAGGATATGGGTTATACATAGTGTTAAGGCTAGGGTTAGGGTACAGTTTTGGATTAAGGCTAAGTTTAGGGCTAGAATGAGGGTATGTGTTAGGGATAGGGCTAGAGTTAGGGCTAGGGCTAATGTCAGGTGTAGTATTATGGCTAAAGAGAGTTTTAGGGTTAGGTTATGGCTAGGTCTAATATAAGGTTTAGGTTTAGGGTAAAAGTCAGGTTCAGAGCTAGGTGAATTATTATGGTCAGGATCAGGGTAGGGATGGGTTTAGATTAAGGTCTAAGGTTAAGGCTTGAATTAACATTAGGTTTTGGGTAATGGATTGGGTTAGCTTTAGGGTTCAGATTATGTTTAGGGTTTTGAAGAGCATTAGGGATAGCTATACGGTTAAGTTTAGTCCTATTGTTAGCATTTAGGTTAGACTTATGTTTAGGGTAATGGATAGGATTACAGATAGGGTTGGGGCTAGGTTTATGGTTAAGATAATGGCTAGAGTTAGAGTTAGGGTTATAGTTAGGCTTAGGGTTAGGGGTAGGTTAAGGGTAAGTGTTATGGTTTGAGCTAGGTTTAGGTCTAGGGCAGGGTTAGGTTTAGAGCAAGTATAGATTTAAGGTTAAGGTTAGGGCTACAGTTACCATTAGGGTTAGGGTTAGGGTTATGTTAATAGATAGAGTTAGAGCTAGGGTTTGGTCAATGGTTACAGTTAAAATTAGGGTTAAAGTTATATTTAGGGATAGGGCAATGTTAATCTTTCGGGTTAGGATTAGGGCTAGGTTTCGAGGTAGTGATAGGGTTAGAGTTAGTTAATTCCAATTTCTTTGATACAATCCAGGATTCATCTTTAACTAACCTTACTAAACCTATTCCCCAGGTTTAGGTCTTTTGGTCCAACTGTTTGGTGTCAGGAACAGTTAATATTTTCATTTTACTTCATTTGACCTATACGAGTAAATGGAAATAGACTTGGAAATCAAACAGGGTTTATGCTAGTTGCTTAAAACTGCACACACACACACACACACACACACACCCTCATTTCTTTGTGGGGACACTGTGGTATTTTCCTTTTGAGTGTAGGCATAAGCTGAAGCATGCAGAAACACTTTATCAGAGAGCCCTTTAGGAGAAAGCAGGGAAATATGCATGCACTTAAATTCCTCCCATAATTATTTGGTCAGATACTTTTGATACTGCATAGGATTCATTATTTATCTTGTCCGACAAATCTCTCCAAGTGTGGAACTTCTGGGATCAATGGTTACCTAATCAGGTTAGGATTAGTGTTAAGTTTAGGTTTAGGGCTAGGGTTAGATATAGTGTTAGGGTGAGAGTTAGTTTTGTTCAAATTTCTTTGATACTTGAAAGGAGTCATCTTTTACCTAGCCTTAATATGCTCCCCATGATTGGGCCTTCTTGTTTCTATGGTTCACTATCAGGAGCACTCTATATTTTAAGGTTTCACTTCATATTGAAAATATGAAGTACAGGTAAATAAAAATGGAGGTTAAAATCAAACTGGGTTGGTGCTAGCTGCTTAAAACTTCAGACACTGAATCAGTTCTCTGTGGGTACTCTCTGGTCAGCTCCTTGTGAAAGTAGCTTTAAGATGAAGATGGCAAAAACAACTTTATCCGAGAGCACTTTAGCAGAAAACAGGGAAATATGCATGAACTGAAATACCACCCCAATTATGTGGTCAGATTTTTTTGACAGTGCATAGAATCCCTCTGTTAGCTTAGCCCACTAGGCTCCCCAAGTTTGTTACTTCCAAGACAACCATAATTTTAAACAGGTTAGGGTTTGTGATAAGGTTAGTGTTAGTGCTAGGGTTAGAGTTAGTTTTGTTCAAATATTTTTGATACTGGGTAGGATTAATTTTTCTTCTATTTTTACTATACTCCACTTGTTTGGGCCTCCAAGATTCAATGGTTCTTATTTTTTTTGAAGAGAGAGTGAGAGAGGGAGAGAGAGAGAGAGAGAATTTCAACATTTATTTTTCAGTTATCGGCAGACACAACATCTTTGTTTTGTATGTGGTGCTGAGGATCGAACGCAGGCCGCACGCATGCCAGGAGAGCGCGCTACCGCTTGAGCCACATCCCCAGCCCCAATGGTTCTTTTTAAGGAACAGTTGTTTGTATTTTAAAATTTCAGTTTATTTTATTCTGTACAGGTAAATGGAAATGGAGCTGGAAATCAAAAAGCGTTGGTTCTAGCTGCTTGAAACTTCACTCTCCATCAATTCTCTGTGGGCAATCTCTGGTTTGTTCTTCTGGAAGTAGGCCTAAGTTTTAGCATGTAAAAACAACTTTATCCAAGTGTTCTTTAGGAGATAACAGAGCAATATGCATGTATGATATACTCCATCAATTTTTTGGTCAGATTTCTTTGATACTGCACAGCATTCATCCCTTAGCTTGCCCTACTATACTGCCCAGGTTTGGAGCTTCTATGTTCAAAGGTTCCATAGAAAAGTTTGGTTAAGGGGAACAGTTAGGGTTAGAGCTATTTTGAGGGTTAGAGTTCGTTTTATTCAAAATTATTTGACACTTGGAAGGATTTATCTTTTAGCTAGATTTACTCTGTTCCACAGGTTTAGGCCTTCTCTGTTCACAGTTTTGGTGTCAGGAACAATTTGTATTTTAAGATTTCACTTCATTTTTACCTATACGGGAAAGTTAATGGAGCTTAAAATCAAACAGGGTTTGTTCTGTTTGAAACTTCACAAACTCCATCAGTTCTGTGTAGGGACTCTGGTATGTTCCTTGTGAAAGTATGCTTAAGTTTAAGCATGCAAAAACAATTATATCCAAGGGCCCTTTAGGAGAAATCAGGGAAATATGTATGTATTAAAATACCTCCTATAATTATTTGTCAGGTTTTTTTGATGCTGCATAGGCTTCATTACTTAGCTTTCCCTACAAAGCTCCCAAGTGTGGGACTTCTAGGACAATGGTTCTCTAATTATGTTAGGGTTAGGGTTAGGTTTAGAGATATGTCTAGGACTAGGGTTAGAGGTAATGTTAGTGTGAGAGTTAGTTTGGTACAAATTTCTTTGATACTGGGCAGGATTTATCTTTTATCTAGCCTTAGTATGCTCCCAAATTTTGGGCCTACTCGAATCAATGGTTCATTATCATGAACACATTGTATTTTAAGGTTTCACTTTTTTTGACCTATATGAGCAAATGGAAATGGAGGTGGAAATCAAACAGACATCCCTTCCCCTAAACTTAATGCTAACCCTAGCCCTAAGATTAACTCTAACTCTCACCCTAGCCCTATTCCTAGTTCTAACCCTAAGCCTGACCATAACCCAAACACTAGCCCTGACCTTATCCCTTACTCTAGCCATAGCCCTAACCCTAGAATTAATCATAACCCTAAATCTACCCCTAAGCCTAAACTTATACTATCACTAGCAATAAGACTAATGCTAATTGTAAAACTACCTTTTACTTTAGCCTTAGCCCGAAAACAAAATCGAGCCATAACACTAACCTTAAACCTTAACCTAAACCAAATCCTTATCCTTCATCTAGCCCTAAGCCTACCCCTAATTCGAGTCCCATCTCTAACCATAAAAAACCCTCATCCTGACTCTGAACCTAACACTAACCCTAGTTCAAAACATCACCCTAAACCTAAACCTAATCCTAAAAATAGACTTAGCCGTAATGGTAACTCTAAAAATAGCCCTAATTGTAAACCTATTTCTTACATTAGCCATATCTCTAACACTAGCCCCAACATAACCCAAAACCTAGCCCTAGTCTGAGACCCAACCATAGCTTCAACCCTAACACTATCTGTAAACCTAGCCCTAAACCTTACCCTAAACCTGACCCTAACTAAAACCTTGCACTGTCTTTAAACCTCATCCTAAACATAGCACTAAACTTAACCAAAATCCTAGCCCTCAACCTAGCTCTAACCCCCAGCCTAACTCTAGCACTATCCCTAACCCTAACATATACATTAGCATAAGTATAACCTGAATCCAAAACCTAACCATATCCATTAACCTAACTATAACCTTAACTCTAATGATAACTTGACCCCTAACCCTCAACCTTCACCTAAACCAAACCCTAACAATGACCCTGACTCTAATAATACCCTTAAATTTAAAGCTGACCCTAACCCTCATCATAACCCTTACACTATACCTAGCCATAAATCTATCCCTAAAACTATCCCTAACCATTACGGTACACCTGATATTATACCTAGTACTAATGATAGCCCTAACCATCACAAAAACTGTAGCCCTAATCCTAGGCCTAATACTAGCTTTAATCATAACCCTAAACTTAACTCTAGCCATCATCCTAATTTTAACCCTTGCCTTTGCCTTAAACCTAGCTGTAACATCATATCTTACCCTTTCCTAACCCTAAACTAATCCTAGACCTAAACCTAGCCTTAACCCTAACACTAACCCTAGCCCTAATTTTGGTCCTAATTTACACCTATCCTTAACTGTAAACCAAACTCTAGCCCTAAGGCAAACTTTAACTCTCACCTTAGTTCTATTAATAGTTCTAAACCTATCACTTATCATAACCCCAAACCTAGCCCTGACCCTAGCCCAAACCCGTGAACTAAACTTCACCATAGCCCTAACCCTAGATCTAAACCTAACTCTAAATCTAACCCTAAGCCTAAGTCTAAACCTCACCCTAATTCTGGCCATAACCCTAACGGTAATCCTAAAACTAGCCCTAACCCTACACTTAAAGTTAACCCTACACCAAACCCTAACACTATTGCCATTCCTAAACCTATCAATTACCCTAACCCTAACCCTAACCCTAACCTAACCATAGCTAAAATCCTAACCATTACCTTAAAACTAACCCTAATACTAACCCTCACCTAACCTGACATTTAACCCTATCCAATACCCTGAACCTAATTATAACCCTAGCCCTAACACTAACGGTAATCCAGACCCTAACTGTAACTCTAAAATAGACATAATCCTAAACCTAACCCTCGCCCTAGTACAAACTAACCTTAGCTCAAACCCTAAACCGTACCCTAACCCTATCCTTAAGCCTAAGACTAACCCTAACTGTATGCCTAATAGTAATGATAACCCTAGCCCTAACCCCAGTTTTAACCTTATCCATTACCCTTACCCTAATTCTAACCCTAGGCCTAACCCTGACCCTATCGCTAACTCTAACCCCATCAATTACCCTAACCCTAACTTAAACCCTAAACCTAACAGTCTCATTACCTTAACCCTAAACTAATGCTAATTCAAGCCCTAACCCTTAATCCTAACCTAAAATAAACCCTAAAACTGACAATAACCCTAATAATACACCTAGCTCTAAACCTGACCCTTAATCTAAACCTAATCCTTACACTTGACGTAGCAATAAACCTAACCCTAAATCTGTCTCTAACCATAACCCTAGACCAGACACTAGCCCTAGCCCCAATTATTGCTAAAACACTAAAATAAACCCTAACCCTCAAAGTAGGCCTAAAACTAGACTTATTTATGACAAAAACCATAACCCTAGCCCTAACCATAATTCTAATTTTCTACCTAACCCTAAACTTAGCTATAATCCCATATCTTTCCCTAAACCTCACCTTATCCCTAAACCTAAACCTAAGCCTAACACTAAGCCTAACACTAACACAGACACTAGACCTAATTCTAGCCCTAATTTATTCCCCAAACAAGCACTAATCAGAGACTTAACACTACCTTTAACCCTAACCATAACCCTAACCCTAGCTCTAACCCTTACCCTAAACCTAACCCTAACCCCAAAACTTGTTCTAACTCTAAACTTTACCCTAGCCCTAATCATAACCATAACCCTAGCCCTAACCCTAGCTGTAATCTTATCCATTACCCTAACCCTAACCATACCCTAATGTTAACTCTAGAATAACACTAAATCTATTCCTAACCCTAAACCTATCTATTACCCTAAAACTAATCAGAACCCTAAACCTAACCATGTCCATAACCCTAAACCTAACCTAAAGCTAATTTGAACCATAAACTTAATCATTAACCTCACCGAAACCATAACCCTGAATCTGACCCTAATAGTACCCTTAGCTCTAACTCATACCCTAAACCTTAACCAAACCCTTACATTATACCTAACCATAATGATAACCCTAAATCTATCCCTAAATCTAACCCGAGACATAACATTAACCCTAAACTTAGCCTTAATCCCAACCCTAACCCTAACCCTAGCCCTGGTCCTAGCCCTAGTTCTAACCCTATCCCTTACATTAAGTAAAACCTTCATCCTATTGCTACCCTAGTCCAAACCTTAATCCTGAGTCTTCCCCAAACCCTAACTCTATTAATAGTCCTAATCCTCGCCCTCATTCTAGCTCTAAACTTAACCCATCTCTAACCCTAATCATGACCCTTATTCTGACCCTAACAATAACCTTGGTTTAAACTTGACCCTATAGCTAAACAGAAACCTAACAGTACCCCTATAGGTAAACCTATACATAAATCTACACTAACACTAGCCATAGACCTAAATCTAATCCTAAATATAGCCATAATTGTAGCGCTCAACCTAACAATAACCTTTAACCTAACCAAAACACTCACTCACTCTAGTCTTAACCCTAGTCCTAATTATGGATGTAACCCTAAAACTAACCCTAACCCGAACACTGACCCTTACCCTAACACAAACCCTAACTCTAAAACCTTATCCTAACCCCAAAACAAACCCTAACACTAGACTAACCCTATAACTAACAATAACCATAACCCTATCTCTTAGATTATCCATAAACCTAACAGTAGCCCTAAACTTCACACAAAACCTAGCCCTAATTGTAGCCCTAAACTTAACCCTAAGCATAACCCTAAACTTAAATCGAGCCCTAAAACTAACCCTAACCTTCGTCCTATCCATAACCCAAGCTCAAACCCTAAAACTTACCCTAAACATAACCCTAGCCCAAACCCTAAATGTCACCCTAACCCTAGCTCTAACTCTATGCATTACCCTAAACATAACCCTAAACCTAATGCTAACCCTAGCCCTATTCCTAACCTTACCTCTGACCTAGCACTCACTTTAACCTAACCCTCACACAACCCCTAACCCTAGCTTGATCCCTAACCCTTACCCTTAACCTAACTATAACCCTAACCCAAAGCTTAACTCTAACTCTAAACCTATCCCTAATCCTAAATTTAATCCTAGCCCTAACTCTAGATAGAACCCTACCCATAACCCTAACCCTAAACCTAACCCTAATGATAAATCTAGACCTAAACCTAAACCTAACCAAACCCTAAAATAAATCTAACCCTAGAACTAACTGAAACCTAACCCTAAATCTAACACTCATTATAGCTCAAATCCTAACCCTTATCCAAAACCTAACCCTACCCTAACCCTAAAACTAACCCTAACTGTAACCTGACATCTATCTCTATCAATTACCCTAACACTGATGTTGACCCTAGCCCTAACTCTAACAGAAGCCATAACCATAACCATAACCCTAAACCTAACCTTAGCCCAAAAACTAATTCTAGCTCTAACCCTAAACTGTACCCTTATCTTAATCCTAACCCTAACCCTAGCCTTAACCTTGATCCTAACCCTAACTGTAGCCCTAATCCTAATCATAACCCTAGCCCTAACCCTATCTCTAACTCTATAAATGACCCTTAATGATAACCTTAACCCTAATGTTAACCCTTGGCCTAACCCCAAACATATCAAAAAACCTAAACATATCCATAACCCTAAACCTAACCTGAACCCTAAACCTAATCCCTATGCATTACCCTAAATCCAACTCTAACCGTAATGTTAATTTGAGCCCTAAACCTAAACCTTAACATAGCCCAAACCCAAACCTGACCCTGACTCTAATAATATGCATAGCTCTAAACCTTTCTCTAAACCAAACCCTAAAACTATCCCTAACTGTAAACCTAGACCAGATATTAGCCCTAGCTCCAATTCTTGCCCTATACCTAACACAAAACCTAGACCTAATCCTAACCTTAAACCTAGTCTTAATCCTAACTGAAAACATAGCCCTGGCCCTAACCCAAATGCTAATCATAAAACTAGTACTAACCCTAACCCTAGCACTAAAACCAAACCAAGCAAAAGGCCAAAACCTAAACCTTAACTTAAACCAAATTCTAACACTATACCTAGACCAAACCCTAGTCCTAATTCGAGTCCTAATTCTAACCTTAAATATAACCCTGACTCTGACTCATACCCTAACACTCACCCAATCTCTATACAACCCTAAATATAAACCAAGCCCTAATAGTAACCCTAGCCCTAATTCGAGTCCTAACCCTAACCCTAAAACTAACCTTTCCATTACTCATATCCTAGAAATAAACATAGATATAAATATCACCCTAACACTAAAACTAAAACTACCCCTACCCCTAACCCTAAAACTAAAAATAATTGTAACCCCAGTTCTTACGTTAGCCATTTACCAAACCTTACTCTTAACCCTAACACAAAAAACTAGCCCTAATTCAAGACCTAAACCAAGCTAAACCCTAACCCTTACCCTAAAGCCATCCCTAACAATAACTCAAAGTTTAATCCTTACCCTAAACATAGACCGAGACCTATGCCTAACTCTAACCTTAACCTTAGCCCTAACCCTATACTTAACCCTGTCCCTAAACCTAGCTCTAAATCTACCCATTACACTAACCCTAACACTAAACCTATTGATAATCCTAGCACGAACCCTAAAGCTAACCCTAACCCTAACTGGAAAATTACCCCTAGACATAACCCTAAATGTAACACTCACCAACAGCTCTAACCCTAGCTTAATCCCTAACCCTTTCCATAAAGCTAAACATAAAAATAGCCCTAACCCTAACCCAAAACTGAAATCTAACCCTAACCCTATTCCTATATCTATGTGTATTTATTACTCAAAACCTAACCTTAAACTAACCCTGACCATGACTCATATCTTAACACTCACCCAGGCTCTAAACACCACTCTAACCTTGATCCAAACTCTAATAGTAACCCTAGCCCTTATTTGAGTCCTAACCATAACCCTAACTCTGACCCTGACTCCTATTTTAATACTAATACTAGCTCTAAATATCAACATAACCTTAAAACTAACTCTAACACTAGAGGTCTAACCCTTAAAACTAACCTTAAATAAAACTCTAATATTAACCCTCGTTCTTACATTAGCCAATTTCCTAACCTTAGCCCTAACCCTAACAGAAAATATAGCCCTAACTGAGTCCTAAACCTAGCTTCAACCCTACCCCAAATGCTACCCCTAACAATAGCTCTAACCCTATCAATAACCGTAAGCAAAATGCTAACCCTAATGGTAACCCTAGACCTATACCTAATTTTATGGCTAACAAAAACTCTAACTCAATTAATAGTCCTAAACCTAGCCCTCATTCTAGCTCTAACCGTATCCCAAACCCTAGCCCTAACACTAACCCTGACCATTATTCTGAGCATAAAACTAACCCTAGGTCTAATCCGGACCCTAACCCTAGACCAAACCCTAACACTAGCCCTACCAATACTTACACCTTAGCCTAACCCTATCACAAGCCCTAGACCTAAACATAATCCTAAATCGAGCCTAAACTCTAGTCATAGACCTAAGGGGAAAAAAAAAAAAACTATCCCTAGCCCTAACAATAACACTTAACCTAAAGCAAAGACTAAACCTAATCCTAGACATAAACCTAATCCTAATTCTGACTTTAACCTTAACTTTATTCTGATATGAAGAGTGAACCTCCCTTTAAAACTAAACCTATCTCTAAACCTGACCCTAAATGAAAACCTAAACCTAACCCTAAAACTAGCCCTAATTATAACCTTAGCTCTTACATTACCCATAGCCTTAACCTTACACCTTAACCTAACACAAAAGGTAGAGAGAATCCTAGGCCTAAACCTAGCCCTAAGCATAACCCTAACCCTAACCCTAGCCCTAATCCTAATTCTAACCTTAGCCTTAGTCCTAACCATAGCTCAAAGTCTAATCCTAACCCTAAATATAAACTTATACCTATCCCTATCTCTAAGGCAATCCCTAGCCCTAATTACAACCTTAACCCTAGCCCTAAACCTAGCTCTAACCCTACTCATTAAACAAACCTTAACCCTAACCCCATTAATAGTCCTAACCATAACTCTCACTCTACCTTTAACCATATCCCAAACCCTAATGCAAACCTTGACCCTTATTCTGACCCTAATTCTAAACCTAGGTCTAAACCTGACCCTCAATCCAGGCCAAACCCTAACACTAACTCTAGACCTAAACCTAATTCTAAGTCTAGCCTTAACTCTAGTCCTAGACCTAAACAAAAACCTAGCCTTAACAATAACCCATAACCTAACCCAAACACTAAACCTACTCCTAGACTTAAACCTAGTCCTAATTCTGGCTCTAAGCGTAATTCTAACTCTAATCCAAAAACTGATCCTGACTTTAACAGTAAATCTACCTCTAAACCTGACCCTAACCGAAAATATAAACCAACCACTAGACCTAGCCATAACCCTAACCTTATAACTAGCCCGAATCATCAACTAAGCTCTCACATTATTCATAGCCCTATCCATTTGCCTTAACCTAACATATAACCCAGAGCAAATCTTAGGCCTAAATCTAGCCTTAAGCCTACCCTTACCTTAATCCTAATCCTAGCCTTAGTCCTAAACCTAGCTTGAAACCTAACCCTTATCCTAAATATAAACTTAGACCTATCCCTAACTCTAACACTAACCCTAGCACTAATCCTAAACTTAATCCTAGAATTAAACCTAGCTCTAAACCACCCATTACCCTAACACTAATTCTAACCCTACTGATAACCCTAGCCATAACTCTAACCCTAACCCTAACAAAAAAACTAATCCTGGTCCTAACTCTAAACTTAACTCTTGCCATAGACCTAAAGCTAGCTCAAACACTAACCCATATCATAATCCTAAACATAATCATAGCTTTAACCCTAACCCTAAAACTAAATCTAAACCTAACCCTACACCTAAACCTATCTATAACCATATCAATTACCGTAACCCTAATCCTAACCCCAATTTTAACCCTAGCCATAACCCTAACCCTAACCCTAAACCTACCGTAATCCTATCCCTAGACCTAATACTGGACCTCACCCTCGACCTAGCCCTAGCCTTAACTCTAGTTCATACCCTCACCCTTATCCTAAACATTAACGTATCCCAAACCTTAACCCAAATCCTAGCCCTAATGATTACCCTAACTCTATCCCTAACCCTTACCCTAACTCTATCCCTACTCATGATTCTAACCAAAACACTCAACCTATCCCTAACCCTTAGTCAATCCCTGTCTTTTACCCTTAACCTAACTATAAGACTTACCCTAAGCCTAAGCCTAACCTTAACGCTGTCCCTAATCCTAAACTTAACCCTAACCTTAACCCTAGCTCTAACCTCACTCATTACCCTAACTCTAACCGTAAACCTAACCCTAGACCTAATTAAACATAATTCTTACTGTAGTCTTAACCTTAGCTCAAACTCTAATCATACTCTAAATCTAACCCTAACCCTAGTCCTTAACCTAACCATAACCCTAACCTGACATCTAATCCTTTCCATTACCCTAAACCTAATAATAACCCTAGACCTAACCATAATACTAACCCTAACCATAACCATAACCTTAACCTTAGTCCTAACCCTAAACCTAACCATAGCCTTAGAAATAACCCTAGCTCAAACCCTAAAGCATACCCTAAAACTAACTCTAACCCTAGCCTTAACCCTAACCCTAACTCTACCCATAATCTTAACCATAACTCTATCCCTAACACTAGCTCTAATTCTATCAATTACCCTAATGATAAACATAACCCTAATGCTAAACCTAGGCCTAACCCTAACCCTATCCATTACCCTATACCTAATTGGAACCCTAAAGGTAACCTGAAGATAAACTTAACCCTATCCATTACTCTAACCCTAACTCTAACCATAACTCTAATTTTGAGTCCTAACCCTAAATCTTAACCTACCCAAACCCCAAACATGACCCTGACCATTTTATTACCCTTGGCTCTAAACCTGAACCTTACAATAAACCTAACTCTGACACTAGACCTAGCCATAAATCTTACTCTAAAACAATCACTAACCGTAAACTTAGACATTATATTAGCTCTAGCCCTAATATTTGTCATAACCCTAACACAAACACTTGCCCTCATTCTAATCCTAAAACTTGTCTTGGTCCTAACCTGTAGCCTAACTTAGCCCTTTTTCTAATTTTATCCCTTGAAGTAGTTCTGAACCAAGCTATAACTCCATCCCATCCCTTAAACCTAACCCTAACACTAGCCCTAGGCCTAAACGTACAAATAACCCTAGACCTAACCCTAGCCCTTTTTAGCACTAATTCAAACCCCAACCCTAACACTAGCACTAAGACTAACTCCAAATCTCACCGTAGCTCTATTCCTAGTTCTTACCCCATCCCTTTCCATAACCCTAACACTTTCCCTAACCTTAGCCCCAATCCTAGTGCTAGTCCTAATCTTAGATCTAAACAAAACTCTAAATCTAACCCTAACCTAACCATAAAACTCACACTAACATTAGCCCTAACACTAACGCTAATCCTAAAACTAGCCCTAAAATAGTTCTAGCCCTAAAACAAAACTGAGCCACAGCCCTAACCATAAACTTAACCCAACACTTAACACAAACCCTAGTTCTAATTCCAGTCCTATCCTAACCCTAAAACTATTCTTGACCCTGACTCTGACCCTGTAACTAACCCTTACTCTAACAACACCCTAAAAATAAACCTAACCCTAAAACTAGACATGGCCCTGAACCTAACACTAAAAGTAGCCCTAATCACAACCCTAGTTTTTACATTAGCTGTAGCCCTAAACCTAGACCTAACCTAACGCAAAGCTTAGCCCTAATCTGAGCTCTATACCTCATTTTAACCCTAACCCTAACCCTGGCCCTAGCCATAAACATTATCCTAAACCTAACCATAACCCTAAAATTTGCCTTAACACTAAACCTAACCCTAGCCTTAATCCCAAGAATAAACCTAGACCTAAGCCTAACTCTAACCCTATCCATTACCCTAACCATAACTTTAATTCTAATGCTAATTGTAGGATAACCGTAAACCTATCTCTAACCCTAAATTTATCCATTACCCTAAACCTAACCTGAACCATAAACCTAACCATATTCATTACCATAACCTTAGCCCTAACCCTAACTCTAATTAGAACCCTAACCCTTAACCTTAACCTAACCCAAACCATAACTGTTACTATGAACCTAATCATAACCCTATCTCTAAAAGTGACCCTAACCCTAAACCTAATACTTACATTAGAACTAGCTATAAACTTCACCCTAAAACTAACCTTAACCATAAATCTAGACCTGACATTAGCCCTAACCCAAATCCTAGCCCTAACCCTAACACAAAACCTAGCCCTAATTTTAGCACTTAACCTAGCCTAATCCTAACCCTAAACCTATCCCTAAAACTAGGCCTAGCCCTAACACTAATCCTAGCACTAATCCTAGTGCTAATTTTGACCTAACGCTAACCCTAGCCCTAAGACTAACTCTAAATCTCACTGTAGTCCTAACCCTAGTTTTAAACCTATCCCTTAAAATACCCCAAACCCTAGCCTTAAACTTAGCCTCAACCCTAGCCCTAACTTTTGCCCTAGACCTAAACTTAGATCTGATCCTAACTCTAAATCTAACCCTAACTCTAAGCCTAAATCTCACCCTAAAACTAGCCATATGACTAATGCTTTTAGGAAAACTATCCCTAACCCTAGCCCTAGCACTCAAATAAAACTGAGTCATAGGCTTAACCCTTAACCTTACCCTAAATCAGACTCTAACCCTATTCCTAGCACTAAACCTAGCACTAATTCAAGTACCAATCGTAACTCTAGGACTTACACAGACCCTGACTTGGACCCTAATACTTACCCTAGCTCTAAACATCACCCTAGCCCTAAACATGACTCTAACCCTAAATCTAACCCTAAAATAAGCTAATTGGAACTCTATGTCTTAAATTAGCCATGGCCCTGCCCTAACAGAAAATCTAGCCTTAATCTGAGACATAAACCTAGCTTTAAACCTAACCCTACCTTAACCCTAGCCCTATCCCTAACTCTAATACTATCTACATTTCTAGCTCTAACCCTGTCCCTTACCCTAAGCCAACCTTTCACCATAATACCCTAGTCTTAACCCTAATCCTTAGCCTACCCAAAACATAACTCTAATACTAATCCTAACCATAGCTCTCATTCTATCTATAATTTTAAACCAAACTCTAAGCCTAACCCTGACCCTTATTCTGATCTTAACTCTAACCCTATGTTTAAACCTGACCCTAACTCTAAACCGAAACCTAACATAAGCCATATGGGTAACCCTATACCTAAACCTAACCCTAACACCAGACCTAGAAATAAGCCTAATCCTAAATCTAGCCATAACTCTAGCACTAGCCCTAAATAAAAACCTAGCCATAGGCCTAAAAATAGCCCTTAATGTAACTCAAACACTAACCCTACCCCTAGACCTAAACCTAGTCCTAATTCTGGCCCTAACCTTAAACCTAACTCTAACCTGAACAATGACGCTTACCCTAACACAAACCTATCTCTAAACTTTATTGTAACCAAAAATCTAGCCATAACCCAAACACTAGGTCTAGCCATAACCCTAATCCTAGCTCATTCAGTAACCATAGCCCTAATGCTAGCCCTAAACCTCACACAAAACTTAGCCTTAATCCTAGCCTTATTTCTAGCACTAAGCCTAAACCTAAACCTAACCCTAACCCTAACCCTAACCCTAATCCTAGCCCTAATCCTAACCATAACCAAGACCAAAACATAGCTCTAAATCTTTCCATTACCCTAAACATAAACCTAACCTTAATGCTAATCATAGAACTAAACTTAACACTAATCCTAAACCAAGACTTGACACTAACCCTAACCCTCGCCCTGGCCCTAACCATAGGTCAAACCCTAACACTTATCCTAAACCAAACCCTAACACTAACCCTAGGCCTTACAGTAAACCTAATTTTACCCTAGACCTAATCCTAACCAAAACCCTAGCCCTAAACCAATCCATTACTTGAACATAAGCCTAAACCAAATGCTAACCCTAGGCCTAAACTTAAACCTGTCACTAATACTAACCCTATCCATTACCTAAACCTAACTTGAGCATTAAACCTAACCCTATCAATTACTCTATAGCTAACCCTAACACTGAAACTAACACTAATTCGAGGACTAAACCAAAACCATAACACAAACAAAACTCTGAAAAGCACACTGACTCTAATAATACACCTAGCTCTAATCCTGACCCTTACGCTAAACCTAACCCTTACACTAGACATAGATATAAAACTAACCATACCACTATCCCAAACCAAACCATAGACCTGACATTAGCACTTTACCTAATTCTTGCTCTAAACCTAACACAAACCCTAGCCCTCATCCTAGCCCTAAACCTAGCCTTAATCCTAATCAGAACCATAAACCTAGCCCAATCCCTGATTTCAACCCTTGCCCTAGATCTTAACCTAGGTATAATCACATCACTTCCCCTAAACGTAACCCTAAACCTAACGCTATCACTAACCCTAACCCTAGCACTAATACTAGGCCTAACCATAACAGTAACTCTAGCTTTAATCCTAGCCCTAATTTATCACTAAATGTAAACCTTACTCTAACCCTAACCCTTAGACAAACTCTAACTCTCCAGCTAGACGTACTTCTCATACTAACCTTATCTGTTAACATAACCCTAATACTAGCTCTAAACTTAGTCCTAACCCTTGCCCTAACCCTAGATCTAAACATAATTCTAAATCTAACCCTTACCCTAAGCCTAAACCTCACCCTACTACTAGCCCTAAAACTATTGCTAATTAAAAATAATATCCCTAAACCAAGCCCTACACCTAAAAAAAAACTGAGCCATAGCCCTAATACAAATCGTAACCTAACTGTAACTGTATACCTCACATCAGCCCTAGCCCTAATTCTTGTTCTAACCTAAACGCAAAACCTAAACCTACACCTATGCTTAATCCTAGCTCTAATTCTAATGTTATCCTTAACCCTAAAACTGACACTGACTCTGACTCTGACCCTATCACTTGCCCTATCTCAAATCATCACCCTAAAACTAGACCTAGATCTAACCCTAACCCTACATCTAGCCCTAATCATAATGCTAGTTCTTACACAAGCCATAGTCATACCTTAACCATAAACTAATCTAAAACCTAGCCCTAATCTGAGCCCTAACCCTAACTTTATCCCTAACCCTAACCCTTATCCTAAACCTAATCCTAAATCTAGCCTTAATCCTAACCATAACACTAACCCTAACACTAGCTCTAATCTTATCCATTACCTTAACCCTAAACCTAACCCTAATTATAACCCTAAGATAACCCTAACCCTATCCATAACTCAAACACTATTACCTAAACCTAACCTGAACCCTAAACCTAAAAATATCCATTACCCTAACACGAATCCTACCTGTAATGCTAATTTCAGCCCTAAATCTAAATCTTAACCTAAACAAACCCTAATCCTTTTCCTGACCCTAATAATACCCCTATCTAAATCTGAACCTAACCCTTAACCTAATCGTTACTCTCTACCTAACTATAAAATTAATCCTAAAACTATCGGTAACCATAACACTAGACCTGACCTTAGCCCTAGTCCTAATGCTAGACCTAACCCTAACAAAAACCGTAGCCCTAATCATGGCCATAAACTCAGACTTAATCCAAAGTCTAACCCGAACACTAACCCTAATCCTAAATTAAACCTTCACCCTAGGCCTAAACCTAGCTTTAACATCATACCATACCCTAACCCTAATCCTAACCCTAGCCCTAAACCAAGGCCTAGCGCAAATACTAACCCTAGCTCTAAACCTATCACTAATTTAGCCTTAATCTTAAACCTAACCATATCCCTAGCCCTAAGACTAATTTTAAATCTCGCCCTAGCCCTATCCCTAGTTCTAAACTTATCCCTTTCTATCAGCTAAAGCATAGCCCTAACCCTAGCCCAAACATTGCCATAAACTTAGAACTAGCCATAAACATAGATCTAACCCTAACTCTAAATATAACCCTAATCCTAAACCTAAACCTCACCCAAACAGGAGCCTTAACACTAATGCTAATTTGAAAACTTGCCCTAAGCCTAGCCATAGCCCCCAAAATAAACTGAGCTATAGCCCTAATCCTAACCCTTAACCTAAACCAAATTCTAATGCTACATCTATCCCTAACCCTACAACTAATATTGACCCTGACTCTGAACTTAAAACTAACCGTAGCTCTAGATATCACCCTAACCCAAACACTAGACCTAGCTCTAACCCTAACCAGAAAACTAATTCTAATTGTAAAACCATTTTTACATTAGCCATAGCCCTACCCCTAACACAAAACCTAGCCCTAATCTAAGACCTAACTCTTGCTTTAACCCCAGCTCTAACACTAACCCTAACCCTAACTCTAAATTTATCCCTTACCTTAAGTCAAACCCTCACCCTAATTCTAGCCTAGTTCTAACCCTAATTTGTTAGCCTGCCTCAAACTTTAACTGTATTACTAATCCTAACCATAGACCTCATTTTATCTCTAACCCGAACCCAAAGTCTAACCATAACCCTGACCCTTATTCTGACCCTAACACCTACCCTAGGGATAATCCTGACCCTAATTCTAAACCAAACCCTCACACTAGCCCTACCAATAAACCTATATCTAAACCTAACTGTAACACTAGTACTAGACCTAAACTTAATCCTAAATATAGCCATTACTCTAGCCCTAGCACTAAACAAAATTCTTTCCCTAGCCCTAACAATAACCATTAACCTAACACAAAGACTAACGCTACCCCTAGACCTAAACCTAGTTCTAATTCTGGTCCTAACGCTAAATCCAATACTAACATGAACACTGAACCTTACCTTAATATAAACCCTAGCTCTAAACTTTATCTTAACCCAAAACCTAACCCTAACCCTCAATTAATAACCCTTAACCCAAAACCTAACCCTAAATTAGGATTTATCCATAATCCTAACCCTGAAACTATCCATAACCATAACCCTAACTCGGTGTAGCCCTTACACTAGCTCAAACTCTAAACCTTATTATAAGCCTAAACCTAGCCCTAACCCTAACCCTAATCCTAGCCTGAATCCTAACTGTAACCATAGCCCAAATCCTAGATCTAACATTATCCATTACTTTAAACATAACCCTCAACCTAATGCTAACCCTAGTCCTAAACCTAACCCTAACCCTAACTATAGCCATGTCTCTAACCCTCAACCTTACGCTAGCCCGAACCGTAGCTTAAACCCTAACACTTACCCTAAACCTAATCCTAACACCAATCCTAAACCTAACCCTAATCCTAGCCCTGATTCTAATCTTAACCCAATCCCTAACACTAGCACTAACCCTAAAGAATACCCTAAAAATAAGCCTAACCCAAACGTTAATGCTGCGCCAAACCTTAACCCTATGCCTAACATTAACCCTATAAATTACTCTAAACCTAAACTGAAGCCTAAACATAGCCCTATCCATTATTCTAACCTGAACCCTTTTCCTAACGCTAATTTGAGCACCAACCATAAACCTTAATCTAAACCAAACCTAACCCAGACTCTGACCCTAATAATACACCTAGCTCTAATCCTGACCCTTAACATAAACCTAACCCATAGATTAGACCTGGCCAGGAACCAAACCCTAAAACTATCCCTAATTTTAACCCTAGATCTGATATTAGCCCTAGCCCTAATCTTAGCCCTAACCCTAACAGAATCCCTAACCTTCATCCTCACCCTAAACCTTGCCTTAATCCTAATCAGAATGCTCACCCTATTCCTACCCCTAATTTTAGCCCTTTCCCTAGCCCTGAACCAAGCTATATAACCCCATCCTTGTTCCTAAAACTAACCCTAACACTAGCCCTAAACATATGCCTAACCCTAACACTTATCCTAGGGTTAATCCTAACCCTAATATATCCCTAACCCTAACCCTAGCCATTAGACTACCACTAACTCTCAACCATATCCCTATTTTTATTTCTAACTATATCCATTACTGTAACCCTCACACTAGCCGTAAACTTAGCCCTAACCCTACCCATAGCCCTAACCCTATATCTAACCATAATGCTAAATCTAACCCTAACCTTAAGCCTAAACCTCATCCTACCACTAGCCCTAACACTATTGCTAATCCTAAAACTAGCCGTAACCCTAACCCTAACGCATAACTTAGCCTTTCCTCTCTCTCTCTCTCTCTCTCTCTCTATATATATATATATATATATATATATATATATATATATATATATATATACCAAATCCTCGCACTATAACTAGCAATAACCCTAGCACTAATTTGACTCCTAGGCCTAAATTCAACCCTGACAAAACTTTTATCCAAACACTAATCCTAGCTCTATATATCACCCTAACCATAAAGCTAATACTAACACCAGACTGAGCCCAAACACAAACACAAAAACCAATTATAAATGTAACCCTAGTTCTTACATTGAAAATAGCCCTAATCCTAACAAAAAAATAGCCCTAATTTTAGCCCTAAGTAGATTTAACCCTAACCCTAACCCTAACCCAAAACCTAGCCCTAAACCTAACCCTAAACGTAGCCCTAAATCTAGCTACATTGTACCAAGCAAAAATCTATCCATAATGCTATACCTAGTCTTAATTCTAATACTTAGCCTAAACCAAACACTAATCCTATTACTAGTCCTAACCCTAGCCCTCATTCTAGCTCTAACCCTAACCCAAATCATAACTCTGAACTTCACCCTTATTCTGACCCTAACACTAATTATAAGTCTAAACTTGACCCTAACCCTAAATTGAAACTTGAAATTAGCCCTACAAGTAACCTTATACCCAAACATAACCTAACACCAGTCCTAGACCTAAAACTAATCCTAAATCTAGTGATAACTCTAGACCTACACCTAAACAAAAACTTAGTCCTAGCCCTAACAATACACATTAACCTAAAACAAACACTAACCCTACCCCTATAGCTAACCCTACTCCTAATTCCAGCTTTCACCCTAACCCTAACACTTACTTGAACACTGAACCTGAAACTAACACTAAACCTAGCTGTAAACGGGATCCTAAAACAAAATATAAATTTAACACTAGACCTAGCCATAGTCCTAACCCTAAACTAGCTCTAATTAGAAAGCTAGATCTTACATTAACCATAGAACTAACCCTAGGCCCTAAACCTAACAGCAAACCTAGCCCTAATCCAAGGCCTAAACCTACCCTAAGCATAATACTCACCCTAACCCTAGCCCTACTCTAACCCTAAGACTCAGCTTAGTCTAAACCCTAGCTCAAAGTCTAACCCTTTGCCTAAACATAACCCTAGGACTATCACTAACCATAACCCTAATGCTAGCCCTAATCCTACCATTAACCCTATCCCTAACCCCAGCTCTAATCCTAGCCATTACCTTAACTCTCACCCTAACCCTATTGAAAACGCTAGCCCTAACCCTAACAAAAACCCTAATACAAACCATAAACCTAACCATAGACCAAACCCTAAACCTAACCTTAGCTTTAGCCCCAAACTTAACTCAAACCCTAAAACTTACCCTAAACTCAACAGTAAACATAGCCCTAAAACTAAACTTAACCCTAAATCTAACCTTAATACTAAAGCTAACCTTACATCTAACCCAATATATTACCCTATAACTAAACCTAACCCTAATGAAAACCCTATAACTAACCCTCAACCTAACCCTGACCATAACCATAATCCTAACCCTAGACCTAACACTAAACCTAACCCTGACCCTATGACTAATCCTAGCTCAAAACCTAACCTATTCCCTATACCTAACCCTAACCCTACATTAAGTTAGGGTAACTAGACTTAACCCAAACCCTAAGCCTAACTCTAGGCCTAATTTTAACAATAACAATAATGTTAGCCTTAACCCTATCTCTAACTCTACAGATTATCCTTATGATAACCCTAATCCTAATGCTAATCCTAGGACTAACATGAACTGTTTTGCTAACCTGAAACTTCTCCATTCTCGGAAACGTAGCCTGAACCCTAAACCTAACCCCATCCATTACTCTAACCCTAACCCTAACCCTAATGCTCATTTGAGCCCTATCCTTAAACATTAAGCTAAAACAAATCCTAACCCTTATCCTGACCCTAAACATACGCCTAGCTCTATACCTGACCTTTACCCTAAGCCTAACACTTACACTAGACCTAGACACAAACCTAACCCTAAATCTACCCCTAACTGTAACACTAGACTTGACAGTAGCCCTAGCCCTAATTCTAGAACTAAACCTACAACAAACCCTAGCACTCATTCGAGCCCTAAACCTATTATTAATCATATCCCTAACCCCAATTCTAACCCTCACCCTACCTCTAAATCTAGCTATACCAGCATCCCTTACCCTAAAGATAACCATAACTCTAGTCCTAATGTTAGACCTAAGCTCAACACTAAACTTAGCCCTAATCCTATCCTTAATTTAGCTCTATGCCTAAAACTAACCATAACCTTAGCTCTATGACTAACTCTTACTATCGTCCAAGCCCTATCCCTATTTCTAAAACTATCCATTACCATTATCCTAACCCTAGCCCTAATACTTGCCCTATCTTTAGACCTAGCCTGAACATTAGATCTAATGCTAACTACAAATTTAAGCCTAACTCTAAACATAGCCTAACACTACTAACACTAGTCCTAACCCTAATGCTAATCACATAACTAGTGTTAACCCTAAACCTAAGACTAAAACCAAATGGAGCAATATCCCTAACACTAATCCTTAACATAAACCAAACCATAACACTACACCTAGACCTAACGCTAGGCCTAATTGGAGTCTTAACCCTAACCTTAAAACTTACCCTGACACCGACTCATATCCTAACAGTCACCCTAGCTCTAAACACCATGCTAAAGTTTAGCGAAACCTTAACAGTAGCCTGAGCCTTAATTCATGTCATAACCCTAACCTTAAAATTATCCCTCACCCTAACTCATAACCTAACAGTCACCCAATCTCTAAACACAACCCTCATCGTAAACCAAACCCTAACAGAAAACCTAGCCTTTATTTGAGTCCTAAATCTGACCCTTAATCAAACTCTGATTCTTACTCAGATCCTAACAATAACACTAGCTCTAAATATTACCCTAATCTTGAACCAAACCCTTACACTTACACCTACCCCTAACCCTTACCCTAAAAATATGTCTAAATGTAACCCTAGTATTTACATTAGCCATTTATTAACCCTAACACGAAAACTAGCCCTAATCTGAGTCCAAAACCTAGATTTAACCCTAAACTTAATCCCAACCCTAGCCCTAACCCTAGCTCTAAAGGTATCACTTACCCTAAACCAAACACTAACACAAATGGTAATGGTAGACCTATCCCTAATCATTAGGCTGACCAAAATCTTAACCCTATTAATACTCCTAAACCAAGCCATCACTCAAGCTCTAACCCTATCCCAAACCTAATACTAACCCTAATTTTTATTCTGATCCTAACACTAACTCTAGGTCTAAACCTGAACCTTACCCTAGACAAAACCCTAACACTAGCCCTAGACCCAAACCTAATCCTAAATCTAGACTTAACTCTAGCCCTAGGCCTTACCCAAACCTTGCCTTTTCTCTAACAATAACCCTGAACCTAACCCAAACACTAGCCCTACCCCTAGACCTAAACCTAGTCCTAATTCTTGCTGTCACCCTAACTCTAACTCTAAACCAAACCCTTACCTTGCCTTTATAGTAAACCTATCTCTAAATTTGACCCTACCTGAAAATCTAAACCTAACACTATACCTAGCCAAAACCCTAACCCTAAAACTAGCTCTTACATTACCCATAGCTCTAACACTAGGCTTAAACCTAACACAAAACCTAGAGTTAATTCCAGGCCTAAACCAAGCCTTAAGCGTAATCCTTACCCTAACCCATATCCTAACCGTAACTGAACCCTCACCTTAGTCCAAACCCTAGATAGAAGCCTAACACTTACCCTAAATATAAACCTACATCTATCCCTAAAAATAACCCTAAACCTATTTCTAATCCTAACTTAACCCTAACCTAAACCTACCCTTTTCCCTAAACCTAACCCGAACCCTATTGATAATCCTAGGACTAATGCTATAACTAACCAGAAAACTAACCGTAGACCTAACCCTCAAGCACACACTCCCCATAGACATAACCCTAGCTCAAACCCTAACCCTTATCATAAAACTAAATATAACCATATCTCTAACCCCAAAACCCAAACCTCTTTCTTACCCTAACTATAACCCTAAACCTACATCTAAACCTATGCATCACCCTAACCTTATTCCAATCTCTAATGATGACCTAGCCCTAATCCTAACCCTAACCCTAACTGTACTGTTACCTAATTCTTAGACTTAACCCTAAACCTAACACTCAACCTAGGCATTACCATAGCTCAAAACCTAACACTTATGCTAAACATAACCTTGAACCTAACCCTAGTTCTAACCCTAACCGTAACTGTAACTCAAGGCCTATTCCTAACCATAAACCTAGCCCAAAACATAGCCCTAAACTTTCCATTGTACTAACCCTAACCCTTTCTCTAATGAGAACCTTAGACCAAACCCTAACCCTGATAATTTGCTAAACCTAACCTGAACCCTAAACAAAACCCTATCATTACCCTAACCAAACCCGAATGCTAACTCGAACCCTAACACTAAAATCTGACTTTAACCAAACTCTAACTTTCTGACCATAATAAATACCCAAGCTCAAAAGCTGACCCTTACCTTAAAACTAACACTTACACTAGACCTAGCGATAACCATAATCCTAAAACTATCCCCAAACTTAAGCCTAGATCTAACATTAGCCTTAGCCCTGATCCTATCCCTAAACTTAACACAAATCAAAGCCCTTATCATAGCACTAAACATACCCTTACTCTTAACCCTAACTCAAACACTAGCCCTAACCCTAACACTAAGCTAGCCCTAATTTTAGCCCTAATTTAGCCTATTCCTAACCCTAGCCCTAACCCTAGCCATAAGACTAACTCTAACTCCCGTCCTAGCCCCATCCCTTGTTCTAAACCAATGCTTTACCAGAACCCTAATCCTAGCCCTAACCCTAGCCCTAACCTCAGCCCTAGCACTAACTAGATTTAACTTTAACTCTAAATCTAATAATAACCCTAAGCTTAACTCTAACTCTAAATAAAACTGTAACCCTAAGGCTAAGCCTAAAACTAACTCTAGCCCTAACACTAATTCTAATCTTAAAACTAGCCCTAGCCCTAGCCATAGCCCTAAAACAAAACTGAACTATAGCCCTAACCCTAACCCTTAACCTAAACCAAACCCTAACCCTAGCCCTACTTTGAGTTTTAATCTGAACACTAAAACTAACCCTGAACCTGGTTCTGACCATAACATTAACCCTAGCTCTAAACATAACCCTAACCCTAAATGTAAACTTAACACTAGACATAGCCCTGAAACTAACCCTAAATTTAGCCCTAAACAACACCCTCGTACTTACATTAGACATAATCCTAACTCTAGCACAAACTTAACATAAAACCTAGCCCTAATCTGAGCCATAACTCAAGTTTTAACTCTCATCTTACCCCTAACACTAGCCCTAATAATAAACATATTCCTAGCCCTAACCCTAGCTCTAACCCTATTCATTGCCATTAACATAACCCTAACTGTAATGCTAAACCTAGTCCTAAAACTAGCCCTATCCCTAATCCTAATCCTATCCATTACCCAAATTCAAACCTAGACTCTAAACCTCACCCTATCATTAACCTAGAACTAACCCTAATGCTAATTTAAGCCCTAACTTTAAAACTTAACCTATCACAAACCCTAACCCAGACCCTGACTGTAAAAATAGTCCTAGCTCTAAACCTAAACCTAACCATGAAACTAATCTTTACACCACATGTAGCCATAAACCTAACACTAAAACTATCTTTAACCATAACAATAGACCTGATATTAACCCTAGCCCTCATCCTAGCCATAAACCTAGCTCTAATAATAACCCTAAACTTAACCATAGCCCTAAACTAATTCTAACACTGACCCTCCCACTATACGTAGTTTTAACACCATCCCTTACTCTAAACTTAATCCTAACCCTAACCCTAACACTAGATCTAAGCTGAACACTAACACTAGCCCTAATCCTGGCCCTAATTTAAACTTATCCCTAATTCTAACGCTAACCATAGCCTTATGACGAACTCTAACTCTCACACTAGCCTTATCCCTAGTTCGATCCCATTCTCTTTACTTAACCCTAACCCTAGCCCTAAACATAGCTATAAACTTAGCCATAAAATTTGCCTAATTGTTATTCCTAGTCCTAACCCTAGATCTAATGCTAACTCTAACTTTAACCCTCAGCCTAAGCCTAACATTAATACTAGCACAAACCCTGACACTAATCACAAAACTAGCCCTAACCCTAACCCTAGTAGTAAAACAAAACTGAGTTATTACCCTAACACTAAACCTTAACTAAAACCAAATCCTAATACTACACCTAGACCTAATCCCAGCCCTGATTCGAGTCCTAATCTTGACCTAAATAATAATCCAGACCCTGACTCATATCTTAACACTCACCCAAGCTCTAAATACCACCCTAATCTTAAACTAAACTTTTACAGTAACCCTAGCCTTATTTCGAATCCTAAAACTAACTCTAAAACTAACTCTGACCTTGACTATTAAGCTAACTCTAACACTCGCTCTAAATATCACCCTGACCTTAAACCTAATCCTAAAACTAGAGGTTCAACCCCTAAGCCTAACCCCAAAATTCACTCTAATTGTAACCCTAGTTCTTACATTAGCCATTGTCTAGCCCTAAACCGAACACAAAACTAGCCCTAATCTGAGCCCTAAACCTAGATTTAACCCTAACCCTTGCCCTAATCCAAGCCCTAATCCTACCTCTAACCTTATCCCTTACCCTAAGCCAAACCCTAACCCTAATGCTAACCCTAATTCTTAACCTAACATAAACCCTAACCCTATTAATAGTCCTAATTCTAGCACTCATTGTACCTCTAGCCATAACCCAAACCCTAACCCTAACCCTGAACCTTATTCTGACCCTAACACTAATCATAGGTCTAAACCTGAACCTAACCCTAAACTGAACCCTAATAGTAGCTTTTCCAGTAAACTTATACCAAAACCTAACCCTAACACTAGCCCTAAACCTAAACCTAATCCTAAATCTAGGCATAAGTCTAACCCTAGACTTAATGAAAAACCTAGACATAGCCCTAACAATAACCTATAGCTTAAGCCAAACACTAACTCTTCCCCTAGACCTAATTCTGGCTTTAATTCTAACCATAACACTAACCTGAACACTGACCTTGACACTAATAGTAACCCTAGCTCTAAACACCACCCCAACCCTAAACCTAATCCTAAAACTATGCATACCCGTAACATTAGCCCTAAAACTTGCCTGAATCATAACAAGTTCTTACATTAGCTGTAACCCTAACCTATTGCAAAACCTAGCCCTAATCCAAGGCCTACCCTAGCTTGAACCCAAAAGCTAATCCTAATCCTAATCATAACCCTAACCTTAAGCCTTAGTCTAAGCCTAAGCCTAGACGTAATCCTTAGCATAACCCTATCCCTAACCCTATCTCTAACCTATCCATTACTCTAATGATAACCCCAACCCTTTCGCTATCCATAGGCAAAACCCTAATCCTATTCCTAACCCTAACCCAATCCATTACCCTACAATTAACCTGAACCCTAAACCTAAAACTATCATTACCCTATCCTTAACAATATTGCTAATTAGAGCCCTAAACCTAAACCTTAACCTAACAAAAACCCTAAACCTGAACCTAACCCTAAAAATACCCCTAGCTCTAAACTTGACCCTAACCATTAACCTAACCAATAAAATAGACCTATCTATAAACATAACCCTAAACTATCCCTAACTTTAACCCTAGACCTGACATTTTCCCTAGCTCTAATTCTAGTCCTAACTCTAACACCAAACTTAGCTCACATCCTAGCCATAAACTTCACCTTAATCATAAACCTAACCCTAACCCTAATTATAACCCTCACCCTAGCCATAAAACTAGCTGTAATTTCAACCATTACCCTAAACCTAACCCTAACCCTAACCCTAACCCTAACCCTAAAGCTTACACTAACCCTAGCCCTAAATCTAGGCCTAACTCTAACTCTAACGCTTGCCCTAATGCTAACTCTAACTCTCTCCATAGCCCTATTATGAGTTCTAAACCAATCCCTTACCATCACCCTAAACCTAGTCTTAAACTTAGCCCTAACCCTAGCCAAATCCTTCAACCTAGCTCAAACCCTATATCTAAACCTAATCTAAATCTAATCCTGAACCTAAGTGTAACACAAACACTAGCCTTAACCCTAATGTAACACTTTAATTTGACGTAGCCCTAATCTACCCATAGCCCTAAAAATAACCCAAGTCATAGCCCTAATCCTAAATCGTAACCTAAACCAAACCATAGCCTTACATCTAGCCCTACACCTATCTCTAATTACAGTCCTAAATCTAACCTGAAAAGTAATACAGAACTGACACTTACCATAACACTAAACCTTGCTCTAAATATTGTCATAACCATAAACCTAACCCTAACGCTAGACCTAGTCCTAACCCTAACTCTAACCCTATAACTAGCGCTAATTAAAACCCTACTTTGTACATTACCTATAGCCTTAACCCTAGCCCTAACCTAACCAAAACCTAGCCTTAATACTAGTCCAAAACCTAGTTTTAACCCTAAACTTAAACCTAACCCTAACCCAAAAAAAAAGCCCTAATCCTACACATATCTCTAGCCCTAATCTTATGTCTAACCTATCCATTACCCTAACGATAACCCTAACCCTTATGCTAAACATTAGGCCTAACCTTAACCCTATCCATTACACTGAAGCACATCTAAACCTGAAACCTAACCCTGTAATTAACCCTACTCCTAAACATAATGCTAATCCGAGCCCTAAACCTTACCTCTAACCTAAACCAAACCCTAACCTTGAACCTGACCCTAATAATAACCCTAGTTCTATACCTAACCATTACCCTAAACGTAACACTTGCACTGGACACAGCCATAAACATAAAACTAAATCTATCCCTAACTGAAACCTTAGACCTGGCATTAGCCCTAGCCCTAATACTAGCCTGTCCCTAACATAAACACTAGCCTTAATTCTAGCCCTAAGCCTAGCCTTAATCATAACCCTAACCCTAACCCAGCCTTAACCCTAATACTAAATCTTGCCTTAGCCCTCAACTTAGCTATAACCCACTCCCTTACCCTACATGTAACCCTAACACTTACCTGAGGTCTAAACCTAACACTAACCCTAGCCCTAGTTAAGCCCTATCCCTAAACATAACCCTAGCCCTTGCCCTATGACTAACTCTAACTCTCACACTAGCCTAACATTAGTTCTAACCTATCCCTTAACATAACTCTAACCCTAGTCCTCACCCTTGCCCTATCCTTAGTCCTAGCCTAACCATAGATCAAATCCTAACACTAAATCAAACCCTAACCAGAAGCCTAAGCCTTACCATTATAAATACATTTATATTTAGATTCTATGTCTACAGATTTTGGCTTCAATTATTGTTTAGAATATAGCCATTAGTTTCATAAAAGACTAGGCTTAGTGTTAGGTTTAGGCCTAGGGTTAGGGCAAGGGTTAGGGTTAGGTTTAAGATTGTGGTTAGGTTTAGGGTATGGTTAAGTTTAGGGTAAGGGATGGGGTTATAGCTAGGTTTAGGACTAGGGAGAGGGTTAGAATTAGGGTTAAACCTAGGATTATTGTTCATGTTAGAATTAAGACTAGGTTTAGGGCTAGGATTAGGACTAGGCCTAATTTCAGATCCAGCTGTACAGTTAAAGATAGTTTAGGGTTAGGTTAGATGTAGTGTAAGGTTTAGGTTTGGGGTTAGGTTCAGGTTTGGAGCTAAGAGTATTGTTTGGGTTGGGGTCATGATTAATGTTTGGGATAGGTCAAGGTTTAAATGTAGGGCTCAAATTAGTATATGTTTAGGATTAGGGTAATGATATAGTTAGGTTTAGGTTTCAAGTTAGGTTTAGGATAATGCATAGGGTTAGAATTTTGGATATGTAAGGTTTAGGCCTAGGGTTTGCATTAGGATTAGGATTATGGTTCGGGTAATGGATAGGTTTAGAGCTAGGGTTAAAGCTAAATTTATGGTTATTATTAGTGCTAGGTTTATGGTTACGGTTAGGGGTAGGGTTAAAGCTCGGTTTAGGGCTCAGATTAGGCTAGGTTTTGGGTTAAGTTAGGGGTACGGTTAGTGTAATCCTTAATGTATGTACTAGGTTAAAATTAGAGCTAGTTTTAGGGTTAGATTTAGGATGAGGGTTAGGGCTAGATCTAGTGTTATCTTTAGTGTTATGTTTAGGATGATGTTTAAAGCTAGGATTAGTGTTAACATCAGAATCAGGGTTAGGGGTAGATTTAGAGTTCTGCTTAAAACTTAAATTAGGGTTAGGTTTAGTGCTAGGTGTACGATTAGGGTTTGGTTTAGGTTAAGGGTTAAGGTTAGGGCTCTGGCTCGGTTTTGTATTAGGGCTAGGGCTACAGTTAGGGCTAGTTTTATGAGTAGCCTTAGGGTTAGTGTTAGGGTTAGTGTTAGGATTAGGCTTAGGCTTTGCATTAGGGTTAGATTTAGAGTTAAGTTTAGTTCCAGAGTTAGGGCTAGGGCTATGGAAATGGCTAGGTTAGGCCTAGGGTTAGGGCTAGGGTTAGAATTTCTGTAAGGGATAGATTTAGAACTAGTTTTAGGGATAGAGAGAGAGTTTGACATAGTTTTAGGTATAGGGTTAGGGTTAGTGTTAGGGATAGGGCTAAGGTAGGTCTAAGATTAGGGATAGGGTTGGTTTTAAGTTAGGCCTAGTTTTAAGGTTTGCGTTATGATTAAGGCTAAGTTTAGGGCTAATATGGACAAGGGTTTGTGTTCGGGTTAGGGCTAATGTCAGGTCAAGGGTTATGGTTATGGATAGTTTTAGGGTTAAGTTTTGGGTAGGTCTAATATAAGGATTAGGTTTAGGGTAAGGGTTAGGTTAGAGCTAGAAAAATTATTAGGGTCAGTGTTATGGTTGGGGTTTCTTTTAGGTTCTAGTTTAGGGTTAGGGCTCAAATTAGCATTAGGGTTATGGTTAGAGTAATAATATGGTTAGATTAAGGGTTCAGGTTAGGTTTAGGGTAATTGATAGGGTTGGGGTTAGTTATAGGTTTAGGGTTAGGGCTAGGGATAGCATTAGGGAAAGGGTTATGTTTTGGTTTAGAGTTTAGGTTAGGGCTATGTTTATGGTTAGGATTTGGTCTTGAGATAGTGTTAGGCATAGCATTAGCACTAGGATAAGTCTTATGATTAGGGTAATGGATACAGTTAGAGCTAAGGTTATTGGTAGATTTTTTTTTAGGATAAGATCTTGAATTAGTGTTAATGTATGGGTTAGAACTGAGGTTAGGATTAGTGGTATGTTTAGTGTAAGAGTTAGGTTCTGAGCTATGATTAGGTTTAGAGCAAGGGTTAGCTTCAGGGTTATGTTTAGGGATAGGATTAGGGTAGGTTTAGAGTTAGGGTTAGGGGAATGGTTATATTTGAGATTAGGTTTAGTGTTAGGGTATTTAATATGATTAGATGAAGGTTTAGGGTTAGGGACAGGGCTAGATTTAAGTTTAGGTTTAGGGTTAAGTCTATGGTTACTTTTAAGTTCATGGTAAGGTTTAGGTTTTGATTTATTGTTAGGCTATAGTGAGTATTAGTTTAGGGTGAAGTCTGGGGTTTGTTTTCTGTCTACAGTTAGGATTGTGGTTACGTTTAAGGCTAGGGTTACAATTATGTTTAGGGTTAGGGTTAGGTTAATGGGTAAATTTAGAGCTAGGGTTAGGGCTTGTGTTAAGGTTAGGATTAGTACTAGGTTTAGGGTTAGATTCTAGGATAGTTCTAGATTTAGGTTCATAGTAAGAGTTAGGTTTTTAGCTATGGTTAGGACTAAGGTGAGGGTTATGTTTGAGTTAGGGCTAGGGTTAGGGTTAGGAATATGATTAGGGCTAGGTTAAGGCCTAGGATTAGCTCTAGGTTTTGTGTTAGGTTTATGCCTAGGGCTAAAGCTGAGGGTAATTTAAGCACTAGAATTATGATTAGGGTTAGTTTTAGGGATAGGGTTATGCCAAGATGTAGTTTAGGTTTAGATTTTCAGTTAGGGTCAGGTTTAAAAATATGTTTACTGTTGAAGGCAGAGTCAGTGTTTGGGTTAGAGTTCAAGTTAGGGTTACAGCCAGAATTTAGGAGTAGGTTTAGATCTAGGTGTAGAGTTAGTGTTTGTATTAGGATAAGGGTTATTGCTAGGCCTATGACTAAGTTTTTGTTTAGGTCTAGGGCTAGAGATAAGGCTAGATTTGGATTAGGTTTAGGTCCAGGGCTAGTGTTAGGTTACAGTCTAATGTTAGGGTCAGGTTTAGAACTAGGGTTTGTTTTAGGGTCAGAATAAGGGTCAGGGTTATTGTTTGGTTTGGGATAGGATTAGACCTAGAATGAGGCCTAAGGTTAGTACTATTAATAAGGTTAGGATTTTGGTTAGCCTAAGGATTATTCACAGGTCTAGGGCTACCATTTGAGTTAGGGTAATTCATAGGGTAAGGGATATCCTTAGAGCTAGGGTTAGGGCTAGAATTAGGGTTAGGGTTAAATCTAGGTTTAGAGCTTGGATTAGGACTAGATTTGGGGTTATGGTTAGGGCTAATAATAGGGCAATGGCTAATTTAAAAACTAGGGTTACAATGAGGGTTTGTTTTAGCATTTGGTTTAGGGGTAGGTCTAGTATTAGGGCTAGTTTTATGGTTAGGATTATATTTAGAGCTATGGTTAGTGTTAGGTTATGAATCAGGGTAAGGGTAAGGGAAAGGACTCAAATTAATATACATTTATTTTAGGTTTTAGTTTAAGTTTAGTAGGGTGTTTAGAACTATGGTGAGTTTTAGGATATAAGTCAGGGTCAGCGTAGGATTTAAGGTTATGGTAGAATTCTAATTAAGCCTATGGTTAGGTCTAGGTGTAGTGTTAGGGTTTGGTTTAAGTTAAGGTTTATGGTTAGGGCTATTGCTCAGATTATTTTACTCCTAACGTTAGGGTTAGGGCTAGTTTTATGATTAGCCTTAGGGTTAGGGATAGTTTTAGTGTTAGGTTTAGGGTTAAAATTCGAGTTAGGGTTAGATCTAGGGTTAGGGCTAGAACTAAGGATATGGCAAGGGTTAGGGCTACGGTGATGATTATGCTAATAGATAGGCTTAGAACTAGGGATAAAGATAGTGTGAGAGTTATAGTTAGTCTTAGGTCTTGGGTTAGGGTTAAGTTTAGGTATAAGTTAGTGATATCGCCAGTGTTATGGTTTTCTCTAGTTTGAGGGTCAGTTTTAGACCGTGGGTTTGTGTTAGGGTCAGAAGAAGGGTAAGGGTTAGCATTAGGGTTTGTGATAGGATTAAAGCTAGAATTAGGGCTCCGGTAAGAACTATTATTAGGGTTCAGATTTTGTTTAGCCTAAGGATAAGCGATAGGTCTAGGTTTACCAGTAGGGTTAAGATTTCACTTAGGGTAAGGAAGAGAGTTAGAGCTAGGGTTAGGGCTAGAGTTAGGATGGGGTTAAGGTTAAAGTTACATTTAGGGTTTGGATTATGGTTAGTTTTGTGTTAGGGTTAGGACTTGGGTTATGGCAATAGCTAATATAAGATCTAGAGTTACAATTAGGGTTAGTTTCAGGGTTTGGGTTAAGGGTAGGTTTAGTTCTAGTTTTAGGGTTAAGTTTAAGGTTAGGGTGATATTTAGAGCTAGGCTTAGTTTTAGGATACTAGTCAGGATTAGGCTTAGGGTTTGGACTCAAATGAGGCCTAAGGTTACTGTTAAGTTTTTGTTTAAGTTTAGGATTGTGTTTCAAGCTAGGGTGAGTTTAGCATATGAGTCAGTGTCAGGTATACTTTTAAGGTTAGGGTAGGACTCTAATTAAGGTTATGGTTAGCTCTAGGTGTAGTGTTAGGGTTAGGCCTAGGTGTCGGGCCAGTGTTAGATTTAGAGATAGATTATGATCTAAGGTTAGTGCTTGGTCTATGAATAGGACAAGGGTTAGGACTAAGTTTAGGGTAGGGTTAGGGTTAAATTAAGGTATAGTTTTAAAACTAGTGATAGGTATAGTGTGAGAGTTAGATTTATTCATAGGTCTAGGGTTATGTTTAGTTTTAAAGATGAGGTGAAATTAGGGTTAAGATTAGGGCTAGGGTTAGTATTGGGGTTAGAGCTAGGGTTAGGGTTAGGTTCAGGATTAATCTAGGTTTAGGGCTAAGATAAGGGCTGGGGTTTTTGTTAGGGTTAGGGCTAGGATTAGAGCTAGGGCTAATGTCAGGTGAGGGGTTACAGTTGAGGTGAGGACAGTTTAGCGAATAGGTTAATGGATAGGTATAGTTTAAGGGTTAGGTTTAGGGTTAAGGGTCAGGTTTAGAGCTAGGGAAATTATTAGGGTCACGATCAGGTTAGAGTTTGGTTGAGGTTAGGGTTTAGGGTTAGGGCTCAAATAAGCATTAGGCTCAGTGTTTGGGTAATGATAGGTTTTGTTTAGGGTTCAGGATAGGTTTTCTGTAATTGTAGGGTTAAGTTTAGTGATAGGGTTGTGTTAGTCCTAGGGTTAGCATTATGGTAAGGATAATGGTTAGGATAGTGGATAGGGTTAGAGCTAAGTTTAGGGCTAGGGTTATGGTCAGGAATAGGTCTTGAGTTATGGTTAGGGTTAGGGTTAAAACTAGGGTTTTGAAAGAATTCCCCATGCAAAGACACTTCGCCGGGAGAATTCCAATAATATTGCAAAAAGCTGTGTGCTTATATAGAACTAAGGGGGAGATAATAGGGCTTAGATAAGTGCCAGACAATTCGTTTATTGGCAAGTTCTTCCAGATATCAGCTTTGAAGCTCAGGAATTAGTTCTCATTGGAGCTAAGGTTCCCCGCCAGCGAGGTTTGAAATTGGCGCCAGCGAGGTTTGAAATTGGTGCTGGTGGGAGAGTTCACACGGGCGGGAACTTTTTGCACCACTGCAGGGAAGAAGAAGGTAGAAAGAAGAGGTCCTTAGGCGCCATGTTGGGGTTTTTTCTCTGGGGTATGGCTGCCGTTTATACTTTTCCCAACATTCCTCCCTTTTTGTTTTCTTAGGAACTGGGGCATCGTTTGTCAGATCCGGCTGCTTCTTGCTGTGTGGGGGCACCGTGGGGCCTAGAAAGGAAAATGGAGGAATGTTCAGGGGGCAGGTCTGGGGATACCATGGCAGCCAGAAATAAAACCCAGTGGCTATAGACAGCTACTTCCGTAGGGATGAAGTCTATGAAAGTTCCCTGAAGCCACAAGTTGTCAATGGCATCGAACCAGTCCTGGATGGAGGAGATTGTTGGTATCAGCCACTGGTCCTGCAACAGAGACTCTAGAAAACACTGGAAGCGTTGCCTGGACATGGCATCACCAGCACCTGAAGAAGATCAAAGCGAATAAAAACAGAATGAAGATAAAAATTAAAGCAAAGGTCACTTTTTGGCAGAAGTTCCATGTTGGGGGGCTAACAGAGAAGAGGCCAAGGGCCATGAGGAGGCTTAAAAGAACATAAAGACTCATAAATCCAGGATGGCAGATTAAGAGGTTCTCCGAGCTTGTTGTCTCCTGCTGTCTGATGTCCATTGCATTCCATCGTGCCTGGTAGTGAGCTTCAGCAGTGAGTGAGCTGTTCTCTTGGAGATGTTGGGGGTTCATCGGTCATCAGAGGCTGGTAGTGCCTAAGCAGAAGCTGGTTGAAAGTTTGATTAGAAATTTTCTGCAATTGGGTTTGAAGGAATTTCATTGTGCAGGGCAAGAGAGCACAAAAAGTGACATCCCAATAAGGGGCCCCAAGATAGGTAGTAAGTACGTGGCAAGAGAGGATTGGAAGAACCCCGTTATGGGATTAGAGGAGGTGGGTTTGAGCAATTGGGTTGATAATTCCTGCAATTTAACAACATTTTTTTCTATTGGCCCAGACTCATTAACATAGTAGCAACATTCCTCTCTGAGGAACAGGCATGTACCCCCTTTTTCTGCAGTGAGAAGATCAATCGCCCTCCAGTTCTGTAAAGCCACTTGTGCCAATGAGGTAACCTGCCGCTGCAAGGAGCCCAGAGATTCAGCAGTGGTATCAAGTGCTTCCTGCAGTTTTCGTTGCAGGTCATTGGATGCCCATAGAGCATGACCAATAGATTCACCAGAGAGTCCGAGACTGGCCACTGAGGTTGTTAAAGTGAGGCCTACCAGAACCAGCAGAAAGACTGCCTCACGGGTGCGGGAAGGCAGGGCCAACTGTCGGAATTCGGTGTGAGTATACAAAGACAGCTGAGGAACTACAGTAACCAAGAAACAGGTGCCAGAGACATTGATTGTTGAGGTACTTAGAGACCTGTTACACCAGAGGAAATGTCCAGGTTGCATAAACGCAGGGCTCGATGGGGTGCTATAGCTCAAGGAACAAATAGGTAAAGGATTCATTGTTGGCAGGTGGAAACAGATGAAAGGAAATGAAGTATTGGTGGAATAACTTTCCCATAGTGGGATACTTGTCACATGTAGGGGTTGTCCTTTCTTAGAGAAATTGTAGGTTTTTGGTGAAATATTTTCTGCCGCTAATGGGACCGCTGCTAGAAGTGGACGACAAAGTGAAGCACAGAGAAAGCACTGAGAAGTAAGCACAGAAAGAGGGGTGGAGTTTAATAATCGAAAAGTTTGGTGTAGCAAATTGAGCCATGTGTGAGGGGGCCTAAGGGATTTTAAGGCTCTGAATCCTCTTTGGATGGGCTATGGATCTAGAAGTTTTGATTCTGACTCCTTGATGTGTTCGATTACCTGGATGGTTGCCTTACGTGGCGTAATCAGGGTGTGGCCAACAGTCATCCACCTTGTGCGTCTGGCTGAGGTTGTCCGAGCATAGACATCAAACTCAACATAGTCCCAACGTTTGGCCTTGGGGTCAGGTATATCTAAAGTATACCATCCATTGTTATCGGATGAAGAGCCTTTATGCCATTTTAGGTAACTAGAAGTCCATCCTTCAGGGTAACAAAGTGAGTGGTAAGAATAGCTACCACGTTCATCATGGAACCTGCATGACCAATAGGGGCACCCATTATATATCTCAGGCCACCAATGGCAATAGCCTTTGGTTTGATCAAAAAGAAAGCAAATGAAAGGCCAGTTCCAGCTACCAGGGATGAAGGTCCTGGAAGGTGACAATTTTAGGGAAATAGAGGTGCAGTTGTAGATGAAGCAAGTAGTTGCATCCACTTCACGGACCTTCTGCATGCCATGTTCTGAGTATCATTCCCGAAGAGTGAATAGATACATGGTAGGAGAGGAGGGTAAAGACTGGTCCTGACAGAGCACAGAAAATAAGCAGAGCACAAAAAACAAACAGAGAGAGAAGATTAGGGTGTTGGGAAAGCTCATTGTGCCTTCTTTAAGAGGAATTGGGCTGCGGGGAACACCATGTGAGCCGCAACTTAAAGGGGTGAGATGGGTGTGGAGAGCAGGAGTAAAGGGGAGGTTCAGGAGGTGAATCTTGGAGTTCCTCTGGGGTTGTCCTGTCGTCAGCAGGTGGGGCCTCCTGGTGATATGGCTTCAACCTAGAAATGTGAATCCAGGGAGTGAGATGGTTGTTTGGTAAGGAGAGTTTGGCGGTGGTTGGGGTACAGAGAATGACAGGATAGGGGCCTTCCCATTTTGGGGGAAGAGGCCCTTTTTCCTCTGGGGTATTATAATAGACAAGACTTCCAGGTGTTAAGGGAGGAGTGTTTGGAGAGGAAGCTGGGTCCTGAAGAAGCCAGTCCTGATATTTCCAGAGTTCCGAGCGGAGATGAAACGAGAGGCAAAGACAAATCTCGGGTGAGAGGTCCTTGTGAAACGACCAACCCAGGGGGTATAGAAGGTCTTCCATACATTATCTCAAAGGGAGACAGTAAAGATGGTTTATTAGGGAGAGCTCTAATTCGAAGCAAAGCCAAGGGAAGGAGTTTGACCCAATCTAAGTTTAATTCCATTGTCAATTTGGTAAGGACTTTCTTTAGAGTACGGTTTGCCCTTTCCACTTTCCCTGAAGCCTGGGGGCGATATTGACAGTGGAAATGCCACTTGAAGGAGAGGGCTTAAGAGAACTTTTGTGTGATCCTAGAAATAAACTCAGGGCCATTATCAGATTGTAAGGAAGTGGGCATACCAAACCTGGGGATGATGTCTGTCAGTAATATTGAAGCTACAGTGGAAGCCTTTTTATTGGAAGTGGGAAATGCCTCAACCCAACCAGAGAAAGTGTCCACAAAGACAAGGAGGTATTTAGTGTGCCGTACTGTGGGCATGTTGGTGAAATCTACCTGCCAGTCAGCAGCCGGAATTTGTCCCCGGGCCTGGTGGGAGGGGAATGGTTTGGGCCTTAAAGGAGTATGAGGGTTGGTCCGCTGACAGATCTGACAATTAGAGGCTAAATTTTGTAGCATGGAATTGTCAGAGGAAGTGGGGGAAAAGAAGCTCTTTAAAAAGAGGGTCAAAGACTGAGGATTGGAATGGAATAGAGTATGGAGGAACTCGAAAAGATCCTTGTTCTTACTAGAAGTGGGGGCTTCAGATGAGCTGTCTAAAGTGGCCATTATATGTCCCCCAGGGGGGCCATAATTGGAAGTGGTAGCAGGCGTTCGTGCCACCTGATCAGCTTTGCCGTTGCCCTCAGTGATAAGAGAGCCGTCCTTCTGATGGGACCTACAATGGAAAACTCCCAACTGGGTGGGTAAGTGGGAGGCCTCTATCAGATTGGTTATAAGAGCCGAATTAGTGATCACATTACCTTTGGTGGTAAGTAGGCCTCGCTCTTTCCATATTGCAGCATGGGATAATAAAATATGGAAGACATATTTTGAGTCAGTATAAAGGGTGAGGGATTTGCCTTGTGCTAGAAGGCAGGCACGAGTGCCCGCTATAAGTTCAGCCTGCTGGTTGGTAGTTCCTGAAGGCAGAGCTTTGGCCTCTATAATCTCAATGGCTGAAACTACAGCATATCCAGAGTAATGAGTGCCATTCTGCCTAAAGGAACTGCCGTCAGTGAACCAGATAAGGTCAGGCTTGGTGAGTGGTCCCTCAGAAATGGAAGAATGACAGGGGAGGAAATAATCTAAGGTTTCCAAGCAATTATGAGTTGGTGTGTCAAACGTGGGAGTCATTGGGAGCAGTGAGGCAGGGTTCAGTGCAGAGCAGGGGAGGAACGTAATCTTAGGGTTTTCAGAAAGGAAGTGAGGAGCGACAGAACTCTGGATGGAGGAAGTGTTTGAAGGCTCTTATAAGCTGAAAGATCTTTCAAGTGATGTGGGGAGTGGATAGTTAAAGGGGCCCCAAAAGTCAGCTTAGAAGCTTCTTTGTGTAAAATTTGTCCAGCAGCCAGAGCTCTTAAGCAAGGGGCCCACCCACGGATGATGGGGTCTAGTTGTTTGGACAAATATGCCACAGGTGCAAATGTAGGCCCATAGTTTTTACCTAAGACCCCAAGTGCTTGCCCCCATTTTTCATGGACATATAGATGAAATGGTCTTGAAAGATCAGGAAGGTGAAGAGCAGGTGCCTTTAAGAGGAGTTGCTGGAGCCTGCAGAAGTGGTAGTTGGGGGAGGAGGCAAGAGATTCACTACGGGGTCCCTTTGCTAGGTCATATAGGGGTTTGGCTAGAAGAGAATAGTTTGGGATCCAGGCCCTAAAATTACAAGCTAGTCCTAGGAATGATAGTATTCCCGCTTTCGTATGGGGCACCGGAAGATTATAGAGGAGTTGCCTCCTATCCAGTGTTATTTCCTTTTTTCCCGGTGCAAGGCGAAAACCAAGGTAGGTGACAGAAGACTGGGAAACCTGGGCCTTGTGGGGAGACACCCTGTATCCCTTGTCTGCTAGAAAATTAAGAAGCTGGGCAGTGTGGGATTGAGAGTGTTCCCAAGAGGGACTACATAGAAGAAGGTCATCAACATATTGAAGGAGAGTAGAGTCAGGACAGGTGGGGTAAAAGGATGTGAGGTCCTGGGCGAGAACTTGGCCAAAGAGATGGGGGCTATCCCTGAATCCCTGTAGGAGGAAAGTCCAGGTAAGCTGACGAGAATGGCGGGTGTGAGGGTCAGTCCACGTAAAAGCAAAGATATCCTGAGATTCTGAGGACAAGGGAATAGAAAAGACTGCATCTTTCAAATCTAGGACCGAGAAGTGGGTAGTAGTGGCAGGGATCTGAGAGAGGAGGGTGTAAGGGTTGGGCACTAGTGGGTGGACAGGAACCACAGAGGAGTTGATAAGGCGAAGGTCTTGAACCAGCCTGTAGGACCCATTAGGTTTCTTAACTGCCAGAATGAAAGTGTTGAAAGGAGAGCGTGTAGGCCTAAGATACCCATTTCATAATAAATCCTGGATGATGGGTTCTAATCTGAGGAGGGCTGTGGTTGTGAGTGGATATTGTGGTTTACTAATATATTTTGAAGGGTCGTGTAAGACAATATGAATAGGACTGCATTTAGCCATAGAGGGTGTAGTTGTGTCCCAAACCTCAGGGTTAACTGGTTTAGATAGTTGTGGAAGAGTGCGTGAAGGAGGTGTATCTGCCCCTAGGAACATCATGAGGAAATGAGAGGTAGGAGAGGTGTGGGGTGATATGTGAATGGTGACTTTCAATAGTGAGAGCATGTCCCTTCCCAGAAGGGAAATGGGGCAGTGGCTCATAACAAGAAATGAGTGCGTGAAGGACAAAAGGGATCCCTGCATATAACATGATAAGGGGGGGGGGGGTTTCGAGGGAAAATCTGTTTACCTCCTACCCTGACAATAGGAGTTTTTGAGGATGTGGTAGGACCCCAATACTCCCTCAAAACTGAAAAAGCGGCACCAGTATCCAAGAGGAAGGTAATGAAGAGTCCATCCACCAGGAAGGTGACCCTAGGCTCTTGCTTCTTGATGGTAATAGCTGGGAGGGAAGGCCCAGGGCTCCATCAATCCTCCTCTGCCAAGCCCAGGAGAGGCTGGGGTTGCCGGGCAGCTGACCAACCTCCCTTCCGGGTTGTTGGGCAGTCTGCCCCCCAGTGTCCCCTTTGATGGCATTTTGGGCAGGGGGTGGAGGGTGTCCTCGGTGAATGGCAATCCCTGGCCCAATGTCCCTCCTTACCACATTTAAAGCAAGCTCCAGGGGGTGTCTTATTAGGACGGCGTGGTGATGACTTTCTCTGAATGACCTGGGCCAACATTTGGAATTTGGCATTTTCAGCCCTCTGCCTACGGCGTTCGCTTTCGTCCTCTCTACCATGAAAAACCTTGAAAGAGACTGCAAGGATTTCAGTCTGAGGAGTAGCAGGGCCCTGTTCAAGCTTTTTAAGCTTGGCATTAATGTCAGGGTAGATTTGGGCCAGAAAATATGTTATTAAGACATGACGGCCATCAGGGGTTTCTGGGTCAAGGTTTGTGTACTGTTGGAGAGCCTTGGTTAGTCTATCCAAAAATTCTGAAGGTGTTTCTTCCTTCCTTTGAATGACCTCCTGCACTTTTTGAAAATTAACAGCCTTGCGGGTGGCCTTTTTCAGGCCTGCCAAGAGGCAGCATGTAAAAAGGTAACGAGACTGTAAGCCTTCAGGGGTGTTGTAATCCCATAGGGGATCCTGCTCTGGGACAGCATGAGGGCCCGTGGGGTGGTTAGGATTGACCTATCATTTTCATCAGCATGGGCTTGGGCTAGCTCCCAGACCCGTTGCCTTTCCTCGGGGAGAAATGTATTGGCCAAGAGCATGTAGATGTCATGATGAGTGAGGCTATATGCTTGCAGGACCCATTGAAACTCTCGAATGTAAGTGGTGGGGTCAGTGGTGAATGAGCCTAACTTCCTCTCTAGCTGAGTAATGTCCGACATGGAGAAGGGCATGTGGACTCTCATGACACCCTCGGGACCAGCTACCTCACAAAGGGGTGCAATTGTCTTGGGGGTGGGAAGGAGTCCCTTAGACCTAGTAACAGGAGGACTGAAAGAGGCAGGCGGTGGACAAGAAAGAGAGGGAGGGGAAGGGAGTGTCTCTGCGGAGGAGGAGGAGGAGCAGGCAGAAGAGGGCGGAGGGGAGGGGGATGAAACAGAAGACTGAGGATCAGTGGAATCAGGCAGAGGAAGAGGAGGGTATAGCGGGAGAAAAGGAGCGGATGGGGCTGAGGGATGAGGTGGGGGTTCATCTGCTGGGTCAAATGAGGAAGAATCTGAGAAGTCAGGAGTAGAAGTGGGGGAAGAGAGGGGTTTGCAAGCAAGGAGGACCTGAGAGGGAGAGCAGGAGGAGCAGAGAGCAGGGTGCTGTGCGAGAAGGCTAAAACCTTCAACGCAGGGAATTTCCCTCCACTTTTTCAGACGCTGGCAGTAGTTAAAAAGGTCCAGGAGAAGATTTGGATCTAAGGAGCCTTCTGGAGGCCAATGATTGCCATTATCTAGTGGATATGTGGGCAAATCTTGGGTACAGAATTTGATTAGAAGTTTGGGCTTAATGTCTGGTGTGAGGGAGAGTGTGGCCAGATTTTTTATTAAACCTTTGAGAGGTGAGGCTTCAGGTATAGATGAAGAGGTGCCCATAGTCACAGGGAGAGATGGAAGAGAAGAGAAGGAGAGGGAATAAGAGTAAGCAATAGGGATAAAAATAAAACCCAGGCTGGAACGGCTTCCAGGAAGCTTAGGGCGAACGGCGGTCAGGTAGGCGTCCCTAAAATGACCAGCCGTCGCGAGGAGCTACAGAGGGCACTACCGGTCGTCACCAGTGAAGTGAGATCTGTGAGACCCAATGGGGTCAGAGCCACGGGCAACCTGACGTCAGGAAAGTTTTCGACCGCAGCAGAAGAAGTCAGTAATGAAAACAGAACTCCGGCTCCGGCAGAATGCAGTTCCATGCCGGGAGTTCAGTTTTCCCTGAGCAGAAAAACAGTTTCAGCCAGACACAGGAGGCCCGCAGGAAAGGTCAACTCTAGCCAGAGCAGCAGGCAGTGGAGCGGCAGGCAGCGGAGGAGGAAAAAAAACACAGAGCCTCTCCTGTAAACTCAGAAGCCTCACGCCCCAAAGGGAAAAGGATCACCAGAGGGTCCACTGCAGCCGGTAAAGGCCTTAATGGTCGAAATTCCCTCCTCCTACCGGGCGTCTGGAGTGTGCTGGAGGATCACGGTCACAGTACCAGCTTTAGCCCGAAGGGAGTTGGTGATCCAGGGTTAGGGGAAGCTTACCTACAGCCAGATGAGTGGTGAGTGCAGAAAAGCCAGCGTCTGAAAAGAGCGGACCAGGGCAGAGTGTCTTGGCAGAGCAGGGACAGGGCTCTTGTTGGAAAGAGCCCACCCGTATCCTCACACGGGGCACCAGAATGAAAGAATTCCCCACGCAAAGACACTTCGCTGGGAGAATTCCAATTTTATTGCAAAAAGCTGTGTGCTTATATAGAACTAAGGGGGAGATAATAGGGCTTAGATAAGTGTCAGACAACTCGTTTATTGGCAAGTTCTTCAAGATATCAGCTTTGAAGCTCAGAAATTAGTTCTCATTGGAGCTAAGGTTCCCTGCCAGCGAGATTTGAAATTGGCGCCGGCGGGAGAGTTCACACGGGCAGGAACTTTTCATGCCACTGCAGGGAAGAAGAAGGTAGGAAGAAGAGGTCCTTAGGCGCCATGTTGGGGTTTTTTTCTCTGGGGTATGGCTGCCGTTTATATTTTTCCCAACAGGTTTGTTTTAGGTTCATGTTTAGCATAAGAGTTAGGTTTTGAGCTAGGGTTAGAGCTAGGGCAAGGGTTAGATTCAGAGTTAGGTCTTGTAGAGATAAGATTAGAGTTTGGTTAAAGTTAGGATTGGATTAGGGTGAGCATCAACATTAGGGCTAGGGTTAGGGTTAATGTAATGTACATGGTTAGATGTAGGCATAGGGTTATGGTTAGTGTTAGATTTAGGTTTAGATTTAGGATCAGGGCTATGGTTATTTTTAGGTTAATGGTCAGGTTTAGGGTTTGAGCTGGAGTTCAGTCTATGGAGAGTGTGAGGTTTAGGTTTAGGTCTAGTTTTAGTTTTCTGGTAATGTTTAGGACTAGGGTTAGTTCTAGGGTTACCAATAGGTTTAGGGTTTGTTTTAGGGTAATGGGTATGTTTAGAGCTAGGTTTAGAACAAAGGTAACTTTAGGATTAGGGCTAGTGTTAGGGGTATATTTAGGGATAGGTGTAGTTTTTATGTTTAGGATAAGGGTTAGGCTTTGAACTAGGTTTAGGAATAATCAAGTGTTTGGTTAGGGTTAGGGTTTGGGTAATGTTTAGGCCTAGGATTAGCTGTAGGTTTTGTGTTTGGTTTAGGCCTAGGGTTAGGGCTGTGGGTAATGTAAGATCTAGGGTTATGATTAGGGCTAGTTTTACGGTTAGGATTATGGCAAGTGTAGTGTTAGGTTTAGATATTTGGTTAGGGTCAAGTTTAGAGGTAGGTTACTCTTAAAGGCAGGGTCAGTGTTTGGGTTAGAGTTTGAGTTAGGGTTACATTTAGAATTAGAACTAGGTTTAGGTCTAGGGATATGTTTAGTGTTTATGTTAGGTTAAGGGTTACTTTAAGGGCTAGGGATAGGTTTTTGTGTAGTTCTAGGGCTGGAGTTAAGGCTAGATTTAGGATTGGATTTAGATCTAGGTCTACTGATATGGTTTGGTCTAGGGTTAGGGCCATGTTCAGACCCAGGGTTACTGTTAGGGGTCAAAATAATGATCTCTTTAACATTAGGATTTGGAATAGGATTAGAGTTAGAGTGAGAATAGGGTTATGACTATTAATAGGGTTAGGGCTTTGGTTAGCTTAAGGATTAGAGATAGGTCTAGGATTACAAATAGGGTTAGGGTTTTGCTTTAGGTAATGGATAGGTTTAAATCTAGGGCTATGGCTAGAGTTAGGGTTAAATCTAGGTTTAAGGCTCTGATTATGGCGAATTTTTGTGTTGGGGTTAAGGCTAGTGTTATGGCAATGGATAATGTAAGAACTAGGTTTACATTAAGGTTGGGGTAGGGGTAGGACTAGTCTAAGGGTTAGGTTTAATGTTAGCATGATATTATAGCTAGGTTAGAATTAGGATGTAATTCAGAGACAGTGTTAGTTTTAGGGTTAGGGTTAGGACTCAAATAAGGGCTAGGATACTGTTAGGATTCAGTTTAATCTGAGGGCGGTCTTTAGAGCTACTGTGACTGTTAGAATATGAGTTAGCATCAGGGTTAGTTTCAAGTTTAGCATAATGACTCGAATTAACACTAGAGTTTCTGTTAGGGTTCGATTTAAGTTTAGGGTGGTGTTTAGAGCTAGCATGTGTGTTATGATATGATTCGGGGTCAGGGTTAGTTTAAGGTTATGGTTAGGAGTTGAGTTAGTGCTAGGGTTAGGTCTAGGTGTATGTTTGGTTTGGTTTAAGTTAAGTTTTAAGGTTAGGACTATTGCTCATTTTTTTTTTTTGAGAATGAGAGAAAGAGAGAGAGAGAGAGAGAGAGAGAGAGAGAGAGAGAGAGAGAATTTAAAAATATTTTTATATATTTATTTTTTTATTTTTGGTGGACACAACATCTCTTTTTCTTTAATTATATTTTTATTGCTGCTGAGGATCGAACACAGCACCCCGCAAATGCCAGGCCAATGCGCTACCGCTTTAACCACATCCTCAGCTCCAATTGCTCTTTTTTGTTTTAGTCCTATGTTTAGGGTTAGGGCTAGTTATATGATTGGTGTTAGAGTTAGGACTAGTGTTTCTGTTTGGCTTAGGCTTAGGTTTAGGTTAAGACTTGGAGTTAGGGTTAGATCCAGGTTTAGGGCTAGGTTTAAGAATAGGGCAAGTGTTACGGCTAGGTTTAGGGTTATGTTAAATGATAGGGATAGAAGTAGGGATAAGGCTAGGGCGAGAGTTAGAGTTAGTCTTAGGGCTAGGGTTATGGTTACTTTTAGGGATAGGACTAAATCAGGGCAAGAATTTTAACTAGGGTTAATGTTCATCTTCGGCTTAGCATTAGGGCTAGGTTTAGAATGAAGTTTAGGGTAAGGGAGGTGTTATAGTTAGGTTTAGAGGTAGAGTGAGGGTTAGAATTAGGATTAGGGCTAGGGTTAGGGTTAGGGTTAGGGTTATGATTAAGGCTAGGTTTAGGGCTAGAATGAGGGCTAGGGTTTGTTTTAAGGTTAGGTCTAGAATTAGAGCCTAAACCACACCCTACCACTAGCTGATAATGTCAGGTCTAGTGTTACAGTTAGGAGTAGATTTAGGATTAGGTCTATGTCTTAGTCTAGTGTAAGTGTTAAGTTTAGGTAAGGGTCAGTTTTAAAGCTAGGGGTACTTTTAGATTCAGTGTCAGGGTTATGGATTGAATTAGGTTAAGATTTAGGGACAGGACTCAAATGATCATTAGGGTTAGAGTAAGGGTTAGATTAAGGTATCAGGTAACGATTAGGGTTAGATTTAGGGTTCAGGGTAGGTTTAGGGTAATGGAGAGATTTAGAGTTTCCAATAGGGTTAGGGTTTGGCCTAGGGATAGCATTAGGAATAGAGTTATCATAAGGGCAATATATGGGGTGATGTTTAGGTTTAGATGTAGGGATAAGGCAAGGGTTAGGTTTAGGCCAAAGGTTAGGCTTTGAGCTATGCATAGGTAAAAGGTGAGGGTTAGACTGAGGGTTAGGGCTAGGTTTAGAGTTAGGGTTATGCTTACAATAGGTTGAGGCCTTGGATTAGAGCTAGGTTTTGCGTTAGGTTGAAGTCTAGGGTTAGTGTTATGGGTAATGTATAATCTGGGGTTCTAATTAGTGCGAGTTTTAGGGTTAGGATTATGGCTACGTCTTGTGTCAGGTTTAGATTTTGGTTTAGAGTCGGATTTAGAGCTAGGTTCAGTGTTAATGTCAAGATCAGTGTTCAGATTAGAGTTAGGGTGAAAGCCAGAATCAGAAGTAGGGTTAGGTCTAGAGGAAATGTTAGGGTTAGGTTTAGGGAAAAGTTTATTGGTAGGGCTAGTTTCAGGGTTCATTTTATGGTTAGGGTCAGGTTTAGACATATAATCGGTGTTATGGTTAGAATAAAGATGAAGGTTAGGGTTAGTATTTGGGTTAGGTTTAGAGCTAGAATGAGGGCTAAGGTTTGGACAGGTAATAGGGTTAGTGTTTGATTTAGGGTAAGGATTATAATTAGGCCTAGGGTTACCATTATGGGTAGGGTTTGGCTTAGAATAAGGGTTAGTGTTAGAGCTAGGCTAAGAGCTAGGTTTTGGGTTAGGTTTAGGGTTAGGGTTAGTGTCAGGGTTAAAACCAGTTTAGGGCTATTTTTGTTTTGAGTTTGGACTAGGATTAGGAATATGGTTGATGTAAGAACTAGGGTTTTTTTAGAGTTTGTTTTAGGTTAAGTGTTAGGGCTAGGAATCGTAATAGCATTTCCTTTTTGGTTACGGTGATATACAGAACTAGAGTTAGTGTTTGGATATGAGTAAGTGTAGGGTTAGTTTTTGTCCTAGGACTCGAATGTGAGCAAGGGTTATGGCTAGTTATAGGGTTAGGTTTTGGTTTACGTTAGGTTTAGGGTTAGGGTAATGGCACGGTTTTGTTTTAGGGGCTAGGGCTAGGTTTAGGGTTAGTTTGATGATTAGCGATAGTGTTCAGCTAGTGGTAGGGTGTGGTTTAGTCTTGAGATTTGGGTTAGATTTAGAGTTTATAAGCATAATTTAGAGGAATGGTTAGATATAGGGTTAGGGAAGAGGTTAGGGCTAGTTTTAGGGTTACGGTAATAGACACGTTTAGAAATAGAAATAGAAATACGGCTAGGTTGATAGAGTTATTCTTAGGTCTAGAGTTAGGGATATGCTTAAAATTAAGGCTAAATTAGGGCTTATGGTTAGTTTTAGGGGAAGGTATGAGATTATGGCTAGGTTCAGGTCTAAGGCAAGGGTTAAAATTAGGTATAGGAATAGGGTGAGTGTTCAGGTTAGGATTAAGGCTAGGTTTAGGGCTTGGATAAGGGCTAGGGTTTATGTTATGGTTAGAGCTAGGATTAGAGCTAGGGCTTATGTGAGGTCTACAATTATGTTTAGGAATAGTGTTACCATTAGGTTTATGGCTAGGTCTAGTGGAAAGTAATGTTTAGGGTAAAGGTCAGGTTTAAAGATAGCTGTATTATTATGGTCATAGTCTGGTTTAGTGTTTGGTTTAGGATAAGGTTTAGGGTTAGGGCTCAAATTAGCATTAGGGTTAGGATTAAAGTAATGGATAGTGTTAAGTGTAGGGTTCAGGTTAGGTTTAGAGTAATAGATAGGGTAAGTTTTAGCGATAGGATTAGGGTTAGGCCTAGGGTTAGCATTAGGGTTATGTTTATGTTTAGGGTAAAGAATGGGTTAGTGCTTGTGTTAGGGCTTGTGTTTATGTTAGGATTTTGGCTAGGTTTAGTGTTTGTGTTAGGTTGAGCAGAAGTGTTAGTGTTTGAGATAGGGTAAGGTCTAGGGTGAGGGTTAGAGTTATATTCAGGTCTACAGTTAGGGTTAGGGTTAGGCTTATGGCTTGGAATAGTATTAGGTTTAAGGTTATTTTTAAGATAATGGATAGAGCTTATACTAGGATTTGTGCGATGGTTACAGTTAGGATTAGGGCTAGGTTTAGGGTTAGATTGAGTGTTAGGGCTATTGTTATGTTTAGGGTAAGGATTAGAGTTTGAGTAGGGTTAGGGCAAAGGCCAGTGTTAGGGTTAAGGTTAGTGCTAGGGATAGGGTTAGGGTTATGCTTAGGTCTGTGTATAGGGCTAGGATTAGGGTTAAATTGTGTGTGAGGTTTAGGTCTAGTGTTAGGTTTATGGGTAATGTAAGAGCTAGGGTTATGTTATGGGTAGATATAGGGTTAGTCTAGTGTTAGGGTTAGTTTTTCAGTTAGGATAAGTTTTAGAGCTAGGGTTTGTGTTAGGGTAAGTGTCTAGGGTTAAGTCTAGGGTTACTGTTAGGGATAGACTTAGGGTTATGTTTATGGTTAGGTCTAGTGTAAGGGTTAGATTTAATGTAAGGGTAAAGTTTAGAGCTAGATGTATTATTAAGGTCAGGGTATGGGTTATGGTTCAGTTTAGTTTAAGGTTTAGGTTTAGGGCTTTAATTAGCGTTAGGGTTAGAGTTAGGGTTAGGGTTATGAATAGGCTTAGGATTAGGGTACAGGCTTGTTTTAGGGCAATGGATAGGTTTACGGATTGTGATGGGGTTAGGGTTAAGCCTAGAGTTAGCATTAGGGTTTGGATTATGGTTAGGGTAATGGATAGAATTAGAGCTAGAGTTAGGAATAGGGTTATGGTTACTATTAAAGCTAGGGTTAGGGTAGTGTATATAATTAGAGCTATGATTAGAGGATGGTTATGGTTTGGATTAGTGCTAGTGTTAGTCTAATGTTTGGTATAGGGCTAGGGTTATGTTTAAAGTGAAGGTTAGCCTTTGAGCTAGGGTTAGGTCTAAGGGGAGGGTTAGGTTTAGTTTAGGGTTTAATTTGGGCTAGGTTTAGGCCTAGGATTAGGGATAGATTTTGTGTTATTTTAGTTCTAGTGTTAGGGCAATGGGTAGTTAAAAGCTAATGTTATGATTAGGGCTAGTTTTAGGGTTAGGGTTATGGCTATTTTTAGTGTTAAAATTATGTTTTAAGTTAGGGTGAGCTTTGGAGCTTGTTTTATGTTAGGGTGAGGGTCAGTGTTCATGCTAGAGTCAGTGTTGAGGTTAGAGCAAGAATTAGGACTAGGGTTAGGTCTAGAATTAGGGTTAGTGTTTGGATTATATTAAGGGTGAATATTAGGGCTAGGGCAAGGTTGTTGTTCAGGTTTAGGGCTAGAGTTATGGCTAGATTTAAGATTAGGTTTAGGTATAGGACTAGGGTTAGGTTTAGGTTTAGGTATAGAATTACCAGTAGTTCTAATGTTAGGGTTGGAGTTCGGGTTAGGTTCAGGTTTAGATCTACGGTTATTTTTAGGGTCAGTATAAGTTTCAGGGTTTGGATAAGAGTTTGGGTGATGGTTAGAGCTAAAATTAGGGCTAGGGTTAGGACTAGTAATATGGTTAGGGTTTGGCTTAGGCTATGAATTAGGGTTAGGACTAGGGTTAGCATTTGGTTTAGGGTTTGGCTTAATTTAACTAATAGGATAAGAGCTAGGGTTAGGGAAGTGTTACGGACTGGCTAATGGCTAGGGATATTGTTTGTGTTAAAGCTAGGGTTATCACTCAGATTAAGGTTAGTTTTGTGTTAGGTTATGGGTAGTGTTAGGGCTATAGCTAATGTACGAACTAGGGTTATGATTAGGCCCATTTTTGGTGTTAGTTTTATGGATAGCTTGGTGTTAGGGTTAGGGTCACTGTTAGGGTGATATTTAGAGCTAGAGGTAGTGTTAGGGTCAGAGTCAATGTTCAGGTTAGGGTTAGATTTAGGGTTAAAGCCAGAATTATCACTAGGGTTAGGTCTAGGGGTAGGTTTAGTGTTTGCATTAGGTTAAGGTTTATTATTAGGGCAAGGGCAAGGTTTGTGTTTATGTCTAGGAATAGAGATATGGCTAGATTTAGGATAATGTTTAGGTCTAGGGCTAGTGTTAGGGTTAGGTTTAGGAATAGGTTTATTTCTAGTACTAGTGTTAGTGTTCAGTATATGGTTAGGGTCAGATTTAGACCTACGGTAACCATTAGAGTCAGAGTAAGTGTCAGGTTTGAGCTGTGGTTAGAGTTAGTATAAGGGTTAGTGTTAGGACTACTAATAGGATTAGGGTTAAGACTAGGGTTATCATTAGGGGTAGGTTTTGCTTAGGATATGTGGTAGGGTTAGACCTAGGATTAGGGCTACATTTAGGGTAGGGTTAGAGCTAGTGTTAGGATTACGTTTAGTGTTGAAGCTAGGGTTATGTTAGATTAGGAATAAATTTTGGTTAGAGTTACGGCTAGGTTTTGAGTTACAACCAATGTTTTCAGAGGAGTTATGATTTGGCCTAGTTATAAGATTGTGGTTAGGACTAGATCTAGTGTTAGGGTTTGGTTTAATATTAGGATGATGTTTAGAGCTATGTTTAGTAATAGGGTCAAAATTAAGGTCAGGTGTAGTTTTAAGGTTAGGGTTTGGACTCAAATTAGGGATATGTTTAGGGCTAGTTGTAGGTTTAGGTTTTGGTTTAGGTTAAGTTTTAAATTTAGGGCTATGGCTCAGATTTGTTTTCAGGCTAGGGCTATGGTTAGAGCTAGTTTTAAGTACAGCATTAGGTTTAGGACTAGTGTTAGGGTTAGGTTTAGTCTGAGGTTTAGAGTTAGATATAGAGTTAGGGTTAGATCGAGGGTTAGGTCTAGGGCTAAGGATATGGCTAACATTAGTTTCGAGGTGTATAGCTAAGATTAGGGTTATGATAAAAAAAGGGTTAGAGCTAGGGATAGGGCTAGGGAAAGAGTGAGAGTTAGTCTTAGGGATAGGCTTAGGGTTTGTTAGGTATAGTGCTTAAATAGTGCTAGGAATAAAGCTAGGTTTATGTGTATGTTTAGGCCTATGGTTAGTTTTGGTCTTAGACTTAATTTTAGTGTAAATAATGGGATTAGAGCTAGGTTTTGGTCTAGCATAAAGGTTAGAATTAGGGTTAGGACTAGGGTTTCATTAGAGTTATGATAAAGGCTAGGTTAAGGGCCAGGATCATGGCTAGGGTTTGTGTTAGGGTTAGGGCTAGGATTAGTATTAGGAAAAATGTCAGGTCTAGAGTTATGCTTAAGGATAGTTTTAGGATTAGGTTTATGGTTACGTTTTGTGTAAGGGTTAGATTTAGTGTAAGGGTCAAATTTAGAGCTAGCGGTATAATTGGAGGCTGGGTAATGTATAGGGTTTTGTTTAAGTTAGGGTTTAGGGTTAGGGCTCAAATTACATTAGGGATTGGTTAGGGTAATAAAAGGGTAAGGTTTAGGGTTCAGGTTAGGTTTAGCTTAATGGATAGGGTTAGGGTTAGACATAGGTTTAGATTTAGGCATAGGGTTAGCATTAGAATTAGGGCTATTTTTAGGGTAATTGGCAAGATTAGAGCTAAGTTTAGGGCTAAGGTTATGGATAGGAGTAGAGCTAGGGTTAGGATTAGGGTTAGGGTTAGGGTTAGAGCTATGGTTTGTGTTAAGGTTAGGCTAGGATTAGAACTAGGGCAAATATCAGGTCTGTGGTTATGTTAGGAATAGTTTTAGGGTTAGGTTTATGGCTAGGTCTAGTATAAGGGTTAGCTTTAGGGGTAGGCTCAAGGTTAGAGCTAGGCATATTATTATGGGAAGGGTCATAGTTTGGTTTGGCTTAGTTGAAGTTTAGAATTAGGGCTCAAATTAACATTAGGTTTAGGGTTAGGCTAATGATAGGGTTATGTTTAGGGTTCAGGTTAGTTTTATGTTAATAAATAAGGTTAGGGTTAGCGTTAAAGATAGGGTTAGGCCTAGGATTACCCATAGGGTTATGCTTATGGATAGGGTTAGAGCTAGTGATACGGCTTGGGTTATGGTTAGTATTCTCGCTAGGGTTAGGGTAAGGTTAAGGTTAGGTTTTGGGTTAGGGTTAGGTTTAGAACTAGGGTCTCAAATAAGGGTTAAGTTTTGAGTTTGTTTAGGGCTAGGGTTGGGGCTATGACTAATGTATGAACTAGTGTTACAATTAATGCCAGTTTTAGGGTTAGTTTTAGGGTGATGTTTAGAGCAAGGGTTATATTTAGGGTCATTGTCAGGGTCAGGGTTAGTTTTAGTTTTAGGTTTAGGACTCAAATTAGGGATACAGTTAGAGCTAGGTGTAGGGTAAGGTTTTGGTTTAGGTTAAGGGTTGCAATTAGGCTATGGCTCAGATTTGTTTTAGGGCTAGTGCTAGGGTTAAGGCTAGATTTTGGATTAACTTCATGGTTAGGGCTAGAGTTTGAGTGACATTAATGCTTAGGGTTAGGTTTAGATTTAAAGTTAGGGTTTATCTAGGTTTAGGGCTTGTGCTAGGGTTAGGGCTAGGGTTAAGCTTATGGTAATGAATATTTTTAGAACTATGGATACATCTATATTGAGAATTGGAGTTATTTTCCAATTGGAGTAGGCATAGTGTGAGGGTTATTGTTAGGGCTAAAATAGGGCTAGGATTAGGACTACTGTTAGTGTTAGTGTTAAGCCTAGGGGTTGGGCTATGGTTAGGATTAGCACTGGGGTTAGGGTTAAGTTAGAGGAATTGGTGGGGATATAGCTAGCTCTAGGGCTAGGATGAGAGTTAGAATTAAGATTAGCCATAGGGTTATGTTTCAGTTTAGGATTAAGTCTAGGATTAGGGCTATAATGAGGGGTATGTTTTCTGATGTGGTTACGACTAGGACTAGGAATAATATCAGGTCTAGGGTTATGGTTAAGGATAGTTTTAGGGTTAGGTTATGGCTAGGTCTAGTGTGAGGGTTAGGTTTATGTTAAAGGTCATCTTTAAATCTAGAATTATTATTAGTGTCAAGGTTAGGGTTAGCATTTGGTTTTCCTTAAGGTTAAGGGGTTAGGGCTCGAATTAGCACAATGGTTAGATTTAGAGTCAAGGTAATGGAACGGTTTACTTTAGGTTTTAGTTAAGGTTTAAGGTAAGAAATGGGTTAGGTTTCAGCCACCAGGTTAGGGTTAGCATTAGGGCTGGGGTAATGTTTAGTGCAGTGCATAGTTTTAGAGCTAGGGTTAGGGCTAGTTTATGGTTTGAATTAAATCTAGGTTTAGGGTTAGGTTTTGGGATAAGGATAGGGTTTGGTTTAGGGTAATTGTTAGGGTTAGGGTAAGTGTTAGTTTAGGTTTAAGAATAGGGTTAAGTTAGGATAAGGGTTAGTGTTTGAGCTAAGTTGAGGGCTAGTGTGAGTGTAAGGTTTAGGTTTACTTCTGCATTCAAGATTATGGTTAGAGTTAGGTTTAGTGTTAGGGATAGTGTTATAATTAGGGTTAGGGTTAGTTGTAGTGTAATGGATATGTTTAGAGCTAAAGTTTAAGCTAAGGTTAAAGTTAGGTTTAGGGCTAGGATGAGGATTAGTATTTAGGATAGGTCTAGTTTTATGTTTACTATAAGGGTTGGGGTTTAAGCTAGGGTTTGGTCTAAGGAGAGGTTTAGGGTTAGATTTAGGATTAGGCTTAGTCCAAAGATTAGGTTTAAGCTTAGAGCTAAGTTTAGGCCTAGGAATATCTCTAGGTTTTGTGTTAGGTTTAGGGCTAGGGTTAGGACTATGGGTAATGTAAAAGCTAGTGTTATGTGTAGGGGTAGTTTTAGGTTTAGGGTTATAGCTTGGTCTAGTGTTAGGTCTAGGGTTTGGTTAGTATAAGGTTTAAAGTTAGTTTAAGTGTTAGGATCAGGGTCAGTGTTCAGGCTAGGGTTAGGTTTAGGGTTAGAGCCAGAATTAGGTCTAGGTTTAGGTCTAGGGATAGGGTAAGTATTTGGTTGAGGTTAAGGATTATTGTTATTTCTAGTGCTAGGGATTTGTGTAGGTCCAGGGCTAAAGTTATAGCTATATTTAGAATTAGCTTTGAGTCTAGGTCTTGTGTTAGGCTTAGGTATAAGTATAGGGTTACCGGTAATTCTAGTGTTAGGTTTTGCTTTAGATTTAGGGTCAGGTTTAGATTTAGGGTTACTTGTAGGCTCAGATGAGTGTCAGGGTTAGGTTTAAAGGTATAATGAGGGCTAGCATTAAGAGTAGTTATATGGTTAGAGTTGAAGTTAGGCTAAGGATTAGGGTTATGACTAGGGTTAGCATTTGGTTTAGGGTTTGGCTTAAAGTAAGGGATAGGTTTAGAGCTATGATTAGGAATAGGTTTAGGCCTAGTGTTAGGGTTAAGATTAGAGTTAGAGCTAGGTTTAGGGTTCGGATCCAGGGTAGGATTACTGTTAATGTTAAGTCTAGTGTTAGGACAATGACTAATGTATGAACTAGGTTTCAATTAAGGCTAGTTTTAAGGTTCTAGTTAAATCTAGGTCCAGTGTTAAGGTTAATTTAAGTTAGGGTGATGATTAGAGCTAGGATTAGTGTTAGGTTCAGCATCAGGGTCAGAGTAATTTTTAGAGTTAGGATTAGAGGTAGATGTAAGGTTTGGGTTTGGTTTAGGTTAAAGGTTTGGATTAGGGATATGGCTTGGTTTTGTTTTATGGCTAGGGCCAGGGCTAGGGCAAGTTTTAGGATTAACATTAGGATTAGGTGTAGTGTTAGGGTTTGGTTTTGCTAATGATTACAGTTAAATTTAGAATTAGGTTTAAATTTAGAGTTAAGTTTAGATCTAGAGTTAGGATTTAGAGTTACGTTTAGATCTAGAGTTAGGGTAGGGCTAAGGATAGAACTAGGGCTAGGACAAGAGTTATAGTAAGTCTTAGGGCTAGGGTTAGGGTTAGGAAGAATTAAATTAGGCCTAGGATTAGCAGTAGGCTCAGTGTTAGTATTAGGCCTAGGGTTAGGGCAGGTTTAGGGTTAGGTTTAGGGTTATGGTTAGGTTTATGGTGAGAGATGAGGTTATAGGTAGTTTTATGGCTAGGGTGACGGTTAGAATTAGGATTAAGAGTCAGGTAATGATTCGGGTTAGGATTAAGGTTAGGTTTAGGGCTAGTTTTATGGCTAGGGCTAATTTCAGGTCTAGGGTTATGGTTAAAAATAGTTTAAGTTTAGTTGTATTGGTACACCTTGAGTGTTAGGTTTAGCGTTAGGGTCAGGTTTAGAGATAAGGGTATTATTAGAGTCATGGTCATGATTAGAGTTTTGGATAGGTTAAGGTTTAAAGGTAGGACTCAGATTAACATTAAGGTTAGGATCAGCGTGATGATAGGGTTAAGTTTAGGTTTCAGGTTAGATTTAGGGTAATGGATATGGTGAAGGATAGGGATAGGGTTAGTTTTAGGCCTCGGGGTAGCATTAGCGTAAGGATTATGATTAGAGTAATGGATAGGGTTAGAGCTAGGGTTACAGCTTGCATTATGATTACAATTAGCGATAGGGTTAGAGTTAGGTTTATGGTTAAAGCTAGGGTTAGTGTTCGGAATAGGGCTAGAATTTGGGTTAAGTTAGAGCTAGAGTTAAGGTTACAGCTAATGTAAGTACTAGAGTTTTGATTAGGTCTAATTTTCGTAGTAGGGGTTATAACTAGTTCTAGTGTTAGGTTTAGGTTTTTGGTTATGATGATGTTTAGACCTAGGGATAGTGTTAAGGTCAGAGTCAGGGTGAGGGTTAGTTTTAGTGTTCAGCTTAAGACTCAAATTATTGCTAGGGTTAGGACTTGTTGTAGGATTAGGGCTTGGTGTATGTTAAAGATTAGGGTTAGGTCGATGGCTTGGTTTTGTCTTAGAGCTAGGACTAGGGTTAGGGCTAGTTTTAAGATTACCCTTAGGGTTAGCACTAGGGTTAGGTTTAGGCTTAGGCTTATTGTTAGGGTTATATTTAGATTTAGGGTTAGATCTAGGATTATGGCCAGGGATATGAATAGGGCTAGGGTTAGACCTAAAGTTCAGGCTAGGATTAGGCTTCCAGTAAAATATAGGGTTAGAACTAGAGTTAGGACTAGGGTGAGAGTTAGAGTTAGTCTTTGGGCTATGTTTAGCGTTAGGGTTAGGGATAGGACCATATTAGGGCTAAGATCGGGGCTCTTGTTAGTGTAAAGGTTAGGCCTAGGGTTAGGGTTAGGTTAATAATTAAGGCTATGTTTAGCGCTAGAATAAGGACTAGGGTTTGTGCTGGGGATAGGGCTAGGATAATGGCTAGGGCTAAAGTCAGATCTAGGGTTATCGCTAGGGATAGTATTAAAGTTAGGTTTATGGCTAAATCTAGTGTGAGGGTTAGGCATAGTGTAAAACTCAGGTTTAGAGCTAGGGGAATTATTAATGTCAGGGTCTGTGTTGGGCTTTGGTTTAGATTTGAGGTTTTGGTTAGGGCTCAAATTAGCATTATGGTTAGCATTAGGGTAATGATAAGGTTAGGTTTAGGTTTCAGGTTAGGTTTAGGGTAATTGACAGTTATCGGGATAGTGATAAGGTTAGGGTTATGCCTGTGGTTACATTAGCATAAGGGTAATGTTTACAGTAATGGATACAGTTAGAGTTAAGGTTATGGCTAGGGTTATGGTTAGGATTAGGCTTTGAGTTAGGGTTAGTGTGAGGGTTATAACTAGACTTAGGTTTAGGGTTATGTTGAGCTTAAGGGTAAGGTTCTGATCTAATGTTCAGGCTAAGCTGGGGTTTAGCTTCAGAGTTAGATCTAGGGATAGGACTACCATAAGTTTTGAGTTAGAGTTAGGGTTTTGAGTTAGACCTAGAATTAGTGGTAGGGTCAGTATAAGGGTCAGGGTCAGGGTTAGAATTTGGGATAGGGTTTGAGCTAGAATGAGAGCTAGGGATAGGGCTATTAATAGAGTTAGGGTTTTTATTAGCCTAAAGAATCGCGATAGGTCTAGGGTTACACTGAGGTTTAGGGTTTTGCTTAGGGTAAGTGATTGGTTTAGATCTAGGTTTAGGGCTATGGTTAGGGTAAGAGTTAGTGTTAAATCTAGGCTTAGGGCTACTGATTGCGTTAGCGTTAGGTATAGGATTAGGGCCATGGCTAATTTAAATACCAGGGTTGAAATTAGGTTAGTTTTAAGTGTTAAGGTTAGGTTTAGTGTTAGGGTTAGATTAAAGTTTAGGGTGACATTTATAGCTAGAGTTTGTATCAGGATAAGAGTCAGGTCAGGGTTCGTTTTAGGGTTAGGGATAGTACTCAAATTATTGTTAGGGTTATTCTTAGCATTTGGTTTAAAGAGAGGGCGGTGTTTAGAGTTAGATTGAGTGTTAAGATATGAGTCAGGGTCAGTGTTAGTTAAAAAGTTAGTGTTAGAACTCAAATTAGGGCTAGGGATAGGTCTAGGTTTAGTGTTAAGATTTGGTTTAAGTTAATGTTTAGGGTTAGGGCTATTGGTTGGTTTTTGTTTAGTCCTAGGGTTAGGTTTAGGGATAGTGTAAGTGTTAAGCTTAGGCTTAGGGTTAGGGTTAGATTTGGAGTTATGGTTAGATTTAAGGTTAGGGCTAGGACTAAGGATAGGGTAAGGGTTTGGGCTAGGGAGAGGGTTATTGTAAAGGATAGGGTTAGAACTAGGAAGAGGTATAGGGTGAGAGTTAGAGTGAGTCTCTGGCCTAGGGTTAGTGTTAGGGTTAGAGTTAGGACTAAATTAGTGCTAATATTAGGGATAGATTTATTGTTTGGCTTAAGCCTAAAGGTAGGGTTAGGGTTAGGGTTAAGCTAAGGGTAACAGATGGCAGTATTGCTAGGTATAGAGGTAGTGTGAGGTTAAAATTTGGGTTAGGTCTAGGGTTAGGTTTAGGGTGATTATTAAAGCTAGGTTTAGGGCTAGGATGGAGGGCTAGGGTTTGTTTTAGGTTCAGGACTTGGATTAGGGCTAGGGATAATTTCAAGTCCTGAATTATGGTAAAAGATAGTTTTAGGGTTATGATTATTGATATATCTAGGTTAAGGGTTAGTTGTAGGTTTATGTTCAATTTTAAAGCTAAGGGTTTTATTAGGGTCGAGGTAGGGTTAGGGTTTGCGATATGTTAAGGTTTAAAGTTAGGACTTGAATTAGTTCTACTGTTAGGGTTAGAGTAATGATATATTTAGGTTTAGGTTTAAGTTAGGTTCAGGGTAAAAGATTGGGTTAATATTAGGGATAGATTTAGGTTCATGCCTACGGTTAGCATTAGGGCTATGGCTTGGGTTATGGTAATGGATAGATTTAGAGATGGGTGTAGTTCTAGGTTTATGTTTAGAAATATGGCTAGGGTTAAAGCTAGGATTAGGGTTAGGTTTGGGGTTAAGTCAGAAATAGGGTTAGGTTTAGGGCTAATATAAGTACTAGGGTGATTTTTAGGGCTAGTTTTAGGGTTTTAGGGCTAGAGTAATTGTTATGGTTAGGTTTATTTTAAGGTTGATATTTAGAGCTAGTAGTGTTAGGGTTAGTTTCAGGTTCAGGGTTAGTTTAAGGGTTCGGCTTACGACTAATATTAGGGCTATGGTTAGGACTAGATTTAAGGTTAGGGTTTGGTTTAGGTTAAGGGTTAGGGTTATAGGTGTAGCTAGGTTTTGTTTTAGGGCTAAGGCTAGGATTAGGGTTAATTTTAGGATTAGTGTAATGGTTTGGGCTAGTGTTAGGGTTTGGCTTAGTCTTTGGGTTAGAGCTCGATTAATAATTATGTTTTGTCTAAGGTTAGTGCTAGGGCAAAGGATAGGGCAAAGGTTAGGGCTAGGGTTAAGGCTACGGTTAGGGCTATGGTAAGGGATAGGGTTAGAATAAGTGAAAGGTCTAATTTGAGAGTTAGATTTACTCTTAGGACTAGGGTTAAGGGATAGTGCTAAATTAGGGCTAAGTTTAGGGCTTGGGTTAGTGTCAGAGTTAGCCCGAGATTTTGGGTTAGGATTGAAATTATGGCTATGTTTAGCACTAGGATAAGGGCTAGTGTTTGTGTTAGGGTTAGGGCTAGAATTATGGCTAGGGCTAATGTCAGATCTAGGGTTACATTTAGGGATCATTTTAAGGAAATGTTTACGGCTAGGACTACTGTAAGGGTTAGGTTTAGGTTAAGAGTCAGGTTTAGAGCTAGGGGAATTATTAGACCAGGGTCAATGTTAGGGCTTGCTTTAGGTTTGAGTTTATGGTAATGGCTCGAATTAGAGTTAAGGTTAGGTTTAGGGTAACGATAGGGTTAGGTTTAGGGTTCACATTTGGTTTAGGGTAATTGATCGTTTTGGAGATAGTGATAGGGTTAGGGTTTATTCTAGGGTTAGTATTGGTATAAGGGTTATGTTTAGGGCAATGGTTACAGTTAGAGTTAAGTTTAGGATTAGGGTGTAGTTAGCATTGGGTCTTGGGTAAGGTTTAGGGTGAAGGTTAGGTTTAATGCTATGTGTATGGCTCAGATGAGGGTTTGGGTTAGGGCTAGGGCTAGGATTAAGAATAGGGCTAAGGTCAGGTCTAGCATTACAGTTAAGGGTAGTTGTAGGGTTTGATTATGATTAGGTCTACTATAAGGGTTAGGATTAGTGTAAAGGTCATGTTTAGTGCTAGGTGTATTATTACGGTCAAGGTCAGGATTAGGAATTGGTTTTAGTTAAGTTTTAGGGTTAAGGCTCAAATTAGCATTAGGTTTAGAGAAATGGATATGGTTAGAGTTAGGGTTCAGGTTAGGTTTAGGGTTTTGAATAGCCTCAGGGATAGCTATACAATTAGCATTAGTCCTATTGTTAGCATTTGGGTTAGGCTTAAGTTTAAGGTAAAAGATAGAATTACAGCTAGGGTTAGGGGTATGTTTATGGTTAGGATTAGGGCTAGTGTTAGGGTTTGGGTTAGGGTTATGGTTAGGCCTAGGGTTAGGGTTAGGTTTAGGGTAAGTGTTATGGTTGGAGCTAGATTTAAGGCTAGGGTGAGTGTTAGGGTTACAGCAGGTCTAGGGTAAATGTTAGGGTTAGGGATACGTTTAGCATTAGGGTTAGGGTTAGAGTTTGGTAATGGATAGTTAGATCTAGGATTTGGGCAATGGTTACAGTTAAAATTAGGGTTAAATTTAGGATTAGGGATAGGGCTATATTAATGTTTAGGGTAGGATTAGAGCTCAATTTAGAAGTAGTATTAGGATTAGAGTTACTTTATTCAAAATTCTTTGTTGCAATCCAGGATTCATCTTTAAGTAACCTTATTCTGTTTCTCAGGTTTAGGCCCTTTGGTTCATCGTTTTGTGTCTGAAACAGTTAATATTTTCATTTTACTTCATTTTGACCCATAAAAATAAATGTAAATGGACCTTGAAATCAAACAGGGTTTGTACTAGCTTCTTGAAACTTCACACATACACACTCAATTCTTTGAGGGGACAGTCTGGTGTGTTCCTTGTGAGTGTAGGCCTGAGATGAAGAATGCAAAAACAACTTTATCCAAAAGCACTTTAGGAGAAAGCAGGGAATACGCATGCACTGAAATTTCTTCCGTATTCATTTTGTCAGATTTGTTACATACTGAGTAGTAATCATTATTTTGCTTGCCCCACAAAGCTCTCCAAGTGTGGAACTTCTAGTCAATGGTTCTCTAATCATGTTAGTGTTAGTGTTAGGTTTAGGGTTAGGGCTAGGTTTAGATGTAGTGTTAGGGTGAGAGTAAGTTTTGTAAAAATTCCTCTGATACTTAGTAGGATTCATCTTTTACCTAGCCTTAATATGCTCTTCAGGTTTGTACCTTCTCATTTCAATGGTTCACTAACAGGGACACTCTTCATATTGGCCCATATAAGTAAATGAAAATGGAGGTTGAAATAAACTGGGTTGGTGCTAGCTGCATGAAACTTCAAACACTGAATCAGTTCTCTGTGGGACATCTCTGGTTTGTTATCTGTGAAAGTAACCCTAAGATGAAGATGGCAAAAACTTTATCCAAGAGCCCTTTAGCAGAAAACAGAGAAATATTCATGAACTGAAATAGTACCTTAATTATTTGATTATATTTCTTTGATCCTGCATAGCATTCATCTAATAGCTTAGCCCACTAGGCTCCCCAAGTTTGGAAATTCTAGGATCAACAGTTATTTAGACCGGTTAGAGTTTGTGTTAAGGATAGTGTTAGGGCTAGTGTTAGATCTAGTATTAGGGTTAGAGTTAGTTTTGTTAAAATTTCTTTGATACTGGGCAGGATTAATTTTTCTCCTAACCTTACTATACTCCACATGTTTGGTACTCCTAGGTTCAATGGTTCACTGTAAGGAATAGTTTGTATTTTAAAGTTTCAGTTCATTTTGTCCCATACAGGTAAATGAAAATGTAGCTTGAAATCAAAGAATTGATACTAGCTGCTTGAAACTTCACACTCCATCAATTCTATTTGAACAATCTCTGTTTTTTTCTTATGACAGTAGGCCTAAGCTGTAGCACATAAAAACAACTTTATTCAAGAATCCTTTAGGAGATAACAGAGAAATATGTATGTACTGATATACTCCATCAACTTTTTGGACAGATTTCTTTGATACTGTGCAGCATTCATCCCTTAGCTTTTCCCACTAGGGTGACCAAGTTTGGAAGTTATAAGGTCAAAGGTTTCATAAAAAGTTAGGGTTAGGGGAAGAACAAGGGTTAGAACTAGTGTTAGGGTTAGAGTTAGTTTTATTCAGAATTCTTTGATACTTGGAAGGATTTATCTTTTAGCTAGATTTACTCTGTTTTCCATGTTTAGGCCTTCTCTATTCACAGTTTCCCTGTCAAGAACATTTTGCATTTTAAGATTTCACTTCATTTTTAATTATTCTGGAATGTTAATGAAGTTGAAAATCAAACAGGGTTTGTGCTAGCTGCTTGAAACTTCATACACTCCATCAGTTCTTTGTAGGTTCTCTGTAGGTTCTCTGGTATGTTGTCGTAAAAGTAGGCCTATGCTTAAGCATGCAAAAACAACTTAATCTGAGAGCCCTTTAGGATAAAACAGGAAAATATGCATGTACTGAAATACCTCCCATAATTATTTGGTCAGATTTGTTTGATGTTGTGAAGGATTCATCACTTAGCTTGCCCCACAAGGCTCCCCAGGGGCAGGAATTTTAGAATCAATGGTTCTCTAATCATGTTAGGGTAAATGTTAGGTTTAAAATTATGGCTAGTGCTAGGCTTCGAGATAAGGTTAGGGTGAGAGTGAGTTTTGTTCAAATTTATTTGATACTGGGTAGGATCCATCTTTTGTCTAGCCTTAGTATGCTCCCAATGTATGTTCTTCTGAATTCAATGGTTCACTATCATGAACACATTGCATTTTAAGGTTGCACTTCATTTTGTCACCTATGGGTAAATGAAAATGCAGGTGGAAATCAAACAGGCAGCCCTTCCCCTAAACTTAACCCTAAACCTAACCATAAACATAGCCCTAATCCTAGGCCTAAGGCTTATACTAAGCCTAGATTAATTCTTAGCCCTAATTTAGCCCTAACCTTAACCCAAACTCTAGCCCTAATATGACTATTGCCATAGCCCTATTTCTAGTTCTAACCCATTAATTACCATAACCAAAATACTAGCCCTAATCTTAGCTCTAACACTAGCCATAGCCCTAAACATGGATTAACCATAACTTATATCTACTCCTAATCCTAAAATCAACCTATCAGATGAAATAAAACTAATGCTAATCATCAAAATACCATAACATTAGCTTTAGTCCTAAAACAAAACCAAGCCATAGCACTAACCCTAACCCTTAACATAAACCAAATTCTAACCCTACATCTAGCCCTAAGCCTACCCCTAATTTGAGTCCTATCCATAATCATAAAACAAACAATGACCCTGAGTTGGTCCTTAACACTAACCCTAGTTGAAAACATCACCCTAAACCTAAAACTAATACTAAAACTAGACTCAGTCCTAAATGTAACCCTAAAACTAGCCCTAATCATAACCTTAGTTTTTACATTTCCGTATCCCTAAAGAGAGCCCTAATGTAACCAAAACATAGCCCTAATCCAAGACGCAACCTTAGTTTATCCCTAACTCAAACCTTAAACCTAGCCCTAACACTTAACATAAAACTAATCCTAACTTTAATCCTTGCACTAAACCTAAACCTAACCCTAACCCTAGCTCTGACCCTAACCATATACCTAGCTCTACCCCTAGCTCTAACCCTAACCATTGCCTAAAAACTAACTTAAAACTTAATGCTAATCCTCAGTCTCATTTTAGCATTATCATTAAACCTAACCTATCTATTACCCTAAACATAACCTTAACTCTAACCCTAAAAATATCATTACCCTGACTGTACCCTTAACCTTAATGCTAGTCAAGCCCTAATACTAACACTAAACCTAACCCTAACCATAAACATAATCCTCACACTAACCCTAATCCTAACAATAACCCTAAAAGTAACACTAAACTTAACCCGAATGCTAACCCTACTACTAACTCTAAGCGTAAACCTAACGCTAACACTAACACAAACCCTATCCCTAACAATAACCCTAACCCTAAGCTTAAACATAACACTAACCCTAACCCTAACACTAAACCTAACCATAACCATAATCTGAACTGTAACACTAACCCTAACACAAACTTTAACCATAACCCTAATCGAAACACTAAGGCTAAACCTAACATTAACCCTAAACCTAAACCTAATGCTAAACCTCACACTACCACAAACTCGAAACCAACCCTAACACTAACCCTGAACCTAACCCAAAATCTAACACCAACCCTAACTGTAACCTTAACCCTAACACTAACCCTAACACTAACCCTAAACCTAAAGCTAATCATATTTGTAATGCCAAAACTAACACTATCCACAACCCTGAAACAAACCCTAATTCTAAACATAACACTAAACCTAACCCTAACCCTAACCCTAAACCTAATATTAACACTAATCCAATCCCTAACACAAACACTAATCCTAACCCTAACCCTAAAAATAAAAACTAACCATATCTCTAACACTAACCCTAATTTTAACCGAAAACCTAAACATAACCTAACCCTAATCCTAACCCTAACCCTTACACTAATCTAAAACCTAACCTAAACCCTAACCTACCCTAATGTAATCCTAACGCTAACCCTTAACCTAACTGTACACATAATCCTAAACATAACCTTAACCATAAGCCTAAAACAAACACTAACCCTAACCATACAACTAACCTTAACCCTAAGCCTAATTTTATACTAACACTAATTCTAAACACAACCCTAAACCTTACCCTAAACCTTAACCTAACCCTAAACCTAAACCTAACACTAACACTAAATTTAACCTTAACCCGAACTCTAGACCTAACGCTAACTCTCACTGTTAAAAAACTCTAACTCAAACCGTAAACCTAACCTTAACCTATCCTTAAATCTAACCATAACCAAACACTAACACTAACCCTAAACCTAACCCTATAATTAACCCTAACCCTAACACTATCCATACCCTAAATCTAATCCTAACTGTAACACTTATCCTAAGTATAACCCTAACCCTATCATTAACACTAATCTTTATCCTTACCCTAAGACTAATCCTAGCCCTAACCCTATCACGAGCCCTAAATGTAACCATAACACAAACCCTAACAGTATCCCTAACCTTTACCCCAACCCTAAAACTATCATTAACCCTAACCCTAACACTATACCTTACACTAACCTGAACCCTAAATCTAACTCTAACACAAACTCAAATCCTGAACCTAACACTAATAATAACACTTACCCTAACACTAACCCTAACCCTTACCTTAAACCTAACCCTAAAACTAATCTTAACGCTAACCCTAAATTTAATCTCAAACCTAATAAAAACCTGCACCCATAACCTTACCCTAAACCAAACACTAACCCTAACACTAAACCTACAACTAAGTATAACCCTATCCCAAATACTAATGCTAAACCTAACCCTAACCCTAACACTAAGTCTAAACCTAATCCTAAACCTTAACCTAAATCTAAGAGTAATACTAACCCTTACCCTAACATGAACCATAACCATAACCCTAATCTTAACCTTACCCTATCCCTAACCGTAACCCAAATATTAATCCTTTTCCTAACACTAGTCCTAACCCATAAACTAAACCTTATCTTAACCCTAACCCTAACCTAACCCTAAAACTAACAGTGAACGTAATACTAACCCTAATTCCACCCGTATCCCTAAAACTAACCCTAAACCTAAATTTGAAACCTAACCCTTACACAAACACTAACCCTCATTCTAAACCTAATCATAATACTAATCCTAACCATAAACCTAACATTAACCCTAACCCTAAAATTTATCCCTTAACTTAACAGTATCCCTAACCCTATTTTTAACCCTAACACTAACTCTAACCAAAAATCTAACCAGAAACTTAATATGATCTCTAACTGTAAACTTACCACTAAGTCTAACCCTAAACCAAACCATACCCATATTCCTAACACTAACCCTAAACCTAACACTAACATTAAACTTAACCCTAACCCATATCCTATCACTAACAAAATCTCTAACCCTAGACCTAACACAAATCCTAACTCAAACCATAATGCTTACCCTAAACTAACCCAGACCCTAACCCTTACTTAACCCTAACTCTAACACTAACACTAACCCTAACCCTAAAACTAACTCTAATACAACCCCTAATCCTAATCAAAAACCTAACCTAACCTTAACCCTAACAGTAAATCTAACCCTACCCCTAATTCTATACTTAACACTTATCCTATCCCTAATGCTAACCCTAACCCTAAAACAAACTCTAAACCTAACCCTAACACTAAAAGTATCCCTAATATTAAAACTTACCCTAACCCTAATTCTAACCTGAATGCTAATCCTAACCCTAACTCTAACCTTAACAATAAATCTAAACTTAACTCTAACCTTAACACTAATACTAAAACTAACCCTAACCCTAATCTAAACACAAAACCAAACCCTTAATATACCACTACCCTAACCCTAAACCAAACCCTAAACCTAACCCTAACACTAACCCTAAACCTAACCACATTACTAACACTAACACTAACACTATCCCTAACCGTTAACGTAACACTAAGACTAAATCTAACCTTAACCCTAACACAAACCCTAACCTAAACCATAACCCTGACCCTAACATAACCCGAACCCTAATCCTTACCTAACTCTAGAAATAAACCTAACATTAACCCTTAGCCTAAACCTCACACTAACCCTAACCTCAACCCTAACCAAAATCCTAACAGAAAACCTCATTCTAACACTAACACTAAAGCTAACCCTAACCCTAATTCTAACATTGACTCTAACCCTAGCACTAACACTATCCCTAACACTAATTCTAAAAGAAAACCTAACACTAACACTAATACTAACCCTAACCCTAAGCCTAATCGTAACCCTAATGATTATACTACCTCTAACCATAACCCTAACATAAATCCTAAACCTCATTATGACACTAACCCTAAATCTAACACTAACCAAAAGAGTAACCCTGACCCTAAACCTAACCATAATCCTAACAGTAACCTCAAGTCTAATCTTAACCCAAACACTAACCTAACTTTAACTCTAACCCTTACCTAACCCTAAAACTAAACCTAATCGTAACAGTAACCCTAACCCTAACACTAACCTTAAAGCCAACCATAACCTTCTCATTAACCCTAAACCTAACACTAACCCTAAAGCTAAACCTAACCCAAACCCTAACACTAATCCTAACCCTAGCTAAAACCCTAACCCTAAACCTAACAATAACCCTACCCATAACCCTAAATCTAACCCTAAACCTAACTGTAATCCTAATCCTAAATGTAACTCTAACCCTAACACTAAACTTAACAAAAAACCTTTCCAAAACACTAACCCTAACACAAACCCTAACTGTAAACCTAAAACTTACCCTAACTCTAACCCTAACCATAAACATAACCCTAATACTAAAACCATTCCTAACCCTAATTAGAAACCTATCGCTAAACCTAACAATAAACCTAGCCCTAACCCCAACCGTAACCCTAAACCAAACACTAACACAACACCTAAATCTAATCCTAACCCTTACCCTAATACTAACTCTATACCTAACCATATCCCTAACACTAAACCTAAAACTAACCATAAACAGAACCCTAACAATAAACCTAACAGTAACCCTAACCCTAACCATAAACCTATCCCTAAACCTAACCCTAAACGTAGCACTAAACCTAACCTAATCCTGTCCCTAACATAAACCTTAACTGACCTCATAACCATGAACCTAACCTAACCCTAATTCTAACGATTGCCCTAACCCTATCCATAACCCTAACCCTTTCTCTTACAGGAACAGTTACACTAACCTAACCCTAACACTAAAACTAACCCACAGCTAACCCTATCACTAAGGCTAACCCTAACCCTAATCCTAACATTAAGCCTAAACCTAATCCTAACACTAACACTTACCCTAATACTAAACCTAACCCTAATCCACAACCTAACCCAAACCGTAAACCAAACACTAACCCTAACCCAAAACTTAATCCTAATTCTAACCCTTACCCTAACACTAACCATAACAGGAATCCCAACCCTAACACTAACAGTATCCCTAACTCTAAACCTCACATTAACCCTAAACTTGCCCCTAAAATTAATACTATTCCTAACCCTAACCCAAACCCTAACACTAACTCTAACCTTAACGATAACCCTAACACTAACTATAACATGAGGTGAACCCTAAACCAAACACTAACCCTAACCCTAACTAAACCTTACCCTAAACCTAACCCTAATCCTAACACAAACAATAAATCTAATGCTAACCCTAAGAAAAACCCTAACCTAATCCATAACCCTAACCCTAATGTTACCCAAATTCTAACTCTTATCTAACCCTAACCCTAAACGTAACAATAACCCTAACCCCAAACCTAACCGTAACTCTTTCATTAAAGCTAAACATAACCCTAACCCTAACCCCATTAACCCTAACCCTAATCCTAACACTATCCCTAACTCTAACTCTAACACACACCCTAACACTAACACTAATCCTAACACAAACCCCAATCCTAACCGTAACCATACTGATTACAGTAACCCTAATATTAACACAATTCTAACCATAACACTAACCCTTATTCCAACCCTAACTCTAACATTAACCTTGACGCTAACACTAACTGCAATCCTAAACTTAACACTAACTTTAACCCTAAACCTTACCTAAACCTAACCCTAAACCTAAATGTAACAGTAACCCTAACCATAACGTTAAATTAACCCTAATCCCATCCATAACACTCTCACTAACCCTAACTCTAACACAAACCCTAAACCTAAACCAAACCCTAACACTAACACTAACCTTAACCCTAACCAAAACCTAACACTACCCGTAACCCTAAACCAACCCTAAACTTAACTCTAACACAATCCTAATTGTAACTCTAAATCCAACCCTAAAATCAAAACTAAACCTAACCCTAACCCGAAACAAAACCCTAATCCTAACACTAAACTTAACTCTAACCCTAACTCTAACCCTAAACCTAACACTAACCCAAAACCTAAACATTACCCTAATCCTTACATATCACTAACAGTAACCTTAACCCTAGGCCTAACACTAAACCTAACTATAACCCTAATCCTAACTGTAACATTAACCATAGCCCTAAAACTAAGCATAACCCTAACAAAAACTTTAACCCACTCCATAACCCTAACCTTAACCTAAACCTACTCCTAACCATAGCTCTAACACTAAACCTAATCCTATTTCTTACACAAACAGTGACACTTACCCTAACACTAACACTAAACCTAACGCCAACCCTAACCCTATCACAAAGCCAAACCCTAACTTAACCCTAAATGTAATACTAACGCTAACACTAACCCTCATGATAATCCTAACCTTAATTAATCCTAATCTTAACTGTAACCCTAACCATAATACCTAATACCATAATACCTAGCACAATACCTAACCCTTACCATAACCCTAACAAAACCATAACCCGAACCCTAACAATAACCTTACAATGATACCTAATTCTAAAACTAATCCTGACCCCAACACTAACACTAACACTAAACCTAAAACTAAACCTAACACTTGCCCTAACACTAAACCTAACCCTAATCGTGACCTTAACCCTAACTCTAACACTAACCCTAACTGTAATCTTAACCCTGAACCTAACCCTTAACCTAAGCTTTTCACTACCACTAACCCTTACTCAAAACCTAACCCTAACACTAACCATAACCTGAACCCTAACCCTAACACTATTCTTAAGCCTAACTCTAACCCTAACACTAACAATAACATTAACATGAACCCTAACCCTACACTAATCCTAACTCTAAACCTGACACTAACGATAACATTAAACCTAACCCTAAACCTAATACTATCACTAACCCTAACACAAACACTAACAATAAAACTAACCTCAAACCTAATCCGAACCCTAACCATAAAGCTAACAATAACGCTAACCCTAAACTTACCCCTAATATTTACACAATCACTAACCCTAACACTTACCCTAAACCTAACACTAACCCTAAACTTAACCCTAGCCCTTACCCTAACCCTAATATTAACCTTAAACCTAACCCTAAACCTAATACTAAATCTAACCCTAAACTTAACCCTAACACAAACCCTAATCCTAAAAAACCCATAACCTGAACCCTAACACTAACCTTAACACTAAACTTAAACCTTCAACTAACTGTAAAACTAGCCATATACATAACCCAAACCCTAACCCTAACACTATCCCTAACCCTAATATAACCCTAATCCTAGCCTGAACCCTAATACTAAAACTAACCCTAACCCTAAACCTAACACTTAAACCTAAACCTAACACTAAACCTAACACTAACCCAAAAACAAAACTTAACCTTAACCCTAACACTAAACCTAACCATAAACCTTACCCTATCCATAACACTAATCATAACCCTAACCCTAAACCAAATACTAAAACTAACCACAAACCTAACCCTACACCTAACACTCACCCTAAACCTAACCGTAAACCTAACCCTAATCATAACCATTACCCTAACACTAACCCTAACATTAACACTAACACTAACACAAACCCTAACCCTAAACCTGACACTAACCATAACCCTAACCCTAAACAAACTCAGACAGCAAAACTTACCCTAAACTTTACCATAATCCTAACGATAAATCTAACCCTAACCCTAACCCTAATACAAACTCTAACCCTAACCCTAACCAAAATACTAACCCTAACCCTAACCCTTACTTAAAACTAACACTAAACCTAACCGTAACCCTTAATATAAACTAACCCTAACCCTAACCCTAATCATAACTCTAACCCTAACCATAATTCAAACATTGAAACTAACCCCAAACCTCACCCTAAACGTAACCCTAACCTGAACTAACCTTAAACTAAACATAAACCTAACTCTAATGCTAACCCAAACACTAATTTTAAACCTAAGCCTAATCCTATCTCTAAGATATCCCTAACCCCAGCCCTAATCCTAAACTTAAGACTAACCAAACACTAATCCTAACCCTAAACCTAAAAATATCACTAACTCTAACCCTAAATCTAATCTCAAATCTTACCAGAAACTTAACACTAATCCTAAACGTGACCCTAACACTAACCCTAACTCTAACCCTAAACCTAACGTAGCTGTAAACCTAACACAAACCGTAATTTAAACCATAATCCTAACCCTAACCTAAACCTAACCCTAACCCTAACCCTAAACCTAAAGCTAAACCTAACACTAACCCTAACACTAACCCTAATCCAAATCTTAACACTAACCATTATTTCTCTCCTAACCCTTTCATAAACCCTAATCCTAAACCTAACCTTAAACTTAACACTAACCTTAACTCTAACTCTAACACTTACCCTAAACTTAAGACTAATCCTAATTCTAACTGTAACCTTAAACCAACTCTAACCCTGAGCCTAACCCTCACTCTAACCCTAACCCTAACACTAACACTAATGCAAAAACTAAATGTAAGACAAACCTTTACCCTAAACCTAAAACTAAATCTATTCCTAATGGTATCCTAACCCTAAACCTAAACCTTACCTAGACATAACCCTAATTCTACCCTTAATTGTAACAATAACCCGAATCTTTATCCTAATGCAAACTCTAACTCTAACCTTCATCCTAACCCTAACCTTTAAACTAACACTATCCTAACCCAACCCTAACTGTATCTCTAAACATAACTATAACTCTAAGCCAAAAACTAATGTTAACTTCTACCCTAACCCTATCCTTACTCTAACCCTAACAGTAAATCTAAACCTAAACCTAACTTTCACCCTAATTCTTACCCTAATATGTACCCTAACCCCAACCCTAATCTGAATCAAACCCTAATCATAACACTAAACCTAACACTAAACCAAATCCTAACCCTAAACTTTACCCTAACCCTAACCCTAACCTAACCCTAGCCATAACACTAACACTAACACGAAACCAAATCCTAAACCTAACCTTTACCCTAACATTAACCCTAACCCTAATCATAACACTAACCTAACACTAACACTAATGCTAACCCTAAATGTATTCCTCGCCCTGAAACTAAAGCTAACACTAAACCTAATCTTAAACTTAACTCAAACATTAACCTTAATTCTAAAACTAACCTTCATCATAACACTAACCCTAACCCTAAAACTAAAACAAAACCTAAACCAAATCCTAACTTTAACATAACACTTACCCCAACACTAAACCCAAACCTAAACCTAAACCTAAAGCTAACCCTAACTGTAACACTCACCCATAACTTCAATCTAACCCTAACTCTAAACCTAACACTAACACTAGACATAATCCTAACACTAGCCCTAAACCTAACCTAACCCTAACCCTAACATACCACTAACCCTAACCCTAATCATAACACTAACCTAACACTAACACTAATGCTAACCCTAAATGTATCCCTCACCCTGAACCTAAAGCTAACACTAAACTTAATCTTAAACTTAACTCAAACATTAACCTTAATTCTAAAACTAACCTTCATCATAACACTAACCCTAACCCTAAAACTAACACAAAACCTAAACCAAATCTTAACTTTAACATAACACTTACCCCAACACTAAACCCAAACCTAAACCTAAAGCTAGCCCTAACTGTAACACTAACCCATAACCTCAATCTAACCCTAACTCTAAACCTAACACTAACACTAGACATAATCCTAACCCTAGCCCTAAACCTAACCTAACCCTAACCCTAACATACCACTAACCCTAAACCTATGTTAACTCTAAACCTAACCATCACAATAACCCTAAACCTCACCCTAACACTAAAAGTAACTCTAACCGTAACAATAATCCTAACTATAAAACTTACCCTAAACCTCACCATAAACCAAACCCTTATCCTAACAGAAATCTAACCATAACCTTAATCCTAACACTAATCTAAACACTAACCCTAACTCTAACACTCACCCTAGCTAACCCTAACCCTAACCCTAATTGAAAGCCTAACTCTAACTCTAACCTTAACAATAATTCAAAACTAACCCTATCCCTAACCCTAACTGCAACCATATCCCCAACCCTAATCCTAACCGTAATCCTTACCATAACCCTAACCATAACCCTATCCAAACCCTAACCCTAATCCTAACGTAACACTAACCCTAACCAAACTTTATCCCTAACACTAACCAAAAATCTACCACAACCATATCACCAACCTTACCCTAAACCAACCCTAATTATAACTCTAACCCTAACCAGAAAACTAACCATAATACTAACCCTGAAACAATCCCTAAGCCTAATACTAACCATAAACCTCAACTTAACCCCAAATCTACTAGTAACCCTAACTGTAACACTAATCTTAAACCGATTCCTAAGTCTAACCCTAACCCTAACCCTAACCCTCATCCTAATCCTAAACATAACCTTTACCGTAACTGTAACCCTGACACTAACACTAACTCTAACCCTTACGTAACCCTAACCCTAATTCTAAACCTAATACTAACACTAACCTTAACCATAACCTTAACACTAAGTTAACAGTAACACTAAACCTAACCCTAGCTCTAACCCTCACTCTAAACTTAACAATAACCCAAACCCTAACCCCAAAACGAACCCTAAATCTACACCTAACTCGAACCTAACTCTAACACTGAATTCTAACTCTAACACTAAACCTCACTTTAACACTAATCCTAATTCTAAACATAACACAAACCCTAAAAAAAAATACTAACCTTAAACTAACCCTAACCCTATCCCTAACCCCAACCCTAAAACTTACCCTAAAGCTACATCTAATCCTGACATTAACCCTAAGCCTCACCCTAAACCTAATTTGAAACCTAACCCTAACCCTAACAAAAACCCTAAAATTAACCCTTAACCTAACTCTAACCTTAACTCAAACACTAACCTTTAAGTTAAACCTAATTCTAATCATAACACTAACCCTAACAATGACCCTAACTCTAACACTAACACGACCTCTAATCCTAACACTAACACTAACCCAAAATTCAACTGTAATCTTAACGCAAACACTACACTTAGCCTAAACCCTAACTCTAACCATAACACTAACCCTAATCATATTCCTAACCCTAACACTAACATGACACCAAACCCTAACCCTAACTCTAACTCTAACTGTAGCCCTAAACTTATCCCTAACCCTAAACCTAACCGTAAATTAAAACTAACAGAAACCATAACCCTTACCCTAACATGAACCATAGCCCTAACCCTAAACCTAATTTAACCCAAACCTTAACCTTAATCCTAACCCTAATCCTAATCCTAACTCTAAACCTAACCCTAACACTATCTCTAACCGTAACCATATCCCTAAGCCTAACCTAACCCAAAACTCAACCAAACTCTATCAATTATCCTAAACTTTATTATAACCCTAAACTATAACTCTAACCATAACTCCTACACAAACCCTAATGCTAAACCTTACACTAAACAAAACCCTAATCCTAACACTAACGCTTACTCTAACATTAACACTAACACTAACTCTAACTGTAACCCTAAACCTAACCCTAAATTTTACCCTAACCATAACCCTAAACCCAATCCTAACGCGAACCCCAAACCAAATCCTAACATATACCCTACCGTAATCCTAACCCTAACCCTAAAAGAAACCCTATTCTTAACCCTAAAACTAACCCTAACACTAATACTAATCTTAACTTTAAACCTAACCGTAATCCTAAACCTAAACCTAACCATAACTATATCTCTACACCTATCCCTAAAACTAAACCTATCTCTAAACGTAACCCTAATCCTAACACTAACTCTAAACCTAAACCTAAAACTAAAACTAACTCTAAACTGTAACACCTAACCCTAACACCAACCTTAACCATAGCCCTAACCATAAACCTAAAGCTTACATTTACCCTAACCTTAACCCTAAAACGAGTCCTAAACATAACCCTAACCTTAAACCTAAACATAACCCTAACATTAACTCTAATCCTAACCCATACCTGAACCCTAACACTAACCTTAACCCTGCCCTAACCCTAACCAAACCCTAACCGTAAACCAAATGCTAATCTTTACCGTAACTGTAACCCTAAACATAATCCTGACCATAACCCTAACACAAATCTTTACCCTAAACCTAACACTAACCCTAAACCTAATCCTAAATCTAACACTAACTGTAACCCTAACCCTAACACTAACACTAACCCTAAAATTAACAATAATCATAACACTAAACAACCCTAACTGTAACCCAATCCGAACACTAATCCTTACAGTAATCCTAACCCTAACCATAACCCTAAATCTGTCATAACGCTAATTTTAATTCTAACCATACCCTAAGGCAATCCTTTACACAAAACATAACCCTAAACATAACCTAACACTAACCCTAACTTTTAACTAACACTAACCCTAAAACAAACACTAACACTAACAAACTAAAACTAACCATAACCCCAACACTAACACTAACCATAAATGTAACATAACCCTAACCATAACACTAACTCTAACCATAACCCTAATCTTAATTCTAAACCTAACACTAACCCTATCTCTAACCTTAACCCTAACACTAAATCTAATCCTATCCCTAACACTAATTTTTACACTATGCTTAACCCTTAACCTAGCCCTAACACTTACCTAAACCTAGCCCTGACTCTAACCATAACAAACTAATCCTAAAACTAACTTTAATTCTAAAACTAACCCTAAATCCAACCCTAATTCTATAACTTACCATAACACTAACCCTAATATAACCCTAAACCTATCCCTAAACCTAAAACAAAACCTAACACTAAACCTAACCCTAATCCTAACACTAACCATAATCCAAACAATAACCCTAAAACTAACCCTAACTCCAAACCTAATTTTATAACTTACCCTAACCCTAACCCTAATAGAACCCTAAACCTAACCCTAAACCTAAAACAAACCCTAACACTAAACCGAATACTAAACCTAACACTAACCAATTCCCTGACCATAACTTTAACCCTAACACTAACACTCACCTTAACCCTTACCCTAACACTACCTAAACTACCAGTAACTCTAAAACTAACCCTAACTCTTAACCTCGCCTCACTCAAACCCTCTTTATAATCATAACAAAAACCCTAATTTTAATTCTAACCCTAACACAAAATTTAAACCTAACTCTTACCCTAACACAAACCATAATTCTTACCCTACCACTTAACTTAACACTAACCGTAACCCAAACTCTAACCCCAATTCTAAAATTAACCCTACCATAACCAGAACCCTAACCCTAACCTTAACCCCAAAAGTAACCTTAACCATAAACATAACCCTAACCCTAACACTAAACCTAACCATAACCCTAACCCTAACCATAACAATAACCTTTACCCTAATTCAAAATCTAAAATAACCCTAATCCTATCCCTAACCTTAACAGTATCCCTAACCCTAAGCCTAACACTAACACTGAACCTAATCCTAAACCTAAACCTACCCCTAACCCTCACTGTAACCCTTACCATAACCCAAACCTTAACTCTAACCCTAACACTAATTCTAACCTTCACCCTGAAACTATCCCTAATCTACAGGTAACCCTAAAATTAACCCTAAACTTAACTTTAAGCCTCCCTCTCACCTGAAACCTAATCATAAACCTAACTCTTACCCTAACACAAACCTTATCCCTCACACGAATTCTAGTCCTAACACTAACTGTAACCCTAACTCTAAAACTAAACCTAAGGCTCCGGTTGGGGAAGGGGCAGAGCCGCTGGGCGCCTGCAAGTTAGGCGGACCAGCGATCCACCAGCAGAACAGGCACAGCAATCCACAGAGCGGCAGAGCCATCCCCCGAGCCTGCAAGGTAGGCAGACCTGCGACCCACCGGCAGGTGAGGCCCAACAACCTGCGGAGGGGCACAGCTGCCCCACGAGCCTGCTATGTAGGCAGAACCGTGACCACCGACAGAACAGGCCCAGCGGCCGCCAGACACATTGCCCCGCCAGGGTTGGGGGAGGGGCAGAGCCGCTGGGCACCTGAAAGGTAGGCAGACCTGCGACTCACCAGCAGATCAGGCCCAGCGACCCGCGGAGCGGCAGAGCCACCCCCACGCCTGCATAGGTAGGTGCACTTGCCACCCACCGGCAGGTCAGGCCCAGCAACTCTCGGAGGGACACAGCTGCTTCATGCGCGTGCAAGGTAGGCAGAACAGTGACCACCGACAAAACAGGCCCAGTGGACCGCCAGACACATCGCCCCAGTTGGGGGAGAGGCAGAGCCACTGGGCCCCTGCAAGGTAGGTGGACCCGCAACCCACCAGCAGAACAGGCACAGCAATCCACAGAGCGGCAGAGCCACCCACCGAGCCTGCAAGGTAGGCAGACCTGCGACCCACCAGCAGGTCAGGCCCAGCAACCTGCGGAGGGGCACAGCTGCCCCACGCGCCTGCAAGGTAGGCGATACCGTGACCACTGACAAAACAGGCCAGGCCCAGTGGCCCGCCAGACACATCACCCCAGTTGGGGGAGGGACAGAGCCGCCACCAGCACTTATTAGGTAGACAGACCTGCAACCGACAGACAGAACAGGCCTAGCGGCAAGCAGAGAGGCAGAGCTGATGCTCACGCCTGCAAGGTAGGCACACCTGTGACCACCGAAAGAACAGGCCCACCGAAAGTACAGGCACAGCGGCCTGCCGGCGTGGTAGGCATATTGCCCCAATTGAAGGAGGGGCAGAACCACCGCCAAAGCCTGCGAGGGAGACTTTGCAACAATACAAGAGCAATATAAATATATAGGGGGGAAAATCAATAACACAACAGTTTCACCAAGCAGAAAGAAACGCGACCAGTATGAAAAGACAAGGAAAGAAAGGACCACAAGCAATGCAGGTCAACTCAACTTTAGAAGAGGTAATATCTGCAGCAGATGGAATGTCAGATAAAGAATTCAGGATATACATGCTTCAGATGATCTGGAGTCTCAAGGAAGACATTAGACAGCAAAATCAGACAATGAAAGACCACTTTGACCACTTCGACAATGAATTACATAAACAAATCCAAGAAGCAAAAGATCAATTATACAGGGAGATAGAGGTTATAAAAAACAAACAAACAGAAATCCTGGAAATGCAGGAAACAATAAACCAACTTAAAAACTCAATTGAGAATACTACCAGCAGAGTAGAACACTTAGAAGATAGAACATCAGACAATGAAGACAAAGTATTTCAACTGGAGAAGAACATAGACAGCTCAGCAAAGCTGTTAAGAAACCATGAGCAGAACATTCAAGAAATATGGGATAACATAAAGAGACCAAACTTAAGAGTCATTGGGATACAGGATGGTATAGAGGTCCAAACCAAAGGAGTGAGCAATCTATTCAATGAAATAATAGAAGAAAACTTCCCAGACTTGAAGAATGAGACAGAATCCCAAATCCTAGAAGCCTACAGGATGCCGAATGTGCAAAATCATAAGAGATCCACACATAGTCACATTATAATGAAGATGCCCAACATACAGAATAAGGAGAGAATTTTAAAAGCTACAAGAGAAAGGAAGCAGATTACATTTAGGGGTAAACCAATCAGGATAACATCTGATCTCTCAACACAGTCTCTGAAAGCTAGAAGATCCTGGAATAACATATATCAAACACTGAAAGAAAATGGGTTTCAACAAGAATTGTGTATTCAGCAAAATTAAGCTTCAGGATGGAAGATGAAATTAAAACCTTCCATGATAAACAAAAGTTAAAAGAATTTGCAGCTAGAAAACCATCTCTTCAAAACATCCTCAGCAAAATATTACAGGAAGAGGAAATGGAAAATATCAATGAAAACCAACAGCAGGAGGTAGTACAGTAAAGGGGGGGGGAATAATCAAAGAGGAAAACAAACCATGTTTAGTAACATAAATAAACAAATATGGCTGGAAGAACAACCCATATCTCAATAATAACCCTAAATGTTAATGGCTTAAACTCACCAATTAAGAGACACAGGCTAGTAGAATGGATCACAAAACAAGACCCAACAATATGCTGCCTTCAGGAGACGCATTTGATAGGAAAAGACATACATAGACTGAAGGTGAAAGGTTGGGAAAAATCATATCACTCATATGGACTTCGGAAACAAGCAGGAGTTTCCATACTCATATCAAATAAAATAGATTTCAAGCCAAAGTTAATCAAAGGGGATGAAAAGGGACACTACATACTGCTCAAGGGAACCATACACCAACAAGACATAACAATCATAAATATATATGCCCCAAACAATGGTGCAGCTATGTTCATCAAACAAACTCTTCTCAAGTTCAAGAGTCTAATAGAACACCATACAATAATCATGGGAGACTTCAACACACCTCTCTCACCACTGGACAGATCTTTCAAACAAAAGTTGAATAAGGAAACTCTAGAACTCAATAACATATTTAATAACCTAGACTTAATTGACATATATAGAATATACCACCCAAGATCAAGCAGTTATACTTTTTTCTCAGCAGCACATGGATCCTTCTCAAAAATAGATAATATATTATGTCACAGGGCAACTCTTAGACAATATAAGGAGTAGAGATAATACCATGCATCTTATCTGATCATAATGGAATGAAATTGAAAATCAACGATAAAAGAAGTAACGAAAAATCATGCATCACTTGGAGAATGAATAATAGGTTACTGAATGATCAATGGGTTATAGAAGACATCGAGGAGAAAATTAAAAAATTCTTAGAGATAAATGAAAACACAGACACAACAATATCAGAATCTATGGGACACATTGAAAGCAGTTCTAAGAGGAAAATTTATTGCTTGGAGTTCATTTCTTAAAAAAAGAAAAAACCAACAAATAAATGATCTAATTCTTCAACTAAAAGTCCTAGAAAAAGAAGAGCAAAACAACAGCAAAAGAAGTAGAAGACAAGAAATAACTAAAATCAGAGCTGAAATTAATGAAATCGAAACAAAAGAAACAATTGAAAAAATTGACAAAACTAAAAGTTGGTTCTTTTAAAAAATAAATAAAATCGACAAACCCTTAGCCACGCTAATGAAGAGAAGAAGAGAGAGAACTCAAATTACTAGCATACGGGATGAAAAAGGCAATATCACAACAGACACTTCAGAAATACAGAAGATTATCAGAAATTATTTTGAATCCCTATACTCCAATAAAATAGAAGATAGTGAAGGCATCGATAAATTTCTTAAGTCATATGATTTGCCCAGATTGAGTCAGGAGGATATTGACAACCTAAACAGACCAATATCAATTGAGGAAATAGAAGAAACCATCAAAAGACTACCAACTAAGAAAAGCCCAGGACTGGATGGATATACAGCAGAGTTTTACAAAACCTTTAAAGAGGAACTAATACCAATACTTTTCAAGCTATTTCCGGAAATAGAAAAAGAGAGAGAACTTCCAAATTCATTCTATGAGGCCAACATCACCCTGATTCCTTAACCAGACAAAGACACTTCAAAGAAAGAAAACTACAGACCAATATCTCTAATGAACCTAGATGCAAAAATCCTCAATAAACTTCTAGCTAACCGGATACAAAAACAAATCAAAAAAATTGTGCACCATGATCAGGTAGGATTTATCCCTGGGATGCAAGGTTGGTTCAATATACAGAAATCAATAAATGTTATTCACCACATCAATAGGCTTAAAAATATGAACCACATGATCATCTCGTTAGATGCAGAAAAAGCATTCGACAAAGTACAGCATCCCTTTATGTTCAAAACTCTAGAAAAACTAGGGATAACAGGAACATACCTCAATATTTTAAAAGCAATCTATGCTAAGCCTCAGGCTAGCATCATTCTGAATGGAGAAAAACTGAAGGCATTCCCTCTAAAATCTGGAACAAGACAGGGAGGCCCTCTCTCACCACTTCTGTTCAACATAGTTCTCGAATCACTGGCCAGAGCAATTAGACAGACGAAAGAAATTGAAGGCATCAAAATAGGAAAAGAAGAACTCAAATTATCACTATTTGCAGATGACATGATTCTATACCTAGCAGACCCAAAAGGGTCTACAAAGAAACTATTAGAGCTAATAAATGAATTCTGCAAAGTGGCAGGATATAAAATCAACACACATAAATCAAAGGCATTCCTGTATATCAGTGACAAATCCTCTGAAATGGAAATGAGGACAACCACCCCATTCACAATATCCTCAAAAAAAAAATAAAATACTTGGGAATCAACCTAACAAAAGAGGTGAAAGACTTATAAAATGAAAACTACAGAACCCTAAAGAGAGAAATAGAAGAAGATCTTAGAAGATGGAAAAATATACCCTGTTCATGGATAGGTGGAACTAACATCATCAAAATGGTGATATTACCTAAAGTTCTCTATAGGTTTAATGCAATGCCAATCAAAATCCCAACTGCATTTCTTGTAGAAATAGAGAAAACAATCATGAAATTCATATGGAAAAATAAAAGACGCTGAATAGCAAAAACAATGCTAAGCAGGAAGTATGAATCAGGTGGTATAGCTATACCAGACTTCAAACTATACTACAGAGAAATAGTAACAAAAACAGCATGGTACTGGTACCAAAACAGGCCGGTGGACCAATGGTACAGAATAGAGGACACAGAAACCAATCCACAAAACTACAACTATCTTATATTCGATAAAGGGGCTAAAACCATGCAATGGAAGAAGGATAGCATCTTCAACAAATGGTGTTGGGAAAACTGGAAATCCATATGCAACAAAATGAAACTGAATCCCTTTCTCTCGCCATGCACAAAAGTTAACTCAAAGTGGATCAAGGAACTTGATATCAAATCAGAGACATGGCGTCTGATAGAAGAAAAAGTTCGCTATGATCTACATACTGAGGGGTCGGGCTCCAAATTCCTTAATAGGACACCCATAGCACAAGAGTTAATAACTAGAATCAACAAATGGGACTTACTCAAACTAAAAAGTTTTTTTCTCAGCAAAAGAAACAATAAGAGAGGTAAATAGGGAGCCTACATCCTGGGAACAAATCTTTACTCCTCACACTTCAGACAGAGCCCTAATATCCAGAATATACAAAGAACTAAAAAAAATTAGACAATGAGATAACAAATAACCCAATCAACAAATGGGCCAAGGACCTGAACAGAAATTTCTCAGAGGAGGACATACAATCAATCAACAAGTATATGAAAAAATGCTCACCATCTCTATCAGTCAGAGAAATGCAAATCAAAACCACCCTAAGATACCATCTCACTCCAGTAAGATTGGCAGCCGTTAGGAAGTCAAACAACGACAAGTGCTGGCGAGGATGTGGGGAAAATGGTACTCTTGTACATTGCTGGTGGGACTGCAAATTGGTACGGCCAATTTGGAAAGCAGTATGGAGATTTCTTGGAAAGCTCGGAATGGAACCACCATTTGATCCAGCTATTCCCCTACTCGGTCTATTCCCTAAAGACCTAAAAAGAGCACACTATAGGGACACTGCTACATCCATGTTCATAGCAGCACAATTCACAATAGCAAGACTGTGGAACCAACCTAGATGCCCTTCAATAGACGAATGGATAAAAAAAAATGTGGCATTTATACACAATGGAGTATTACTCTGCATTAAGAAATGACAAAATCATAGAATTTGGAGGGAAATGGATGGCATTAGAGCAGATTATTCTAAGTGAAGCTAGCCAATCCCTTAAAAACAAATGGCAAATGTCTTCTTTGATATAAGGAGAGTAACTAAGAACAGAGTAGGGACGAAGAGCATGAGAAGAAGATTAACATTAAACAGGGATGAGAGGTGGGAGGGAAAGGGAGAGAGAAGGGAAATTGCATGTAAATGGAAGGAGACCCTCAGGGGTATACAAAATTACATACAAGAGGAAGTGAGGGGAAAGGAGGAAAAATATAAGGGGGAGAAACGAATTACAGTAGAGGGGGTAGAGAGAGAAGAGGGGAGGGGAGGGGGGAGGGGGGATAGTAGAGGATAGGAAAGGCAGCAGAATACAACAGACACCAGAATGGCAATATGTAAATCAATGGTTGTGCAACTGATGTGATTCTGCAATCTGTATATGGGGTAAAAACGGGAGCTCATATCCCACTTGAATCAAAGTGTGAAATATGATATATCAAGAACTATGTAATGTTTTGAACAACCTACAATAAAAATTAATTTAAAAAAAGAAATAAATAAAAAAAGAAAAAAAAAGAAAAATAAAACTAAACCTAAACCTAATCCAAACTTTAACCCTAACACTAGACCTAACCCTGAACCTAACCCTAACCCTAACCCTAAAACGAACCCTAACCCTAACACTAACTGTAACACCAATCCTCACAGTGACCTAACCCTAAACCTCTTCCTAACATAAGAGTCTCCCTAACCGTAACCCTAACACTAACACTAAAACTGACAATAAAACTAACACGAAGCTTAACCCTGAAACTCATCCTAATCCTAAATTTTACACTAACCCTAACCCTAACCCCAAACCTAACACTAATTCTAACACTAACCCTAACCCTAATCCTAACACTAACATAAACCCCAACATTAACCATATCGTTAACCCTAAACCTAACAATAATCCTATCCCTAACCCTTACTTTAACCCTAACGATAACACTAACCCTAACCCTAACCCTAACACTATGCCTAAACTACAAGTAAACCTAATACTAACCCTAATCCTAACCTTATGCCTTACTCTCACTCTCTTTCAAATCATAACACAAACCCTAATTTTAACACTAACCTAATACAAAACCTAAACCAATCTGTTACCCTAACACAAAACATAATTCTTACCCGAACACTAAATTAACACTAACTCTAACTGAAACCCTAAGTGTAATTCTAAAACTAACCTGAATCCTAACACTAACCCTAACCCAAAATCTAACCTTAACCATAATCCTAACCCTAACCCTAAAACTAACAGTAATCATAAGCCTAACCCTAATTGTAACACTATCCCTTATCTTAACCCTAACTCTAAACCTATCCCTAAACCTAGCAAAATTCCTAAACCTAACCCTAACACTAACACTAACACTGAACTTAACCCTAAACCTAACCTTACCCCTAATCCTCACCTTATACCTTACCCTAACACAAACCATAAACCTAAACCTACCACTAACACTAATTCTAACCCTAACCCTGACACTAACACTAACCTTCAAGTAACCCTTAAACTAAACCTAAACCTAAGTTTCACTCATACTCGAACCCTAAACATAACCTTAACATAACCCTATGCCTCACACTAACACTCCTTCTAATCATAAACAAAACCTTAATTTTAACTCTAACCCTAAAACAAAACATAAAGCTAACCATTACACTAACACAAACCATAGTTCTTTCCCTAACACTAAACTTAACACAAACCCTAACCTGAACCATAACCCTAACCCATAAACTATACCTTAAGATAAACCTAACCCTAATCCTAACACTAAACCTACCCATAAACCTAACCCTAACTGTAACAATAACCCTAACAGTAACCCTAACACTAATTCTAACCCTAAACCTAAAAGTAACCCTAAACCTATCCCTAAGTCTAACACTATCCCTAACCCTAAACTTAACACGAACACTGAACCTAACCCTAAACCAAACCTACCCCTAACCCTTACCATAACATAAACCCTAATGCTAACACTAATCCTAACCCTAACCCTAACACTAACACTAACCCTAACCTACAAGTAACCCTAAAACTAAACTTAAACTTTAAACTAAACCTAACCATAAACCTCACTATATCCCTAATTCTAACCCTAACCCTGACCCTTATTCTGACCCTAAAACTAACCTTAGATCTAAACCTGACCCAAACAATAAACTGAAGCCTAACACTACTTCTACCGGTAAACCTATACCTAAATCTAACAGTAAAAGTAGCACTAGACACACCTAATTTTGAATAGAGTCATAAATCAACCATAGCCCTAAATAAAAACCTAGCACTAGCCCTAACATTAACCCTTAAACTAATGTTAAAAACTAAACCTCTCACTAAACCAAACCCTAGTCCTAATTGTGGCTCTGAACCTAAAACTAAACCTAACCCCACAATGACACTTACTCTAACAGAAACCCTAGCTCTAAATATTATCCTAAACCAAAACCTAGCCCTAACAGTAGACTTATTAATTATCCTTACCCTAAAACTAGCCATAACTATATCCCTCGCTCTTACATTACCGTAGCCCTAATGTTAGCCCTAAACATCACAAAAAACCTAGCCCTTATCCTAGCCTTAAACCTAGCTTTAATAATAACCATAACCATAACCTAGGAAATAACCCAAATGCTAAACCTCACCCTAGCCCTAAACCTAGCTCAAACTCTAATCCTTAGACTGAATATAATCATAACCCTAAAACTAACACTGTCTTTGACTCAAAACCTAACCCTTGCCCTAGCCCTATCCCTACCTCAAATGCCTACCCTAACCCTACCATTAACCCTAGGCATAGCCCTAACCCTAACCCTAATCCTAACCTTATCCCTAGTTCTAACCTTAGCTCTAACCCTATCCATTAACCTAAATAAATGCCTAAACCATATCCTAAACTTAAGCCTAACGATAACCCTATTGCTAACACTAACCCTATCCATTACTCTAAACCTGACTGGAACCATAAAACTAATTCTATCCATTTCCCATACCCTAACCAAAACCCACATCTAATTCAAGCATTAACCCTAAATCTTAACCTAAACCAAATCCTAACTAGACTCTGACCCTAATAATACACCTAGCTCTAAACTTGACTTTTACCCTACACCTAAACCTTACAATAGACATAGCCATAACCTAACACTAAAACTAATACTAACCATAAACCTAGACTTGACATTACCTCTAGCCCTAATCATAGCCATACCCCTAACACAAACACTCAGCCTAGCCTTAAACCTAGTCTTAATCCTAACCCAAACCCTAAATTTAGTCATAACCCTAATTCTAACCCAAGCCCTAGCCCTAAAGCTAGCTATAACCCTATCCCTTCCCCTAAACCTAATCCTAACCCTAACACTCAGCCTAATCCTAACACTAACAATAACACTAATCCTAGCCCGAATTTAACCCTAACCCTATACTTACACCTAACCTTAGCACAAAGACTAACTCGACCTCTGAACCTAGCCCTATTTCTAGTTCTAAATCTATTTGTTACCACAAAACTAACACTAGCAATAAACTTAGCCCTAATCCTAGCAATAGCCCTAAAACGAGATCAAACCATAACAATATATCTAAACCTAAAATTCACCGTACCATTACCCTAACATTATTGCTAATCATAAAACTAGCCCTAACCTTAGGCTTAGTTCTAAAACAAATCTTAGCCATAGTCCTATCCCTAACCCTACCTAACCTTAACACTAGACCTGACATTAGCCCTATCCCTATCCATAATCCTAGTTCTAAGCCCAGCCTTAATCCTTACCCTGATATAAACCCCAGCCCTATCCCTAATTTTATCCCTTGTCCTAGCACAAAAAAAGAGCTGTAACCTCATACGTTACTATAACACTAACGCTATCCTTAACCCTAGCCCTAAACCTAGGCCTAAATATAACACTAACCCTAGCACAAATCCTAGCCCTAATTTAGGCCTAACACCAAACCTAACCCTATCCATATCCCTAAGACTAACTCTAACTCTCACCCTAGCCCTATTCCTAGTTCTAAACCTATCTCTTACAATAACCCAATCCTAGCCTTATCCCTAGCCCAACCTAAGACCTAACCTTTGCTCTACCCCTAAACTTGGATCAAACCCTAACAGCAAGTCTAAATCTCACCCTAACACTAGCCCTAAAAGCAATGCTAATTGGAAAACTAGCCCTAACCCTAACCTAGCCCTAAAACAAACTGAGCCATAAACCTAACTCTAACACTTATCCTAAACCAAACATTAACCCTAAACCTAGCCTCAAACCTAGCCATAATTTGAGTACTAAACCTAACCCTAGAAGTAACCATGACCATGAATCAGATCCTAACTCTAACCCTAGCTCTATACATTGCACTAACGCTAACCCCAGAACCAGCCCTAATCAGAAACCATGTGTTTTCATTAGCCATAGCCCTAAAGCTAACACAAATCCAAGCGCTAATCAAAGCTCTAACCCTAGGTTTATCCCTAAGACTAACCCAAACACTAACCTTAACCTTAGCCCTAAACCTATCCCTAATCCTAATCCTACATCTAAATTCATCTTTTTCCCTAAGCCAAACCCTCACCCTAATGTTACCTAGTCCTAACCCTAATCCTTAGACTACCCAATACCCAACTCTATTATTAGTTCTAACCCTAGTCCTCATACTATCTGTAACTCTAACCCAAACCCGGACCCTTATTCTAACTCTAAAATTAACCCTAGAACTAAACCTCACACTAAACCTAAACCAGACCCTACCCCTACCCCTACCAATAAACCTGTATCTAAACCTAACAGTAACACTAGTACTAGACCAAGCCAAATCTTAAATATATTCATAAATCTAGCCCTATCCCTAAAAAAGTCTTTGTGGTAGCCCTAAAAATAACCCTTAACCTAACTTAAATATTAACCTTATCCCTAGACCCAACATTAGTCCTAATTATGGCCCTAACTCTAAACCTAACCCTAACCTATAGCCCTAAAACTAGCCATAAACACCACACAAACCTAGCCTTTTCCTAGCCCTTAACCTAGCCCTAATCGTAACTCTAACCATAACCCTAGCACTGACTCTAACCCTAACCATCTCCCTAGCCCTAACACTAGCTCATACTCTGACACTTACCCTAAACCTAACCCTAGCCCTAATCCTAACCTTAACTCTAGCACTAACCTTAGCTCAAACCCTATCCATTACCCTAAATAAAAACCTAACCCAAATCTAACCCTAGGCCTAACGATAACCCTATTGCTAACACTAACCCTATAAATTACTCTAAACTTAACCGGAAACATAAATCTAATTCAATCCATTACACTAATCTTAATCCAAACCCACAACTAATTCAAGCATTAATGCTAAATCTTAACCTGTACCAAACCCTACCGGACTCTAACCCTAATAATGCACCTAGCTTTAAACTTGACCTTTACCCTACACCTAAACCTTGCAATAGATATAGACATAACCTAACACTAAAACTAATACTAACCACAAACCTAAACCTGACATTGGCCCTAGCCCTAATTCTAGCCCTAGCCCTAACACAAACCCTCAGCCTAGCCCTAAACCTAGCATTAATAAAAACCCAAACCCTCACCTAGCCCTAACCTTAATTCTAACTCTCACCCTATCCCTAAACCTAGCTATAACCCCATCCCTTTCCATTAACCTAACCCTATTCCTAACACTAACCCTAAACCTAGCCCTAACCCTAACACTAACCCTAGCGCTTATTCTAACCCTAGTTTAGCCCTAACCTTAAACCTAACCCTAGCCCTAAGAATAACTCTATCTCTTCACCTAGCCCTATTTCTAGTTTTAACCCTATTTGTCATCATAATCGTAACACTAGTCCGAACTTTAGCCCTAACCATAGCCTAACTCTAAACCTAGATTTAACCATAAAAATTAATATAAGATTTAACCTCACCTTTACTAGCCCTAACACTATCACTAATTCCAAAACTAGCCCTAACCCTAGCCATATTTCTAAAACAAAACTGAGCCATAGCCCCAACCCTAACCCTAATGTAAATAAAACCTAGACCTGATTTTAGCCCTATCACTAATTCTTACCCTAAAACTAACACAAATCCTAACCCTACACATAGCCTTAACCCTCGCCCTAATTTGAGTCTTATTCATAAACCTAAAATTAACACTGATCCTGACTCTGACCCTAAAACTAACGTTATCTCTAATCATCCCCTTAAACCTAAAGCTAATATAAACATTATACATTTTCATAATACTAACCCTAATACTAGCCCTAATCATAACCCTAGTTCTTACATTGGCCTACTCCTACACTAGCCATAACCTAACCCCAAACCTAGCCCTAATCCAAGCCCTAAACCTAGTATCAATCGTAGCCCTAACCCTATCCTTAACCCGAACACTTAACCTAAACCTAAGCCTAAACCTAAAACGTGTCCTAACCCAAAACTTAAACCAAACAATAGCTGTATTCCGAACCATAAAACTAGCCCTCAACCTAGATAAAATTTTATCCATTACCCTAACCATAACCCTAAGCAAATTCTAATGCTAGGCCTAAACCTAACCATAGGCCTAACCTAACCATTATCCTAGTCTTAATTGTAGCTCTAATCCTATTCATTACCTGAACCATATCTTTAACCAAATTCTATCCCTAGGCCTATCTCTAAACCTATTCCTTACCCTAACCCTGTCCATTACACTAAACCTAACCTGAACCTGAAACCTAACCATAACCATTACCCTAATTGTTAATTTTAGACTAAACCTAAACCTTAACCTAACCCATACCCTAACAATGACTCTGACCCTAATAATACCCCTAGCTTTAAATCTGACCCTAATGCTCAACATAACTCTTACAATAGACCTGGCCATAAACCTAAACCTAAAACTATCCCTAACCATAATCCTAGAACTGGCATTAGCCCTAGACAAATCCTAATCATACCACAAATACTACCCCTAATCCTAGCCCTAAGTCTAGCCTTAATCCTTATCCTAACCTTAACCAAAGCCCTAATCCTAATTTTATCCCATGCCCTAGCTGTTACATCATACTTTACCCTAACCATAACACTAACCCTAACCCTAGCCCTACCACTAGGCCAAAACCTAACACTAACCCTAGGGTGATTCCTAGCCATAATTTAAACCTAATCCTAAACCTAATCCTATCCCTAGCTCTAAGACTAACTCTAACTCTTGCAAAAGCCTTATCCAAAGTTCAAAATCTATCTCTTACTATAACCCAAACCTAGATTTATCCCTAGACCCAACCCTAACTGTAACCATCACTCTAGCCCAAAACCTGGTTGTAATTCCTAACATTAAGCCTAAACCTTACCCTAAGACTAGCTATAAACCTAAAACTAATTGGAATACTAGCCCTATCCCTACCCTACCCCTAAAACAAAACTGATTTATAATCCAAACTCTAACCTTTAACCTAAATCAAACAGTATCCTCACACCTATCCCAAAACTTAGCCCTAATTTGAGTCCTAACCCTAACCATAGAAATAACCCTTACCCTTAGTCAGACCCTAACAGTACCCTTAGCTCTAAACATTGCCATAACGCTAACCCTAGAACTAGCCCTAATAATAAAACTAGTTCTTTTATTAGCCATAGGCCTAATGCTAACACAAATCCTAGCAATAATCCAAGCCCTGACTCTAAACCTAACCCTAAACGTACCTCTAACACTATGCCTTACCTTCAGCTAAACCCTCTCCCTAATGCTACTCTAGTCCTAACCTTAATCCTTAGCCTACCCCAAACCCTAACTCTATTACTAGTCCTAAGCCTAGTCTTCATTTTAGCCTAACCCTAATTCTAACCCTGACCCTTATTCTGACCCTAACACTAACCCTAGATCTAAACCTGACCCTAAACTTAAACCGAACCCTAACACTACCTCTACTGGTAAGTTTATACCTAAACCTTACAGTAACCTTGCCACTAGACCAAATCTATTCCTAAATATAGTCATAAATCTAGTCTTAGCCCTAAAGAAAAATTTAGCACTAGCCCTAACAATAACCCTTAACCTAATGTAAAGATTGAACCTATCATTAGACCAAATGCTAGTCGTAATCGTGGCCATAAACATAATTCTAACCCTACCCCAACAATAACACTTAACCTAATAGAAACCCTAGCTCTAAACCTTTTCCTAAACCAAACCCTAACAATAACACCACACTTATCCATAACCCTGTACCTAAGACAAGTCATAAACATATCCCTAGCTATTACATTCCCATAGCCCTAAGGTTATCCGTAAACATCACACAAAACCTAGCCCTTATCCTAGACATAAACCTAGCCCTAATCATAAGCCTAACCATAACCTTAGACCAAACCCTAATGCTAACCCTCCCCTTAGCCCTAATCCTAGCTCAAACTCTAATCCTTCAAGTAAACATATCCCTAAACCTAAACCTAACAATAGCCCTGAATCCAACCCTAACCCATGCCCTATACCTAACCCAAGCCCCAATACCTACACTTACCCTAAACCTAATCCTAACCATAAACCTAACCCTGAACTTACCTCTAACCCTAACCATAACCATAAAGATAAGCCTAAGCCAAATTCTATCCTTAGGCCTAACAACAACCCTATCACTAACACTAACCCTATTCATTGCTCTAAACCTAACCGGAGCCATAAAGATAATCCTATCCATAACTCTTTCTGGAACACTAACCCTAAAGCTAATTCAATCCTTAATCCTAAAACTTAACCTAAACCAAACCCTACCAAGACCCTGACCCTAATAATAAACCTACCTCTAAACGTGACCCGTACCCTAAACCTAACCTTTATACTACACATAGCTATTACCTAAAACTAAAACTAACACTAAACATAAACCTAGAAAAAACATTAGCCCTAGCCCTAATCCTAGACCTACCCCTAACACAAACCCTAAGCTTAACCCTAAACCTAGCCTCAATCCTAAACCAAACCCTACCTAATCTTACTCCTAACCTTAATTGTAACCCTCATAATAGATCTAAAGCTAGCTATAACCCTATCCCTTCCCCTAAACCTAATCCTAACCCTAACACTAACACTAGCCCTAACCCTAGGTCTAACCCTAACCCTAACACTAGCACTAATACTAGCCCAAATTTAGTCCTAACCCTAAACTTACCCCTAACCCTAGCCCAAAGACTAACATGAACTCTTAACCAAGCCCTCTTACTAGTTCTAATGCTATCTTTTACCATAAACCTAACACTAGCCCTGAACTTAGCCCTAACCATAGCCATATACAAAAACCGAGATCTAACCATAACAATAAATCTAAGCCTAAACTTAACCCTACATTTGCCCTAATACTGTTGCTAATCATAAAACTATTCCTAATCGTATGGCTAGTTCTAAAACAAAACTGAGACATAGCACTTTCCCTAACCCTACTTAATCATAATGCTAGACCTGATATTAATGCTATCCCTAGCCCTAATCCTAGTTCTAAGACCAGCCTTAATCTTTACCCTGATCTTAACCCCAGACCTATCCCTAATTTTATCCCTTGTCCTAGCAATAAACAGAGCTGTAACATCATACCTTACCATAAAACTAACACTAATCTTAACCCTAGCACTAAACCTAGGCCTAAACATAACACTAACCCTAGCACTAATCCTAGCACTAATTTAGGCCTAACACCAAACCTAAACATATCCCTATCCCTAAGACTAACTCTAACTCTCACCATAGCCCTATCCCTAGCCCAACCTTTTTCCTAACCTTTGTCTTAACCCTAAACCTGGATCAAACCCTAACCTTAAGCCTAAGTCTTACCTTAACACTAGTCAAAACAGCAATGCTAATTGCAAAATTAGGCCTAACCCTAACTTAGTCCTAAAAAAAACAAAACAATAAAACTAAGCCTAACCCTTAACCTAAATGAAACACTAACCCTAAACCTTGTCATAAACCTTGCCATAATTTGAGTGCTAAACCTAACCCTAGAAGTAACCCTGACCCCGACTCAGATCCTAACACTAACCCTAGCTCTATACATTGCCCTAATGCTAACCCTAGAACTAGCCCTAATCAGAAACCAAGTTTTTTCATTGGCCCTAAAGCTAACAAAAATCCTAGCACTAATCTAAGCTCTAACCCTAGGTTTAACTGTAAGACTAACCCAAACCCTAACATTAATCCTAGCCCTAAACCTATCCCTGACCCTAATTCTACCTCTAAACCCATCCATTTCCCTAAGCCAAACCCTCAGCATAATGTTACCTTGTCCTAACCATAAACCTCAGTCTATCCAGTCCCCAACTTTATTACTAGTTCTAACCCTAGCCCTCAGTCTAGCTGTAACTATAACCCAAACCCTGACTTTTATTCTGACTCTAACACTAACCCTAGAACTAAACCTCACACTAACCCTTAACTGGACCCTGCCCCTACCAGTAAACCTGTACCAAAACCTAACAGTAACACTAGCACTAGACAAAACCTAATCCTAAAATAGTCATAAATCTAGCCCTAGTCCTAAACAAAAACCTAGCACTAGCCCTAACAATAACCATTAACCTAATTTAAAGACTAACCCTATACCTAGACCCAATGCTAGTTCTAATTCTTGAACTCACACTATATCTAACCTTATCCTGAACAATGATTTTTAATCCTAAACAAACTCTAGCTCTAAACCTTATTCTAACCCAAATCCAAACCCTAAAACTTGCCATATCTATAACCTTGACCCTAAAACTAGCCATAAACATATTCCTAAATTTTATATTTTCCATAGCCCTAATGTTAGATCTAAACCTCACACAAAACCTAGCCCTTATCCTAGCCCTAAACCTAGCCCTAATCATAACTCTTACAATAATCTTACACCTAAGCCTAATCCTACTCTCACCTGATCCCTAAACCTAGCTCAAACTCTAACCCTTATCCTAAACATAACCCTAACCCTAACCCTAGATCTGACTCTAATCCTAACCCTCCCCCAAGACCTAGCACTAGCTCAAATGCTGATACGTAAACAAAAACTATCCCTGACACTAACCCTAGGCCTCAACCTAACCACAGACTTAATCAAAATATTATCCCTAGCCCTAAACTTAGGTCTAACACTATCCATTACTCTAAAGATGAGCCTAATTCATGTGCTAACCCTAGGCATAATGCTGACCCTTTCGCTAACACTAATCTTATCCATTAATCTAAATCTAACTCGAACCCTAAACCTAATTCGATACATTACCCTATCTGTAACACTATCACTAAAGCAAATCCAATCCATAACCCTAAAACTTAGCCTAAACCAAACCCTACGTGGAATCTGACCCTAATAATAATTCACCTAGGTTTAAACCTGATCATTACCTAATCCTAACTCTTACAATAGACCTAGCCATGATCTAACACCAAAACTAACACTAACCATAAATCTAGAACTGACATTAGCCCTATCCCTAAACCAAGCCCTAGCCCTAACGCAAATCCTCATCCTAGCACTAAACATAGCATTAATCATAACCCTAGCCCTAACCTTCATTCTAATTCTTGCCCTAGACTTAAACCAAGCGATAACCCCATCCCTTCCCCTAACACTAACCCTAAACCTAGGCCTAAATCTTGCCCTAATTTAGCCCTAACCAAAAACCTAAACCTAACCCTAGCCCTTAGACTAACTCTAATTCTCGCCCTATCCCTATTTCTAGTTCTATCTCTATCACTTAAAAACCCTAATAGTAGCCCTAACCTTAGCTATAAACATAGCATTAGCCCTAAACCTAGATCTAACCATAACAATAAATCAAAGTCTAAACCACACCATACCACTAGTGCTAACACTATGACTAATTTTAAAAGTAGCCCTAGCTGTAAAACAAAACTGTGTCAAAGCCCTAATCCTAACCCTAAAAAAACCATAATCCTAGACTTGACATTCGACCTATCCCTAAATCTTACCCCAACCCTTACACAAACCCTAATCAAGCACCTAGCCTTAACCCTAGCCCTAATTCGAGTCTATCCCTAATTCTGATCGGTAACACTGATGCTGACTCTGACAGTAACACTAACCCTTTCTCTAATCATCACCCTAAACCTAAACCTTATCTACATACTAGATTTAGACATAATGCTAAAATTAACACTAAGCCTAATCATAACCCTAGTTCTAACATTAGCCCTAGTCCTAAAGAGCCCTAACCTACCTCAAAACCTAGAACTAATCAGAGTCATAACTCTAGCTTTAATCCTAACACTAACCCTAACCCTAGGCCTTTCACTTAACCTAAACCTGACCATAAAATGAAACCTTGTCCTAACCCGAAATTTAACCTAAGCCGTAGTCCTAATTTTAACCACAATCCTAGACCTATCTCTAGCTCTAATCTTACCCATTACCGTAACCATAACCATAACCAAATTCTAACCCTAGGCCTAACCCTAACCATTGCTCTAACCTAACCATAACCCTAGTCCTAACTGTAGCTCTAATCAAATCTATTACCCTAACCATAACCCTAACCAAATTCTATCCCTAGGCTTAAACCTAGCCCTGTCCCTAAGCATAAACCTGTTTATTACTCTAAATCTAACATTAACCAAAAACTTAACAATATCCATTACACTAACCCTAACACTAACCCTAAATCTAACCCTAATCCTTAACCTAACACATACCCTAAACCTTACTCTGACACTAATAACACGCCTAACTGTAAACCTGAACCTAACATTCAACCCAAAACTTACAATAGATCTGGCCATAATCCTTAACTAAACCTATCTCTAACCATAACCTAACCTACCCTAACATAATATAACCTAGGATTAAGCCTAATCCTAGCCCTAAAGCTAACATAAATCCTACCCCTAATCCTATCCCTAAGCCTAGCCTTAATCCTAACCCTAAAATTAACCCTAGTCCCAACCCTTAATTTATGCTTTGCCCTAGCTCTAAATGTAGCTGTAACATCATACCTTAACCCTAATGTTAACCCTAAACCTAGCCCTAAACCTAGGCCTAAACCTACCACTAACCTTAGCTCTTATCTAGCCCTAATTTAGCCCTAACCCTAAATCTAACACTATCCCTAGCCCTAAGACTAATTCTATTCCTATCCCTAATTTTAAAAATATCGATTATCATAACCAAAAACCTATCCCTATTCCTAGCCCCAATGCTAGCCCTAACCATCACCCTTTCCCTAAACCTGGATCTAACCATAACCTTTAGCCTAAAGCTCACTCTAACACTAGCCATAACTAATGCTAATTGGAAAACCTGCCCTAACAGTACCCTAGCCCTAAAACAAAATCCAGCCAAAATCCTAATCCTAACCATTAACCCAAACCAAAACCTAACCCTACTACTAGCCCTAAACGTAGCCCTAATTTGAGTCCTAACCCTAACCTTAGAACTAACCTTGACAGTTACTCGGACCCTAGCAGTAACCCTAGCTCTAAACATTGACCTAATGCTAACCCTAGAACTAGCCCTAATCATAATCCTAGTTCTTTCATTAGTTGTAGCCCTAATGCTAATACATATCCTAGCCCTATTCCAAGCCCTAAACCTAGGTTTAATCATAAACCTAACCCTAACCCTAACCCTAACTCTAACTCTAACCCTATCCCTTACCCTAAGCCAAACCCTTACCACAATGCTTCCCTAATTTTAACCATAATCCTTAGCCTACCTCAAACCCTATCTCTATAACTAGTCCTAACCCTAGCCCTCATTCTAGCTCTAACCTTAACTCTAACCCTGACCCTTATTCTGACCCTAACACTAACCCCAGATCTAAACCTAACACTAACCATAAAACAAACCCTAACCCTACCGGTATGAGTAAACCTATACCTAAAACTTACAGTAACACTAGCACTAGACCAAATCTATTCCTAAATAGAGTCATAAATCTAGCCTTAGCCCTAAACAAAAACCTAGCACTAGACCTAAAAATAACTGTTAATCTAATGTAAATACTAACTCTATGCCTAGACCCAACACTAGTCCTGAATCTGACCCTCACCCTAAACCTAACCCTAACCCGAACAATGACTGTTACCCTAAAACAAACCCTAGCTCTAAATCTTATCCTAAACCAAAACCTAACTAGAACACTAGACTTATCCATAACTCTTAACCTAAAACTAGCAATAAGCATATCCCTAGCTCTTACATTACCAACAGCCCTAATTATAGCCATAAACCTCACACAAAGGTAGCCCTTATCCTACCCCTAAACCTAGCCCTTATTACAACCCTAACAATAAGCCTGGACCTAACCCTAACCCTAACCCTCACCCCAACCCTAATTCTAGCTCAAACTATAACCTTAATCAAAACATAACCCTAAACCTAACCCTAACTTTAGCCCTAAATCTAACCCTAACCCTCACACTAGCCCTAATCCTTGCTCAAATGCTAACAGTTACACTAAATCTAACCCTGACACTAACCCTAGGCCTAACCCTATCCCTATCTTAATTCTAACCTTAACCCTAGCTTTAAACTTAGCTCAAACCCTTTCCATTACCCTAAAGATAAGCCTAACACAAATGCTAACCTGAGGCCTAACACTAACACTAACCCTATTCAGTACTCTAAACCTATCCTGAACCTTAAACCTAACCCTATCAATTACCCTAACCCAAAACCTAACCCTCTCCCTAATGTGAATAAAAGCCTTATCCCTAAATCTTAACCTAAACCAAACCGAACTCGAACCCTGACCCTAATATTACACCTAGCTTTAAACCTGACCCTTAATCTAAACTTAACCCTTAAACTAGACCTAGCCATAACCTAAAACTAAAACATAACCTTGAACCCAGACCTGACATTAGCCCCAGCCCTAAATCTAGCCCTTACCCTAACACAAACATGAGTGCTCATTTTAGGCCTTTATCTAGCCTTAATCCAAACACAAACACTAACTATAGCCCTCTCTAATTCTAACCCTCACCCTTGACCTGAACTTAGACATAACCCGTCCTTTTCTTTAACCCTATCACTAACCCTAACCCTAATACTAACCATATATTTAGTCCTAACCATTGGCCTAACCCTAACACTAACTCTAGCACTAATTCAAGCCCTAATTTAGCCCTAACCCTAACTCTAACCCTAACCTTGGCCTAAGACTACCTCTAACTCTCCCCCTAGCCCTATTTCTAGTTCTAATCCTATCCATTACAATAAACATAATACAAGCCCTAACCTTAGTCCTAAACCTAGCCCTATACTCTACCCTAGATTTAACCATAACTCTGTATTTGACCCTAACCCTAAACCTAATCCTCAACCTACCTCTAGACCTAAAATGATCGCTAATCCTAAAACTAGCCATAACCAAAGCCTTATCCCTTAAACAAAACTGAGCCATTGTTCTAACCTTAAATGTTACCCTAAACCAAACCCTAACCTTAAAACTAGCCATGACCTTCCAGCTGTAATTCATTTCCTATTCATAAAATTAACCCTGACCCTGACTGTATTCTAACACTAACCTTAATTCTAAATATCATACTAACCCTAAAAATACCGCTAACACTAGATCTAGACCAAATACTAACTCTAATCATAACCTTAGATTTTATATTGACCACAGCCCTAACCCTAGCCCTAAACCTAACAGAAAAACCTGCCCTAATCTGAGTCCTAACACTAGATGTAAACATAAACCTAAAACTAGCCCAAGTCCTAACCCTAACCCTAAACCTAGCCCTCAACCTAGCGCACTTTCACTTACCCTAAATCAAACCATATCCATAATGCTAACCTTACACCTAATCCTAATCCATTGCCTAATCCAAACCCTAACCCTATTACTATTCCTAACCCTAGCCCTCATTATACCTCTAACCATAACTCAAATCATTACCCTAACACAAACTCTCAGTATAAATCTGACCCTAACCCTAAACCAGACCCCAAAACTAGCACTAATAATAAACTTATACCTAAACCTAAGCCTAACACTAGCCCTAAACCTAAGCGTAATCCTAAATATAGCCATAACCCTAGACCTAGACCTAAGAAAACCTGAGCTTTAGCCCTAACAAAATCCTTAACCTAACTCTAACCTGAACACTGACCCTAACACTAACACTAAACCTAGCTCTAAACCTGAACCTAAAAAAAACCTAATCCTAACACTAGACATAGCCATAACCCTAACCCTGAAACTAGCTCTAATCAGAACCCTAGATCTTACATTACACATAGCCTTAACCCTGGGCCTATACCTAAAATAAAACATAGCCCTATTCTGAGGCCTAATCCTACCCTAAGCATAACCATAATCCTAAATGTAGCCCTAACCCTAATTCTCACCTTAGACATAACCCTAGCTCAAAGCGTAAACCTGAGCCTAAACATAACCCTAGACCTATTCGTAAACATAAACCTAACCCTAGCCCTAATCCTAAACTCAACCCTAGTACTAACCCTAGCTCTAAACCTCACATTACCCTACCCTAATAATAACCCTAGCCATAAACCTAAACCTATTTCTAACCCTAATCATAAACCTAACCTTCAACTTGACAATAAAACCTAACCCTTGCCATAAACTTAACCCTAAACCTTACCATGAATCAAAACTAAATCAATCCATTAACCTAAATTTAACCATAACCTAAACTTAACCCTAAACTTAAACTTACATCAAATCCAATACAGTATTCTAAAACTAACCATAACCCTAATGAAAACCCAAGCACTAATTCCAACCCTAACCCTAACCATAACCATAACAATAACTTAGACCTAAAACTAAACCTACCACTCCCCCAACCCTAACCGTAGCTAAATCCCTAATCCTTACACTAACCCTAACACTAGCGCTAGCCCTTATCATAACCCCAAATCTAGCCCTAACCCTATTATTAAACTTAGCTCTAATCCTAGCTCTAATATAGGCCTATTCCTAACCCTAACCCTTACTCTAGAATTAAGACTAACTATAATTCTCACACAAAACATATCCCTACCTCTAACCCTATACCTTACCTTAACCCTAACCCAAGCCCTAATCCTAGTCATAACCTTTGCCCTAGCACTAATTCTGGATGGGAACCTATCTCTAAAACCTACCCTATCCCTTACCATAACCCTAACACAAGCCTTAACACTTGTCATGATCCTTAGCCCTAGAACTAACCTATCTCTAAAACTAACCCTTATCTGATGCCTCAGCCTAACCCTGAAATTAGCTCTAACCCTAATGCTATTCCTGAAATCTGCCCTAACCCTAGCCCTAGCCCCAAAATAAAATTGAGCCATACCCCTACCTTTAATCATAACCCTAGACCAAAACATAAACCTACACCAGTCCTAACCCTAGCCCTAATTTGTAACCGAACCCTAACTTAAAATCAACCATGACCCTGACTCATATCCAAAAACTAAACCTAGCTCTAAATATCATTCTAACCTTAAACCTAATCTTCACACTAGGCCTAACCCTAAACTTAACCTGAACACTTACCCTAATCGTAACTCTATTTCTTACAATAGACATAACCATAACTCTAGCCCTAACCCTAATACAAAACTGGCCCTAATCGAAGCCCTAACACGAGCTTTAACCCTAAACCTAACTCTAACCCTAGTCCTAATCTTAGCTCTAACACTATCGCTTACCCTAATTCAAACCCTCACCCTAATGCTAACGGTATTCTTAGCTCTAATCCTTAGCCTAACCAAAACCTAACTCTATAACTAGTCCTAACCCTACCCTTTATTCTAGATCTAACCATAACCCAAACCCTAACCCTATCCCTGACCATTATTCTGACCCTAACACTGATATTACTTCTAAATCTAAACCTAACTTTAAACCTAACCCTAACACTAGCCCTCTTGGTAACCTTATACCTAAATCTAGCCATAACACTAGCCCTAGACCTAAACCTAATCCGAAATCTAGCCATAACTATACCTCTAGACCTAAAGACACACTAGAGCTAGCCTTAGCAGTAACGTTTAGACTAACCCAAACTCTAACCCTACCTCTACACCTAACCCTAGTTCTAATTCTGGCTTTAACCCTAACCATTACACTACCCAAACACTGTCTATGACACTAACAATAACCCTAGTTGTTAACTTCACCCTAACCCTAAAACTAACCCTAAAACTACACCTAGCCCTAACATTAACCATTAAACTAGTATTAATCATTACATTAGTTCTTACATTAGCAATAGCCCTAACGTATCACAAAACCTAGCCCTAATCTAAGCCCTACATTAGCTTTAACCCTAAAGTTAAACCTCACAATAACCCTAGCCCTTACTATAACCCTAAGCCTTACGTTAGAACTAAACCTAACCATAAACCTATCCCTAATCCTACCTCTAACTCTAATCATTACCCTAAGATAACTATAATTATTATGCTAACCCTAGGCGGAACCCTAAAGTTAGGACTAGCCTTAATCCTAGCTATTAATCAAAACCTAACCTGAACCATAAACCTAACTAAACCTAACTGTGTCATTACCTGATCGCTAAACATAAGACTAATTTGAGCCCTAAACTTAAACCTAACCTAACCCCAACCCTACACTTTACTCTGACTCTAATAATACCTGTATCTCTAAACCTGACCCAAACAAGAAACCTAATATTTAAAGTAGACCTAACCATAAACCTAACCATAAATCTATCCCTAACTGTACCCTAGACCAAATATTAGCCCTAGCACTAATCTAGCCCTAATACTAATTCAAAATTTAGCTCACATCCTAGCAAGGAACCTCACCTTAATCATAACCCTAACCCTAATGTTAACTCTAACCTTAACCCTAATTTACACCCTAGTCTGAAAACTAGCTATATTCCCATCCCTTACCGTAAACCTAACCTAAACCTAAACAGAACACTAACCCTAGCCCTATCCCTAGGCCTAAACATAACACTAAACCTAGCCCTAAACCTAGGACTAAACATAACACTAACCCTAACCCTAATCTGATTTCGCCCTATCCCTAACCCTAGCCTTAATACTAACTCTAACTCTCACACTAGCACTACACCTAGTTCTAACCCTATATCTTACCATCACCATATACCTAGCCCTAAACGTAGCCCTACCCTAGCCCTACACTTAGCCCTATCACAAAACCTAGATCTAAAAATAACTCTAAATTTAACCCTAAACTTTAGACTAAACCTAACCATAAATCTACTCTTATCCGTAATCTTTAATCTAAGCCTAAATCTTACACTTACACTAGTCTTAACCCAAAGACTAATTATAAAACTAGCCTTAACCCTACCCCTAGCCCTAAAACAAAACCAAGTCATAGCCCAAACCTTAAATCTTAACCTAAACTAAATCCTAACCCTACACCTCACCCTAACCCTATCCCTAATTATAGTCAATACCTAACCAGAAAACTAACCATGACCCTGACTCTGACCCTAACACTAACCCTGGCTCGAAACATCATCATCACCGTAAACCTAACCTTAACACTAGACCTAGACCTAACTTTAACACTATAACTAGCTGTAGTCATAAACCTACTAAATATATTAGCGGTAGCCTTAACACTAGCCCTAACGTAACCCAAAATCTAGCCTTAATCTTAGTCCTAAATCTAACTTTAACCCTAAACTTAAAACTAACCCTAACCCAAACACTAGCCCTAATCCTATACATAACCCTAGCCCTAACCTTAGGGCTAACCATATCCATTTCCCTAAGGATAACACTAACCCTTCTGATAACATTAGGTCTAAACCTAACCCTATACATTACACTAAACCAACCTAAACCCTAAACTTAACCCTGTCATTTCCTAACCCTAATTATAACACTAATTTGAGCAATGCACCTAAACCCTAACTTAACAAAAACCCTAATCCTGACCCTGATTCTAAAAATAGCCCTAGATCTAAACCTCACCCTTACCAAAAACCGTAACCTTACACTGGAAAAAGCCTTAAACCTAACACTAAATCTATCCCTAACTGTAACCCTAGACCTGACCTTAGACATAGCCCTAGTACTATCCATAATCCTAAAACAAATCCTAGTTCTCATCGTAGACCTAAACATAGACTTAATCATAACCCTAACCCTAACCCTAGTTCTAACCCTAATACTAACCCTCGCCCTTGCTCTAAGCCTAGCTATCATCACATCCCTTAACCTAAATTAAACCCTAACTCTAACCCTTACCCTAGTGGTAACCCTTGCCTTATCCTTAGCTTTAGTACTAACCCTAGATCAAAATCTAACTCTAAATCTAACCCTAACTCGATGCCAAAGCCTAATCCTATAACTAGCCCTAAACCTAGCACTAACATAACTCTAGCCATTATTTAGCCCTATTTTAAAATCTAACCCTAACCCTAGCTTTAAGACTTACTCTCTCATACTAGCCCTATTACTAATTCTAACCCAATCCCTTACCGTAACCCTAACCCAAGCCTTAACCATAGTGCTAACTCTTTCCCTATCCTTATTCCTAGCACTAACCTTAGGAAAACGTAACTCTAAAACTAGCCTTAACCTGAAGACTAAGCCTAAACCTAACACAAACCCAAACTTTAACACTAATCCTAAAATGAGCCCTAACACTAGCCATCACTATAAAAAAAAAACCGAGCCATAGCTCTAACCCTAAATATTAACCTAAACCAATCCCTAATTTACACCTACACCTTAACCTAGATCTATTTGAGTGGAAGCTGAACACTAAAACTAACACTTAATCTGACACTGACCCTAACACTTCTAGCTCTAAACATCACCATAACAGTAAACCTAACCCTAACACTAAACCTAGCACTAAAATTCTTAAACTAGCCCTAATTGTAAAGCTAGTACTTACATTAGCTGTAACCCTAACCCTAGCTCAAACATAATACAAAACCTAGCCCTAATCAGACCCCTAACCCTAGATTTAAACCTAACCTAACCCTAACACTAGCCCTAATTGTACCCATAACTTTAGCCTTAATCTGATTTCTAACTCTATCCATTAACATAACCATAACCGAAACCATAATGATAACCCTAAGCATAAATCTAACCCTATCCCGAATTCTAACCTTTTCACTACCCTAAAACTAACCTGAATCCTAAATTTACCCCTATCATTATTCTAAACCTAATCCTAGAACTAATTCAAGCCCAAACTTGAAACCTTAACCTATCCCAAACCTTAACCCAGACCTTGACCCTAAAAATACCCCTAGCTCTAAACTTGACAGTAACACAACACCTAACACTTAGCCTAGACATAGCTATTAAACTAACCCTAAAACTATTTTCAACCATAATTTTGGACCTGAAATTATCCCTATGCCTAATTCTAGCCCTAACCCTAAGAACACACCAAGCCCTCATTCTTGTCTTAAACCTAGCCTTAATCATAACTCTCTCTTTAGCCCTACACCTAACCCTAATTCTAACCCTAACCCTACTTCTAAACCTAGATACAATGTCATCCCTTACTCTAAACTTGAAACTAACCACAACCCTAATCCTAGGCTTAAGCTAAACACAAATTCTAGCCCTTATCCAAGCCCTAATTTAGCTCAAACTCTAACCCTATCCTATCCTTAGCCCTAAGAATAACTCTAACTCTTGACCTAGCCCTAGCGCTAGCCCTAGTTCTATCCCTATCTGCTACCATAAAGCTAACACTAGCCCTAACACTTTCCCTAAAGTTAGTGCTAGCCCTAACCATAACTCTAAATCTAACCTTAAACCTAAGCCTAAGCCTAACACTGACACTAGCCCTAACCCTAATGATAATTGTAAAACTAGCCCTAACCCAATCCTAGCAGTAAAACAAAACCGAGCAATAGACCTAACCCTAAAGCTTAACTTAAACCAAACACTAACACTATGCTTAGACCTAAAACAAGCCCTAATTCGAGTCCTAAGCCTCACCTTTAAACTAATCCTGACCCTGACTCATATCCTAACACTCACCCTAATGTAAACATTGCCCTAAACTGAAACTGAACAGTAACATTAACAATAGCCCTAATTTGAGGCTTAACACTTACCCTAAAACTAATCCTGACCCTGACTCCTATCTTAACAAGAACCGTAGCTGTAAATATTATCTTAACCTTTAACCTAAATGTAGCACTCAAACTACCCCTAACACTAACCCTAAAACTAACCCTAATGGTAACCCTTGTTCTTACATTAGCTATTGCTCTAATGCTAACCCTAACCCTAACAAAAAAAAAAATCCCTAAACCAAGCCCTAAACCTAGCTTTAACTCTATCTCTAACCCAAACCATAGCCCTAATCCGAGATCTAAATCAATCCCTTACCCTAAGCGAAACCCTAAATTTAAAAGTAACCCTAGACCTACCTCTAGTCTTTAGACTAACCAAAATCCTAACCCTATTAATAGTCCTATCCCTAGAATTTCTTTTAGCTCTAACACTATCCCAAACCCTAACCCTAACCTAATCCTTATTCTGACTTTAACACTAAACCTATGTCTAACCCTAACCCCAACCCAAACCCAAAATTTACCATAATCCTATCCCTATACCTTACTCTGAACTGAAATCTCAGCCTATCCCTGAATAACTCAGAACCTAACTCTTATGCTAAATATAACCTAAACCTAATCCTAGTCCTAACCCTCACCTTAACCCTAACACAAGACATAATTTTAACAATAACCCTAGCCCTAAACTTAACTCTAACTGTATCCATTACCCTAAACATAAGCCTTAGCATAATGCTAACCCTAGGCTTAACCCTTACCCTATTGCTTTCCATAAATCAATCAATTACCCTAACCTATCCTGAACCCTAAACCCAATATAATTATTACACTAACCCTAACTCTAATGCTAATTTGAGCCCTAAACCTAACCTCAAAACTAAACCAAAACCTAATACTAACCGTGACCTTAATAATTCCCCTAGCCATAAACCTGACTCTTACCCTACCTAACCCTTATACTAGACCTAGCCATAAATCTAACCCTAAAATTATTCCTAAACTTAACCCTAGATGTGATATTAACCCTAGCCATTATCCTAGCCATAACCTTAACACAAACCCTAGTCCTTATTATAGCCCTAAACATAGCCTTAATTTTATTCCTAACCCAAACCCTAGGCCTAACCATAACACTAACCCTAGCCCTAATCTTAGCTCTAATTTAGCCCTATCCCTAACCCTAAACCTAACCCTAGCACCAAAGACTAACTCTAACTCTCACCTTAACCCTAAGAATAGTTACAAACCTATCACTTACAAAAACCCTAATCCTAGCCCTAACTCTAAGTCTACCCTATCCCTATTCATGGCCCTAGCCAAAACCCTAGATCTAACCCTAACTCTAAATCTAACCCTAAACCTAAGCCTAAACATAAACCTAACACTAGCCCTAAAGCTTATGCTAATCCTAAAACTACCCCTAACACTAGCCCCAGCCCTAAAACAAAACCGAATCATAGCCATAACCCTAACCCTTATCCTAAACCAAATCCTAACCCTACACCTAGCACTAAACATATCCTAATTCTAGTCCTAATCCTAACCCGAGAATTAACCCTGACCCTGACTCTAACCCTAACACTAACCCTGGCTCTAAATATCATCATCACCGTAAACCTCAACCTAACAATAGAGGTAGCCCTAACCCTAACCCTATTACTAGCGCTAATCATAACACTACTTCATACACTAGCGATAGCCTTAACCCTAGCCCTAACCTAACCCAAAACCTAGCTTTAAACCGAGTAGTAAACCTAGCTTTAACCCAAAATTTAAACCTAACTCTATTCCAAAACTAACCCTAATCCAATACATAATACTACCCCTAACATTAAGTCTAAACCTATCGATTACCCTAACAATAACCCTAACTCTTAAACTAACCCTAGACCTAAACTTAAACCTATCCATTACACTAAACCATTCCTGAAACCTAAAACTAACCCTGTCATTATCCTAAACCTAAACCCTAACCTAACCCAAATCCTAGCCCTTATGCTGACCCTAAAATTTACTGTAGATATAAACCTGAATCTTACTATAAACCTAATCCGTACACTGGACCAAGCCATAAACCTAACACTAAATCTAGCCCTAACTATAACCCTATACCTGAAATTAGTCCTAGCCCTAATACTATCCCAAATCCTAACACAAACCCTAAACCTCATCCTAGCCATAAACCTAGCCTTAATCATAACCCATGCCATAAATCTAGCCCTCACCCTAATACTAACCCTTGTCATATCCCTAAACCTAGCCAAAACACATTGTCTTACCCTAAACGTAACCCTAACTCTAACCCTAACCCTTTCATCACAATCGCCCTATTCTTAGCCCTAGATTTAATACTAGAACAAAACTTAACTTTAAATCTAACCCTAACTCGATGCCAAAGCCAAAAACTAGCCCTAACTCTCATGCTAATTCTAAAACTAGCTATAACCCTACCCCTAACACTAACCCTACCTATAATTCAGCTTTATCCCTAACCCTAACCGTAACCCTAGCTCTAAGAATAACTCTAACTCTCACACTTGCCCTATCACTCATACAAATCCTATCCCTTCCCATAAACCTAATCCTATCCCAAATCCTAGTCCTAACCCTTGGCCTATCCTTAGCCCTAACATTAAACTTAGATAAAAACGTAACTCTAAATTTTACCATAAAACATAGCCTAAGCCTAATTCTAATACTAGCCCTAACCCTAACACTAATTCTAAAAATTTCACTAACCCTAACCCTAGCACTAAACACCAAACCGAGCCAAAGCTCTAACCCTTATTGTCAACATAAACCAAGTCCTAACCCTACACCTAGTCCTGACCCCAGACCTAATTCAAGTTTTAAGCCAACCCCTAAAACTAACCCTGACCCTTACTCTGACCATAACACTAACACGAGGTCTAAACATCACCCGAAACCTAACCTAAACCTAACAGTAAACTTAGCCCTAAAACACGAAAATTAGCCTTAATCATAACACTAGTACTTACATTAGCTGTAAACCTAACCCTAGCACTAACTTAACCCCAAACCTAGCCCTAATCAAAACCATAACCCTACTCCTAAACTAATTTCTAACTCTATTCATTTCCATAACCATAACCCTAACCCTAATGCTAATTCAAGCACTAACTTTAACCCTTAACCTATCACAAAACCTAACCCAGAAGTTCATCCTAATACTACCCCTAGCTCTAAACCTGACACTAACCCTAAACATAACTCTTACACTAGACGTGCCCATAATCCTAATCCTAAAACTATCATTAACCATAATTCTGGACCTGAAATTAGCCCTAGCAGTAATCCTAGCCAAAACACTAAATAAAAAATCCCTAGCCTTCATCCTAGCCCTAAACCTAGGCTTAATCATAAACCTAACCCTAACCACAGCCCTTACCTTAATAATAACCCTCACTCTACCTCTGAAGCCAGCTATAAGTCATCCATTACCACAAACTTTGCCCTAATGTTAAACCTAAACTCTAAATGCTAACTCTAAACTCTAACCCTAACCCTAACCCTATCCCTAGGCTTAAACTAAACACTAAACCTAGGCCTAATCCTAGCCATAATTTAGACCTATCTCTAACCCTAACCCTAACCCTAGCCCTAAGACTAACTCTCGCACTAGCCCTATCACTAGTTCTAACCCTAACCCTTACCATAAGCCTAAACCTAGCCATAACCCTTTCCCTGTCCTTAGTTCTAGTCCTAACCCTAGATCTAACCCTAATTCTAAATTTAACCCTAACACTAAGCCTAAGCCTAACACTAACTCTAGCCCTAAAACGAACCCTAGGACTAAAACAAAACTGAGCATTGACCTTAACCCTAAACCTTAACTTAAACCAAACCCTAACACTACTTCTAGACCTAACCCTAGCTCTAGGTCGAGTCTTAACCCTAACCTTAAAACCACACCTGATGCGGACTCATATCCTAACATTCACCCTAGCTGTAAATACCAACCTCACCTTAAAATGAACCCTAACAATAACCCTAGCCCTAATTCGAGTTCTAACTCTAATCCTAAAACTAAGCCTGACCCTGACTCTTATTCAAACAAGAACCCTAGCTAAAAATAACACCCTAACCTTAAACCTAACCCTAAAACTAAACCTAACTTATAACCTAACATTAAAACTAACCCTAATGGTAACCCTAGTTCTTACATTAGCCATTGCACTAACCATAGCCATAACCCTAAAAAAACTAAGCCTAATCCAAGCCCTAAACCTAGCTTTAACCCTAACTCTAACCATAACAATAGCCCTAACCCTAGATCTAAACCGATCCCTAACATAAGCAAAACCTTAAACCTAAGGGTAACCCTAGACCTAACCCTAATCAATAGGTTTACCAAAACACTAACCTTATTAATAACCCTTACCCTTGCCTTTATTCTAGATCTAACTATATCCAAAACTATAACAGTAACCCTGACCCTTTTACTGATCTTACCATGAATCCTAGGTCAAATCTTAACCATAACCCTAACCACAAACCTACTGTAATCCTATCCCTAGATCTAATCCTGAATTTAACATTCAGCCTAGACCTAACCATAGCTCAGAACCTAAACCTTACACTAAATATAACTTTAATCTAACCCTAGTACTAACCCTCACCATAACCCTAAATCAAGACCTAATTTTAATGATAACCCTAGCTCTAAACTTAAGTCTAACTGTATAATTAACCTAAACATAACCCTTACCCTAATGCTAACCCTAGGCCTAACCCTAAACATATCACTATCCCCAAACTTATCAAATACTTTAAACCTACCCTGAACCCTAGACCTAATCCACTTATTATCCTAACACTCACTCTAAGAATAATTCGAGCCCTAACCCTAAAATCATACCTAAACCAAACCCTAACACTGACACTGACTCTAATGATTCCCCTAGCTCTAAACCTCACTCTTACATTATATCTAACCCTTACACTAGACCTAGCCATAAAACTAACCCCAAAATGATCCCTAAGCATTAACCTAGACCTGATATTATCCCTAGAAATGATACTAGCTCTAAACCTAACACATACCCTAGCCCTTATCTTAGCCCTAAACATAGTCTTAATTATAACTCTAACCATAACCCCAGGCCTAACTCTACCACTAACCCTAGCCCTAATCTTAGATCTAATTTAGCCCTATCCCTCACCTTAACACTAACTATAGTCCAAAGACTAACTCAAACTCTCACCTTAGTCCTAACCCTAGTTCTAATCTTATACTTCATTGGAACCCTTTTCCTAGCCCAAACCATAGGTATAACAGTAGCTCTATTCATCTTCCTAGCTGAAACCTTAGATCTAACCGTAACTCTAAATCTAACCATAACCCTTAGCCTTAATCTATACTTAACACGAGCCCTAACCCTCGGGTAATCCTAAAACTAGCACTAACCCTAGCCCTAATACAAAACCAAGCCATAGACCTAACCCTAACTTTTATTAAAAACTAAGCCCTAACCCTACACTTAGCCCTAACTCTAGCCATAATTCCAGTTTTAAGCCAAACCTGAAAACTAACCCAGACCCTGACTCTGACCTTAACACTAACTCTCGTGTTAAGATTACCCTTATCTCTAAACCTGACCCTAACCCTAAACCTAACCCTTATACTAGAGGGAGCCATAAATCTAAACATTAATCTAAACATTTTTAACCGTAACACTAGACATGAAATTTGCCCTAGCCATTATCCTGGCCTTAAACATAGGCTTAATCATAGACCAAACCATAACCCGAGCCCAAACCCTAAGGCTATTCCTCACCATAGATCTAAAACTACCTATAACCTCATTCTATACCCCAAAACAATTGATCACCCTAAACCTAACCCTAACTTTCACCCTAAACCTAGGCCTAACACAAAGCCTAGTGGTAATCCTAGCCTTTATTTAATCCTATCTTAACCCTAAACCTAGTGATAGGACTAACTCTAACTCTTGCCTAGCCCTAGCCCTACTTCTAAACTAAGCCTCAATCTTAATCCTATATCTAAGGCTGAGTCTAATTCTAAACCTAACTCTAAATTTCACTATAACAATAAGCCTAAACCAAACCCTAACACAAACACTAAACATAACGCTAATTTTAAAACATGCCCTATCCCTATCCCTAGACATAAACCAAAACCAACCCATAGCCCTAATCTTAACTCTTAACCTAAATTAAACCTTAACCCTACAACTAAACCGAAAACTAACTCTAAAACTAAACCTGACCCTGACACTGATCATAACACTAATCCTAGCTCTAAACTTCACCCTAACCTAAAATAAACCCTAACATTATATCTAGCCTTAACTGACCCTAAAACTAGCCTTAATCTTAACCCTAGTTCTTACTTTAGTCATTGTTCTAACCATAGCTCTAACGCTAACACATATTCTACACCTAATCCGAGCCCACACCCGAGCTTTACCCATAATACTAGCCCAAACCCGAACCCTAACACTAGCCCTAAACCTAACTCTAACCCTATTTCTTACACTAAGCCAAACACTAACCCAAATGCTAACCCTAGTCCTAATCCTAATCCTTAGCCTAATTTAAACTCTAACCATAAACTAGTCTTAACCAAAGCCCTAATTCTACCTCATTACCTAACCCTGACCCTCATCTGACCCTAATAGTAACCCTAGGTCTAAACCTGTCCCTAACTATTAACCAAACCCTAACACTAGCCCTACTGGTAACCCTACACCATAAATAAGCCTAACATTAGACGTAGACCCAAAGCTAATCCTAAATATAGCTATAACTCTAGCCCTAGACCTAAACAAAAACCTATAACTAGCACTAACAATAACCCTTAACTTAAATCGAACAATTATCCTACCCCTAGACCAAAATTTAGTCCTAATTCTGGCTCTAACCCTAACTTTCACCATATCCCCAAAACTTACCCTAATTATAACACTGAACCTAGCTTTAAACATGAAAGTAACTAAAAACCTAGACCTAACACTAGGAATAGCGATAACCTTAACCCTAAAACTATCCCTAAACATAACCCTAGCTCTTAGATTACCCATAGTCCTAACCCTAGCCCTAAACCTAACATAGAACTTAGCCCTAATTCTAGGCCTAAACATAGCTCTAAGCATAACCTTTAGTCTAACACTAGCCCTAAACCTAACCCTAACCTAAGCCTCGCCTTAGACCTAACCCCAGCTCAAAGATTAACCTTTACACTAAACATAACCCTAGCTCTATCCTAAATTCTATCCACAACCCTATCCCTAATCCTAACGTTTAACCTAGCCTGAATTTTAGCTCTAACCATATCCGTTACCCTAAACCTAATCCTAACCCTAATTAAAACCCTATCCTAACATTAAACCTAACTCTAACCATAAATGTAAACCTAGACCTAAACGTAAACCAAACCCTCTCTCTACCCCTAACCTTAGCTCAAACACTAACACTTATCCTAACCTAACTATAACCCTGCCCTAAACTTAACACTTAACCTAACCCTAAAACTTACCCTAAATCACACCCTACCCTAATCCCTAAACCTAGCCCTAATATTAGAGTTAATCTAAACCATAACCTAGCCCTAACCCTAGCTCTAAACCTATCCATTACACTAAACATAACCCTATCACTAATGGTAACCCTAACCCAATTGCTCAACTTAACTCATCCATTAACCTAAACCTTAACTGAAATCTAAACCAAACCCTATCCATTACCTTAATTCTAAACATAACGCTAATGCTAATTCAAGCCTTAACCCTAAACCTTTAGCTAAACCAAACACTAACAATGACCCTGACTCTGACCCTAATAAAAACCCTAGCCCTAAAGCTGAACTTTAACCTAAACCTAACTCTTACACAAAACCTAGCCATAACCTAACCCTAAAATTAATTTTAACATTAACCCAAGACCTGATATTAGCCCTAGACCTGATCCTAACCATAACCCTAACAGTAACCCAAGACCTTAACCTAGCACTAAACCTAGCCTTAATCCTAATCTTAAACATATCCCTAGGCCTAATCCTAATTCTAACCCTCAGCTTATCCGTAGAGCTAGCCCTGACTGCACCTATTCCCCTAAATTTTATCTTAACAACAAGGATAACCCTAACTCTATATTAACCCCTCAGTCTAACCCTAACAATAACCCTAGACTTAATACTAGCCATTATGTAGCCCTAACACCAACAATAACCCTAGCCCTAAACCTAGCCCTAATTTACCTCTAACCCTAACCCTAAATCTAGCCCTAATCCTAGCCCTAATCAATCCCTAACTCTAACTTTAACCCTAGTCCTAATATTACCCCCAATTTAGCCTGAACCCTTGCCCTAACCCTAGCCCTAATCCTAGCCCTAATTTAGTCTTAACGCTAACCCTAACCCTAAGACTACTACTATGACTAACTCTAATTCTCTCCCTAGCCGTATCTCTAGTTCTAACCATATTCGTTACCATAACCCTAACCCTCACCATAACCCGAGCCCTATCCCTAGCCATAACCCTAGATATAACACTAACTCTAAATCTAACCATAAACCTAAGCCTAAATCTCAACCTAACACTAGCACTAACCCTGATGCTAATTCATAATCTAGAAATAACCATTGTCCTAGCCCTAAAACAAAACCAACCTATATCTCTAACCCTTAACCAAAACCAAACTGTAACCTTACAACTACTACTAACTTTAGCCCTAATTCGAGTTCTAACCATAACACTAAAATTAACACTAACTCTGACACTAACCATAACAATAACCCTTGCTCTAAACATCACCCTAACCCTAAACCTAACCATAACAATAGACCAAGCCCTAAGCTTAACCCTAAATCTAGCACTAATTGCAACACTAGTTCATACATTACCATAGCCCTAATCCTAGTCCTAACCTAACCCAAAACCAAGCCCTAATTCAAATATTAACCCTAGCTTTAGACTTAATCCTAAACCTAACACTTTCACAGAACATAGACCTAAACTTTAACCTAAACCTAGCCAGAATTCTAACCATAACACTAGCCCTATCACTAGCTCTAAACCTATCCATTACTCTTACCATAACCATAACTCAAATGGTAACCCTAGGCCTAAACCTAAACTTATCCCTAACTCTAACCTAATTCATTAACCTAAACCTAACCTGAACTCTAAACCTAACCTTATCATTACCCTAAATGTAACCCTAATGCTAATTCAAACTCTACCCCTAAACCTTAACCCAACACAAACCCTAACTTTGCCCCTTTCCGTGATAATATACCTAGCTCTAATCCTGACTTTACCCCTAAATCTAATCCTTATACTAGACCTAGTCATAAAGCTAACCCTAAAACTATCGTTAGCCATAATTCTAGACCTGACATTTGCTCTACCTGTAATTCTAGCCCTAAACTTAATACAAAACAAACTCATAACTCTAACCCTAACCCTAGCCCTAATCTTATTAATAACCCTATCCCTAAATTTAGCAATAACCCTATCAATTACCCTAAACAAAACCCTAATTAAAATGGTAACGCTAGGCCTAAATCTAAACCTAACCCTAACCACAACCATATCCAATATGCTAAATCTAACCTGAACCCTAAACCCAACTCTATCATTACCCTAACCTAAACCCTAATGCTAATTCGAGCCCTAAACCTAAACCCTAACTTAAACAAAACCCTAAATCTTACCCTGACCCTAATAATACCCGTAGTTCTAAATTTGACCCCTACCCGAAACCTAACACTTACACTAAACATAACCATAAACCTAAACCTAAAACTATCTGTAAACGTAAGCCTAGACCTAACATTCGCCCTAACACTAATCCTAGCCCTAAACCTAACACAAACCCTAGCCCTCATCCTAGTGAAGCCAGATTTAAAGTTAGGTAGTCAGTGTAGTAATGTAAATTGGGTCTAATATCCAGTGAAATCTAAAATGGAGGCCTTGCTGACAATGATTCCCGGAAAAGCAGGAAAACTCTTGAAATTTAATGAAGTCCCAGAAAAGCCCCTAGGCCCAAAGTCCATTCCAAAGGAATGTTAATGGAACTCAGGATACAGGCCCCAACATATTTGGAGATAACCTATCACAAAGAAGTGATAATGAAGTCCTTCCTGCCCAGATTACTTGTTTGGCCCACCTGTGTCCCAATCCTTCCCCCTTACATTTTGTCACCAAAACTATAAAAATGGGAACACATTCGCCCTTCAGTGAATTCCAGCTCTTGGGTCCCCTTCTTCCTCTGGGAGAAGTCTTTTCTGCTGTCCTTTAATAAACTTCTAATTTCTACTCTGACCTTGACTCAGCATGCTTTTCTGGTGTTATTCTTCAACATTGGAGAAACAAGGACTCGTCACCGGCCAACAGCGGTAACATTAGCCCTAAACCTAGTCTTAATCATAACTTTAATGAACCCCTAGCCCTAAACCTAATTCTAACTTCCACCCTAGCCCTATCCTTAGCTCTAAGCCCATCATTTACATGAAACCTAACCCTAGGCCTAATCTAAAGCTAGGCCTAAACATCAGCATAAACCTAGCCATATTTCTAGCCCTAATTAAGCCCTATACCTAACCAAACACTAAGCTTAGCCGTAAGACTAACTCTCACTCTCACCCTAGTCATATTCTTAGTTGTAACCTTATCCCTTACCATAACCCTAATCCTAGCCATAAACCAAGACCTAACAGTAGCCCTATCCTTAGCCCTAGACCTAACCCTAGATTTAATCCTAAATCAAAATCTAACTTTAACTCTAAGCCTAAACCTAAGCCTAACACTAGCCCTAATACTAATTCTAAACTTAAAACTAGTCCTATCCATAGCCCTACCCCTAAAACAAAACCGAGCCATAGCCCTAATTTTAAAACTTAACCTAACCAAAAACTTAACGCTACACCTAGCCCTAATCCTAGCATTAATTCCAGTCCAAACCCTAACCATAAAACACTCTGACCTTGAACTAGACACTAAGACTAATACTAGTTCTAAATGTTATCCCTAACCCTAACACAAGACCTAGTACTAACCCTAATCCTATCAATAGCCCAAATCATAACCCTAGACCATACATTAGCCATAAATCTAATACTAGCCCTAACTCTAACCAAAACATTGCCTTAATGCAAGACCTAAACCTAGCTTTAACCCTAAACCTAACACTAGCCCTAACCCTAACCCTAAACATAGCCCTAATCCTAGCTCTAATCCTATCACTTACGCTAAGCTAACCCTAACCCTAATGCTAACCCTAGGACTAACCATAATCCTTAGCCTAACCCAAACCCTCACCCTATTACTAGTCACAACCCTAGCCCTAATTCTAGCTCTAACTGTAACCCAAACCCTAAAATTAACAATGACACTTTTTCTGACAGAAATAATAACTGTATGTCTAAACCTGACCCTAAACATAAACCCAACCCTAATGCTAGCACTAGCAATGAACCAATACCTAAACCTAACCCTAACACTAGCCCTAGACCAAAACCTAATCTTAACTCTAGCCATATCTCTAGCCCTAAACCTAAACAAATCCTAGCCCTACCCTAATGATAAAAATTAACCTAACACAAACACTAATCCTACCCCTAGAACTAACTCTAGTGATAATTCTGGGTTTAACCCTTACCCTAACTATAACCCAAACACTGACCCTGACCCTAAAATTAAAGCTAGCTCTAAACATCACATTAACAGTAACCCTAAACCTAACACTTGATCTAGCCATAACACTTACCCAAAAAGTAGCCCTAATCATAACCCTAGATTGTACATTACTTGTAGGCCTAACACTAGCCCCAAACTAACCCAAAACCTGGTCCAAAAGGGCGGGCTAACCCTAGTTTTTATCCTAATCCTAAAACTAGCCCTAATCTGTACCCTCACACTAGATCTAATATTAGCTTTTTCCCTATCCATTACCTTAAGCTAAACCGTTAACCTAATATTAACCCTATTCCTAACCCTAATCCTTAGCCTAACTCAAACCCAAAACCTATAACTAGTTTTAACCCTAAACTTTGTTCTTGCTCTAACCCTAAGCCAAAACCAAACCCTAACTCTGACCCTTATTTTGACCCTAACACTAACTACAGCTATTAACCTGACCCTAACCCATAACCAAAACCTAACATTAGCCCTACTTGTAATCACATACTTAAACCTAAATCTAACACTAGCCCTAGACTTAAACTAATTCTAAATCTAGCCATATCTCTAGCCCTAGACCTGAACAACAACCTAGACCTAGCCCTAACAATAACCCTTAACCTAACACGAACACTAACCCTAACCCTAGACCTAACCCTCGTCCTAATTCTGGCACTAAAGACAACACTAACTCTAACTTGAACACTGGCCCTGACCCTAACATACCGAGTTCCAAAGCTCACCCTAAACCAAAACCAAATCCTAATACTAGACCTAGCCACAACCCTAACCCTAAAATTAGCCCTAATCATAACCCTAGCTCTTACATTACCCATGGCCCTCACCCTAGGCCTAAACTAACACTAAACCTAGCCCTAATTTTAGGCCTGATCATAGTGCTAAGTGTAACCCTAAACCTAACCCTAGCCCTAACCCTAATCCTAAGCATTGCTTTAGACCTAACCCTAGCTCAAAGCCTAAACTTTACACTTAACATAACCCTAGCCATATCCCAAACCCAAACATAACACAAGCCCTAATCCTAACATTAACCATAGTCCTAACCATTGCTCTATTTATATCAAATACCCTAACCCTAACCCTAATCCTAACCATAAGCCTAGCCCTAACTTTAGCTCTAATTCTATCAACTACCCTAACCATAATCCTAACCCTAATGGTAATCCTTGGCTTAACTCTAACCCTATCGCAATCCCTAAACCTATCCATTGCCCTAAAACTAACCTGAGCCCTAATCCTAAGCCTATTCATTACTCTAACCCTAACTCTAACCCAAATATTAATTCGAGCCCTAAACCTAAACCTTAACCTAAACCAAACCTTAAGCCAAACACTGACCATAATAATTCACATAGTTATAAATTTGACCCTTATCATAAATGTAACCCTTACACTAGACCTAACCATAAAAATAAACCGAAACCTATCTCTAATGTAAACCTAGACCTGACATTAGCCCTAACCCTAATCCTAGCCCTAATCCTAACACGAGCACTAGCTCTCATCTTACCCCAAAACTTAGCCCTAATCAAAAACCTAACCCTAATTCTAACCCTTTCCCTAACCCTAAACCTAGTTATAACCTCATTGCTTACCCTAAACCTAAACCAAACTCTAACCCTAACATTAAACCTAGCCCTAACTTTAAGCCTAGGACTAACCCTAACATTAACCCTAGCCTTAATCGTAAACCTAACCCTAATCCTAGCTTTAAGACTAATTATAACTCTCACCCTAGCCCTAGCCATAATTCTAACCCTATCACTTACCATAATCTTATTTCCACCCATAGCCTAGAATAACCCTAGGCCTTACCTTACATCTTGCCCTAACCCGAGATCTAAACATAATTCTAAATCTAACCCTAATTCTACACTTAACCTAACCCTAACATTAGCCCTAACCTAATGCTAATCCTAAAAAATAGCACAAACCATAGGCTTAAACTTAAAACAAAACTGAGCAATAACACTAATCCTAAACTTTTACCTAAGCCAAACCCTAACCTTATATGCAGCCATAAGCCTAGCCCTAAATTGAATCCTAATTTTAACCCTAAAACTAGGCCTAAACCTGTCTCTGAAATTAACACTAACCCTACCTCTAAACATTACCCTAAACCGAAATCTTAACCTAACAATAGACCTGGTCCTAACCCTAATTCTAAAACTAGTTCTAATCATAACCTTAGATCATACGTTAGCTGTAACCTTAAACCTAATGCTAACCAAATCCTAGCCCAAATCTGATACCTAACCACAGCTTTCACCCTAACCCTAACCATAACACTAGCCCTAACCCTAACCCGAAACCTAGCTCTAACCCTAGCTCTAACATTATACTTTACCCTAGCCAAACCCCAACCTAATTCTAACCCTAGTCCTAAGACTAAATATTAAGTCTAACTCAAACCTTATCCCTATTACTAGACTTAACCCTAGTCCTCATTTTTTGTTATAATCATAACCCATATTATAACCCTAACCCTGACCCTTATTCTGACCCTGAACCTAAACCAAACACTAACACTAGCCCTACACATAAACTTATATCTAAACCTAACCGTAACACTAGCCCTAGATTAATCCTAAATCTAAATCTAGCCATATCTTTAACCAAGACCTAAACAAAAAACTAGCCCTAGTTCTAATGATAACCATTAACCTAAGCCAAACACTAACCTTACCTCTAAATTTAACCAATCTTAATTCTGGCTCTAACCCTAACCCTAACACTAATCCAAACACAGACCCTGACACTAACACTAACCCTAGCTATAAAACTGACCCTAACTGAAACCTAAACCTAACAGTAGACCTAACCATAACCGTAAACATAACACTTACATTACCATAGCACTAAAACTAGCTCCAAACCTAACACAAAACCTAGTTCTAATCCTAGGCCTAAATCTAGTCCAAAGCGTCACCGTAACCCTAACCTAACTATCTCTTACCTTAAGCCTAATCCTTATGCTAACCCTAACCCTCGCCTTAGACCTAACCCTAGATAAAACACAAAACTGAACCCTAAACATAACCCTAGCCCTATCCCTAAACCTGATCCTAATCCTAACCCTAATTATAATGTTAACACTAGCCCTAATACTATCTCTAAAATTATCCATTACCCTAAACCGAACCTTAACCCTAATGATAACCCTAGCTCTAATCCTAATTGTAAACCTAATCCTAGACCTAACCCTCATCGTAGCCTTAACCCTAGATTTAAAACCCTAACCCTTACTCTAAAACTAACCCTAGCCCAAACTCTAACACTAACCCTAAATCTAAAACTACCCCTGACCCTAGCCTGATATCTAACCCTATTGTAAACATAGATAAAACCCCAAACCTAACAGTAAACATAAACCTAAACCTATCCCTAAATCTAATACTAATCCCAGCTCTAATCATAACATTAAAACTAGGCATAATACTATATCTATAATTATCCATTACCCTAAACCGAACCTTAACCCTAATAATAACCCTAGCTCTAATCCTAATTTTAAACCTAATGCTTGACTTAACCCTAAACCTAACAATCATTATAGTCTAAAACCTAGATAAACCCTAACTCTTACTCAAACACTAACCTTAGCCCTAACCCTAACACTAATGCTAAAACTAAAACTACCCCTAAACCTAACCTGATATCTAAATCTATCCATTACCCTAACTCTAATGATAATCTTAGCCCTTACCCTAACTCGAATCCTAAACCTAAAACTACCCCTACCCCTAACCCGAAATCTAACCCTATCCATTAACCTAACTTAAAAGATAAGCTTAGCCTTAATCCTAACACTGACCCTAACCCAACCCTAAATCTAAACCTAGACATAATTCTAAACCTAACACTCATGTTAGCACTAACCAAAGCTCAAAACCTAACCTGTACCCTAAACCTAACCAAAACCTGCCGCAGTCTGGCTGGGCAAAATTCAGAAGCCACTTTTAAAAAGAAATGAACTTTATTTTTAGAACACACACACACATACGCACACACACACACACACACACACACACACACACACACACACACGGCACCACACAGCTTTTCAGGAATTCCCTCTGCCCAACTGCGACTACCAGCTTCCCACAAGCCTCTCAACCTCGCCCACTTCTCCTACTCTTGAGGCCGATTGGCTGGGTCATGTGGGTGGAGCCAAAAAAAGTCCTCCAATGAGCAGCTCTGTGGTCTGAAAGGGAGGGGAAACAGCCCAATGAGCATCACTGCAGAGGAGCAAATCAGTTGGCAGATAAAAGTTTGCTGGGGCTGCTGTGAGGCAATCATCAGCTGGCAGCTGGAAGTTTGCTGGGGCATCTTCGGCTGTGGATCTCAACATCTCCCTCTCTCTGTTTAAACAAGAAGCATGTGGCTTAGGGGCCATGCCTGCCTTAGGTTGTTCAATACTACATATGGTTCTTACCCATCATTAGATGAGCTGACCTCAAGTCGTCAGCCTCCTGTCTTAGGTTGTTACCATTGCAATTGAATCTTACCCATCATTGACTACTGGTCCAGCATATAGCCACACCTGTGGATAAGTCTTTGTACCTCCGGGGAGGGTGAGGTTCCTTGCCTCAACTCTGTTGGCCCCCAAATTTTAGCTGAACGACCATCACAAGCAGAAGGGAGGAAGATACACCAAGCCAGTTGACAGCTCCTTTTGAAATAATTTTACCACCGATGACACAATCAGCAAAAATACCCCAACACTACCACAAGTCGCTGCACCAACAGATACTTAACAATGCATACAAGTGAGTTCACAATGCATTCAAGTGATTCATAGTCCAGGCAACTTCTGCAAGCAGTTCAGTGATAGCTATTGCAGAAGGTGTAGATTGGTTTTATCTTTGTCTTCAACAGCACTGGGATGAAGATAGGAATTCTGGCATAATGGCTAAAGAAAAAATTATGTAAAATTCCAGAAGGCACTAAAAGAAAACAGTTTTCTGAACAATTTACATTATCTTTAATAGAATTACTAAATATAATGAAAAGAAAAGGTGAAAGTAAACAAACAGATCTGTTAACCTCCTTTTTTTTAATTTTTACATATTAAAAAAATCCTCAACCGCAGTTTACAAAATTTAAATTAAACCATTTAAATCACGTGAATAAAAAAAAATTGGATCCATTTTTTTCATGAGCACTCATCATATATGATATATGCACATACGTACATACAAACATACAACATAAAACACAAGTGTGCACACATATAATACATATAACACATAACATAATAGTAAAGGACTTATAACTTTTTACAGATGAAATCTCCATTGAAATGTTTAAACACTCTATAGTCAAAAATAGAACTGATCAGCAAAACAGTCTGTATGAGCTCAAAAAACAAAATAGAACTTCATGATGTGAGAAAGGGTAATAATAAAATAGACATTGAAAAAATCATCTTGGTTCTGTCGCAGATGTAAGGATAGCCAAACTGGAGTTTCAGATATCAGCTGTTATGGATTTGAGCCAAATCATCTCCTTTTTGGTCTGTAGAAATCACTTTAGTTAATCTCTCTGGAATTCAAATCGGCTGCTGTTCTCCCTGTGGAAACACACAAACAGACCCCAACTACAGACAATCACAGGGTCAGGACCTTTGTTAATCTCTCTGGAATCCAAATTGGCTGCTGTTCTCCCTGTGGAAACACAAAAACAGACCCCTGACTCCAGACAATTACTGGGTCAGGACCTTTCCATTTTCCTGTTAGAATATCCTTCCAAAGCACCTTGGGATTATGTACATTTTTTGGACACATATGCCTTTTCGCAGCACTAAGTCCTGATGAATTCAAATTTAAAATGTTTAAAATAAAAAAGGTTACTTTAAGTTTATCTTTGGGGAATATATACCCCTTTCCAATTCCCTCTTTTTGTTTTAATAATTACATTTTAATAGTTTGGTGAGCTCTTTCAACTATGCCTTGTTCCTGTGGATTGTATGGGATTCCTGTTAAATGAGTAATGTGAAATGATAAGCAAAATTGTTTAAAAGAGGTAGAAGTATAACCAGGGGCATTATCTGTTTTTAACTGTTTTGGAACACCCACAGTGGCAAAATTTTGTAAGCAATGAGGTATAATATCTTTAGTTTTTTCTCCAGCATGAAGGGAGCCTGTCAAAAATCTGGAAGAAGTATCAACTGTAACATGCAAATATTTTAATTTTTCAAATTCTGGCAATTGTGTGAACTCCATCTGCCAAATATGGTTAGGTATCAATCCTCTAGGATTGACTCCAAGATTAACTTGTGGTAAAAAAGTCACACAATTTTAACATTGTTATATTATTTGTCTAGCTTGTTCATTAGTTATTTTAAAACTCTTTTGTAAAGTATTAGCATTGACATGGAACTTTAAATGAAAATCTGTAGCTTCTTCTAGTGTAGAGTAAATATGTCTGTCATGTGAAGTTTTATCTGCTAAATCATTGCCCAAACTAAGTGCTCCAGGCAATTCTGTATGTGCCCTGATATGTCCTATAAAGAATGGATCTTTTCTGTCCCATATTAGACTTTTTGTATTGGAAAACAAAGAGAAAACAGTAGAGGAAGGGGAAATCCTAACAGCATCATCAAGGGATACTATAGCATTAACTATATACTATCAGAAAATAAATTAAATAAAGAATCTTTAAACATCACATAAGCTTGTAATACTGCATTAAGCTTTATCTTTTGAGCTGATTGTTTGGGTACTAAAAATGTATAAGTTCGATCAGGTGTAATTATTGCTGGTTTACCATTATTTGACCCATCAGTGAATATATTTGGAGCATTCATGATAGTTGTTTTCTTGTCATTTTCTGAAAAATTACAGGATGCAATGACCAAATAGAGAATAAAGGATAGGATGGTAAGTGGTTATCAAATGAAACATTAGATTTTTACATGATTATTGCCCAAGTATTTAACACATTAGGTAACTCATTAATTTGATCCATAGTATATGAAGTAATAATTTTATTGGGAGAAATTCTAAACACTCCCTTTGCTGCTTTTATTTCTTTGAGAATTAATTGTCCTACAGCCTAAGGATACTTAGTAAGAATAGTGTTAAGAGAATAAGATAAATGTATCCATAATAAGGAAACTTCTTGCCAAAATACTCCTGTAAGAATATTTTTTGTTGGTAGTACAATAAATAATAAAGGCAAACTTATATCAATTCTATCCAAATGTATATTTCCATATATGTTTCAATGATTTTAATGCCTTTCTTGCTTCAGGCATTAACATTTGGGGTGAATTTGGATCTGATGGACTTTTTAGGATATCAAATAAAGGTCCAAACATTCATGTTGGTATGAATAGATAAGGCCTTATCCAATTTATGTCTCCTAATAAATTTGGAAAGTCGTTATTTGATTTGAGTTCATCTACTCACATTTGAATTTTTGGTGGACAGACCATGGTTGACGATAATAGAACTCCTAAATAATTATTTGGAAAATTTAATTAGAATTTATCTATTGCTATCTCTAGATTATATTTTTTAATAAGTTTGTAAGTGTGGCATAACATTCTAGCAATGAGTTTTTATCTTTGTGTGCTAAAAATACATCATCCATATAGTGAAATATTTTGATTTCTAAGTGGCTGGACTACTTTGTTAACATAAATTTGACACATAGTTGGGCTGTTAGCCATCCCTTGAGGGAGTACTTTACATTCATATCTCTGATCAGGACCTTCATGATTCAGTGCAGGGTTGGTAAATGCAAAACCTGGACTATCCTCAGGATAAATTGGATTTAAAAAAAAACATTCTTTAATATCTATAACTAAAACATACTAGGTTTTTGGCAACACAGACAATTGAGGAATCCCCGATTGATCAGGTTCCATAATAACCATCTCATTATTAATGGCTCTTAAATCTTGCAATAATCTCCATTTACCAGATTTTTTTTTGATGACAAAAATGGGAGTATTATGGGGAGATGCAGATGGTTGTATATGTCCTTCCACTAATTGTTGTTTGACCACGTCACGGGCTGCTTGTATCTTTTCTTTAGTCAGGGGCCACTGAGGAACCCATACTGGTCTTTCTGATTTCCAAGTAATTTTTATTGTCTCAGTGACCCCCTCTGAAAATCCAACCCATGTCTTTTTGTTCCTTGATCTATTTGTATTGGTGCTGCTATACCTTGTTCTTGTTCTTCTAATCTTTTTCCTTTCCTAAAACCTTTTCTAGCCATAATAGTGGGCACATTTGGATTGATGTTATTTTTTAATGTTAGTCCTAATTGATCTAGGACATCTCGTCCCCATAAATTCACAGGAAGATGATCCAATACATATGGCTGTATACTTCCTTCACATCCTTCAGGATCCTTCCAATCTAATACCATTGCACTTCTATGGGGATTAGTCACCACTCCTAGGCCTCAGAGAGTTTGAGTGGCTTGTTGTAATGGCCAATGTTTTGGCCATTCTTGACAAGAGATGATGCTAAGGTCTGTACCTGTATCCAGTAGCCTATTAAATTCATGTCCTTGAATATTTAGTTTTAGCATGGGGCGAGAAACTAAATTTAAAGAAAGCATAACCCAATCTATGCCTCTGAAGCCTAATCCCCTGGAACCTATTTCTACAGTGTGACTGGAAAATTTATCATCTAGGCTGGGTATCATTAGTAACTGTGCTATTCTATCTTCTGGTGAAATTACTGGTATACCCTTTGGAGAACTGGCTATAATTTTTATTTCACCTTCATAATCAGGATCAATTACCTCTACACTTATCATGATTCATTTTAGAGTAGAATAACTGCATTCCAATAATAAGCCTACTGTTCCTTTGGAAAGAGGTTCTTTTTCCCCTGTGGGAATGATTTGAACTCCCATCTCTGGAGTTAATACTGTTCTGGGGGAGGCGCAGATGTGCAATCCTGCACTGCCTCTGGTTTGTCTAGTGAGGGATTTAACGGACAATGTGTCTTGGGCACTACCCTGATGGGGTTGCTGGGTTCCTCCAGTGCTTTGTATATTTGTGGTCTTGGGCCCTGGAGCATTGGGCCCCCCTGTCCATTTTGGGCAATGTAGCTGGATGCTTTTCTCCATGATATCATGGATAAACACCTGGTCCTTGTTAATTTTTTGATAATGGAGTAAACTCTATGGTGGTTTGAGAATGGCATTCATTAGCCCACTGTCTCCCTCTATGGCATCATGAGAAAATACCCAGTATTTTAATCCTTTGATACCTAGTTTTGTCAAACCCTTCTTCTATGGGGCAATTCCTTTTAAAAAGTTCTGTTTGTTCACAATTGTAGCATGTATTTGGCCTGGCATCGGAAACCTGTTGTAGTGCAGCTGCCATGACTTGCCCTTGTTCATTAATGTCTCTACACAATTTAATATATGTTTAAATTTTCATGTTTCCATCATCTACTGACTTCTCTGCACCAATGATTCGCTTGCTCATAAGCCAGTTGTTTTAATAATGGCATTGCTTGTTATGTATTCCCCAAAACTCTGGTAGCTGTTTGAATAAGTCTATCTATAAATTCAGCGTAAGGTTCATTAGCTCCTTGTATTAGCTTAGATAATTGACCTTGTAAACCTCCATGTCCTTGTAAAGTCTTCCACGCCCTAACCACATCAACAGCAATTTGTAAGTATACGCCAGGATCATATACAATTTGTTGCTGCTAATCCTCATGAGGTCCCTTTCCTAACAACATATCAAGATTTCTCTGAGGTTAACCAGCTGCTGCATTTTACCTAGCTATCTCCTTGCAATATTCCTCATTGGCAACCTTCTATAACAGGTATTGTCCTCCATTTAGCACAGCTTTACACATATTAGCCCAATCTGCTGGCATCATGATCAAGTTGGTAATGGATTCGACCATACTTACAGTGAAGGGTGCTTGAGAGCCATAGGTTGTTACAGCCTCTTTTAGCTGCTTCACTCTTTTGAAGTTTAAAGCATGGTTAATTTGCTGCCCTCCTGCCTGCTCAAATACAGGACATGTTAATATTTGAGATCCTGTCTCAGGATTCCGTCTATCAACTGCAGGGTTGGGGGCCTCCCAGCATATGGAGGTGGCATTGTTTGTTGGACACTAACACCCTCTGGTGATAGAAAGGTGTTAGTAGCAGTCTGCTGTAATGGTGGCACTGTTGGTTGGACACTTATGGCCTCTGGTGATAAAAAGGTGTTAGTAGCAGTCTCCTGTTGTAACCATTCCCCTGATGGCTCTAAACTTTATTCCTCTGTCTGACTAGCTCGAGAGACCTTCTCTTTTACTTGATTTTTTTCCTCTGACTAGATCAAGAAACCTTCTTTTTACTTGAATATTTCCACTGTAACTATAATACAACCCAAGAAGATAACACCTTAAAAAACTAAAACAGAGTGGAAAAAAATTGGAGCAACAAAAAACCATTATAATAGCCTTCTGAAATGTCCATCCATCCATTCTCCCTATCTGTTCCTCAGGTATGAGTGGTTTTTCTTCCATCTTACACATCTCCATGGACAGGCAACTTAAAACAAAAGTAAAGCAAAACAAAAGAAGAATCTTAAAGTGGCTACCCATCCTCCCATCCTGCCCTCAGGGGCGAGCAGTTTACCTTATTACTTACCCTCAGTTGTTCCCCTTGCAGGCCACCAAATTCTGCAGTCTGGCTGGGCACGATTCAGGAGCCACTTGTAAAAAAAAAAAAAAATGAACTTTATTTTTAGAACACACACACCGCACCACATAGAACTTCAGGAATTCCCTCAGAGCTCAACTGCCACCACCAGCTTCCCACAAGCCTCTCACTGTCCTTCATTTCTCCTGCTTTTGAGGCTTATTGGCTGGGTCAAATGGGTGGAGCCAAAAAAGTCCCACAATGAGCAGCTCTGTTGTCTGAAAGGGCAGGGAAACAGCCCAATGAGTATCACTGCAGAGGAGTCAAGCAGTTGGCAGCTAGAAGTTTGCTGGGACTGCTGTGACCCAATATCAGCTGGCAGCTTGAAGTTTACTGGCAGCTGGAAGTTTGTTGGGGCCCCTTCGGCTGTGGCTCTCAACAAAAACCCTTACCCTAGCCCTAGACCTAACACTAACTCTAGCCCTAACCCTAGTGTTTCTTATACAAAACACTAGCTCTAACCCTTGATCTAAAGCTATTCATTACCCTAATAATACAACTAACCCAAATGCTAACCTTAGGCCTAACTCTAACCCTATCACTAAGCCTAACCCTAACAATTACCCTAATCTTAACCTGAATCCTAACCCTAAACCTATCCACAAACCTAACCCTAATTCAAACCTTAACGCTAATTTGAGCCTTGACTCTAATAATTAAATTTACACAAACTGGAAACATAAACCTGACCCTAAAAATACACCTTACTCTTAACCTGGGCCTTTCCCTAAACCTAAAATTAGATGTAGCTATGAACCTGACCCTATAACAATCCCTAGCCGTAACCCCATACCTGACATTATCTCTATCCCTAAAACTTACTCTAACCCTAACACAAACCCTAGCCCTAAACCTAACTTAAAATCTAGCCTTAATTCTAACACAAACCTAACCCTATACCTAAACCTAATTCTAATCATCACCCTAGACCTATACCTAGCTATAACCCCATCCCTTCCCCTAAACCTAACCCTAAACCTAATCTTAAACATAGCCAAAACCCTAGGCCTAACCCTAACACCATTCCTAAACATATTCCTAGCAGTAATTTAATCCTAAACTTAACCCTAACCCTAGCCTTAAGACTTACTCTATCTATCGCTCCAGCTGTATATCTAATTCTAACCCTATCCCTTACCATGACCCAAACACTAGACCTAACCTTAGCCCTAACCCTAGCCATAGCCCTAAACCTAAAATTAACCATAACTTTAAATGGACTAAACTCACCCTATAACTAGCAATAACAGTAACATTAATTATAAAACTACCCTTAACTTTATCCTTAGCAATAAAACATAAGGAGCCATAGCACTAACCCTAACTCTTAACCTAAACCAAACACTAACTGTACATCTGGCCCTATGCCTACCATAATTCGAGTCTTATTTCCAACCCTAAAACTAACCCTGACCCTGACTGTGAACCTGCCTGTGAACACTAACCCTAGCTCAAAAGATTATAAAACTACACTTAGCCCTAACTGTAACCCTAAAATCAGCCCTAATCATAACCCTAGTTCCTTTATTAGCTGTATCCCTAACACTAGACCCAATGTAACCCAAAATCTAGCCCTAATGCGAGCCCCAACCCTAGCTTTAACCCTAACTCTAAACCAAAACAAAGTCTTAACTCTTACCTTAAACCTAGCCCTAAATTTAACCCTTGCACTAACACTCAACCTAACATTAACCCTAACACAAAAACGAACCATAACCCTAGTCCTAACCCTAGCTCTAACCCTATTCTTTACCCTAATCCTAACCCTAATCCTAACCCTAATGCTAACCCTGGGCCTAATTTTAACATATTTGCTAACCCTACCTATTCATTACCCTAAACATAAGCCTAACCCTATACCTAAATAAACAGTAAACCTAGACATAACACTAACCCTAAATCTAGCCCTAATTGTAACCATAGTTCTTACATTAGCCATAGCCCTAAAGATATCACAAAACCTAGCCTAGCACTAATCCAAGCTCTAACCCTAGCTTTAACCCTAACCCTAAATCTAATCCTAGCCCTAACCCTAACTCTAACCCTAGCCCTAACACTAGCACTAACCCTATCCTTTACCCTAAGTAAAACTCAAACCCTAAAGCTACCCTAGTTCTAAAACTAATTCTTAGCCTAACCCCACACCTAACTCTATTACTAGTGCTAATCCTAATCCTCAATCTAGCTCAATCACTATCCCAAACCCTAACTCTAACCCTGACCCTTTTTCTGACATGAACAATAACCAGAGGTCTAAACCTGACCCTAATCCTAAACCGACTCCTAAGATTGGAACTACCTGTAATCGTATAACTAAACTTTATCCTAACACTAGACCTAGACCTACACTTAATCCTTTATCTAGTGATAAATTTAGGCCTAGTCCTAAACAAAAGCTTAGTCCTAGCCCTAATAATAACCCTTAACCTAACCCAAAAAATAACCTTACGCTAGACCAAACCCTACTCCTAATGCTGGCCCTAACAATGAACCTAACCCTAAACCAAACACTGACCCATACCATAACATAAACCCAAGCTCTAAAACTTATCCTAAAAAAAAACACAGACCTAACACCAAACCTAGCCATATCACTAACCCTGAAACTAGCCATTACCGTAGGCCAAAACCTACCACTAACTCTATCCATTACCCTAACACTAACCCTAAACCTAATGCTAACCCTAGCCCTAACCCTCACACTGACTCTAACCCTAATTCTCATCCTAGTCCAAACACTAACTCAATCCCTAAGTGTTAAACTTAACGTAACCCTAACAGTAACCCATGGCCTAAACCTAAACCAAAATTTAAGCCTAGACCTAATCCTAACATTAACCCAATCCCTAACCCTAGTTCCAAGCATACATATTACCCTAACTCTAACCCTAAACTTAATGATAACCTTAGCCCTAACCCTAGCTCTTACCATACCCATTACCCAAACTCTAACCCTAAATTTGATGATAACCCTAGCTTTTACCCTAAATCTACCCTAAACCTAACCCTAGACATAACCATAAACCTAAACCTTGCCATAGAGCTAACCCTTGCTTAAACCCTAACCATTACCCTAAACCTAACACTGAACATATCCCTAACCCTAACTTTAATACAACATCAAACCCTATTCAATACCCTAAACCTAATGATAACCCTAGCCCTAAACTTAAGACTAACCTTGACCCTAATCATAACTATAACCTAGACCTAACCCTTAACCTAACCCTTGCCTTAGTGCTAACCATAGCTCAAACTCTTAACCATACCCTAAACATAAACCTTACACTAACCCTAGGCCTAACACTAACTCTAGCCCTAATAATAACCATAACCCTAGCCCTAAACCTATCCCTTACCTTAGCACAACCATAACACTAAGGCTTACGCTAGCACTAACCCTAATCTTTTGATAAGTCTAAACCTATCAATTACACTACACCTAATATGAACCCTAAACCCAAACCTATTATTACCCTAACCAAACCCTAATGCTAATTCAATTCTAATCCTAATCCCTAACCTAAACCAAAAATGAAACCTAATTCTAAAACTAAAATTAACCCTGTCCCTAGACATAACCCTAGCTCAAAACCAAACACATAAACTAACAATAACCATGAACCTAAACCAAATTCTAAACCTAACCCTAAGCATAACTCAACACCTATTCCTAACCTTAGTTCTAACCTAATCTCTAATCCGATCCACTACCATAACCATAACCCTTACCCTAATGCTAACCCTAAGCCTAACCCTAACCCTATTGCTAATGCTAACACTATCAATTATCCTTAACCTAATATGAACCCTAAACTCAACTCTATAATTATCCTAACTCTAACCCTAATGCTAATTTGAGCCCTATACCTAAATCCCAACTTAAACAGAACCTTAACCTTGACCCTAACCTTAAAATTTTCCCTAGCTCTAAACCTGACCCATACCATAAGACTTACCCTTACACTAGATGTAGACCTAAACTTAACTCTAAAATTATCTTTAACCATAACCCCAGACCTGATATGAGCCCTAACCCTAATCCTAGCCCAAAACCTAAAAAAGAAAAAGAAAAAAAAAAAAACACTAGCCTTTATCCTAGCCCTAAATCTAGCCTTAATAATAACCCTAACTCTACGCCTATCCCTATCACTACTGTAATTCTAAACCAACCTCTAAACCTAGGTATAACACCATCCATTATCCTAATCATAAACCTAAACATAACCCTATTGCTAGGCCTAAACTGAACACTAACTCTAGCCCTAATCCTGGTCTTTACTTAACCCTTATCCAAACCCTAACCGTAATCCTAGCCCTAAGACAAACTAACTCTCACACTAGCCCTATTTCTTGTTCTAACCCTATCCCTTACCATAACTCTAAACCTAGCCTTAACCCTAGCCCTAACAATTGCCCTATCTTTAGTCCTAGCCTAACCCTAGATCTAAGACTAACTCTAAATAAAACCCTAACCATAAGCCTAAGCCTAAAATTAACACTAGACCTAACCCTAATACTAATCATAAAATTAGTGCTAACCCTAACCCTAGAACTAAAACAAAACCGAAAAATAGACCTAACCCTAAACCTTAACTTAAAACAAACACTAAATTACACCTAGAACAAATCCTAGCACTAATTTGAGTCTTTAACCTTAAAACTAACCCTGACTCTGACTTATACCCTCACACTCACCCTAGCTCTAAAACACCACTCTAACCTTAAACCAAACCCTAATAGTAAACCTTGCCCTAATTTGAGTCCTAATCCTAAAACTAACCCTTGCTCTAACTCCTATCCTAACAATTACCCTAGCTCCAAATTCACCCTAACCTTAAACCTAACCATAAACACTAATTTTAATCACTAACTTTAAATCTAACTAAATTGTAATTCTGATTCTTGTATTATTCGTTGCCCTAACCCTAGCACTAATGCTAACACAAAAACTAGCCATAATCTGAGCCCTAAACCTCGCTTTAACCCTAACCCTACTCCTAACCCTATCCCTAACTAGATCTAAATCTATCATTAAACCTAATCAAAACCCTAACCCTAATGGTAACCATAGACCTATCACTAATCCTTAGGCTAATAAAAACCCTAACCCTATTAATAGTCCTAAATCTAGCCCTCATTCTAGCTCTAACCTATCCCAAACCCTAACCTTAACCCTGACATTTATTCTGACATAACACTAACCCTAGGTATAAACCTGATTTAAACCCATGGCGAAACCTTAACACTTGTCCTACCAGTAAATTTATAGTAAGCCTGACTCTACCACTAGTCCTAGACCTAATTCCTATCCTAAATCTAGCCTTAACTCTTGCCCTAGACCTAAAGAAAAACCTAACCCTAGCCCTAACAATAACCCTTAACCTAAATTAAAGTCTAACCCTACTTCTAGACATAAACCTAGTCCTAATTCTGGCTTTAACCTTAACCCTAACACTAACCTGAACATGGACCCTACATTTAACACTAAGCTAACTCTAAACCTGATGCTAACCAAAAACCTAAACCTAACATGAGACCTTGTCATAATCTAAACCTTTAACTAGCCCTAAACATAATCATAGCTCTTACATTACTCATAGCCTTAACCCTACACCCTAACCTAACACAAAACCTAGAGCAAATCCTACGCCTAAATATAGCACTAAGCATAACCCTAACCCTAACCCTAGCCCTAATTTTAACCATAAATCTAGCCTTATTTCTAAATCTTACTCAATGCCTAACACTTACCCAAAATACAAACTTAGACTTATCCCTAACTCTGACCCTAAACCTATCCCTAACCATAAACTTAACCCTATTCCTAACCTAGCTCTGAACATACCCATTAACCTAAACCTTACCCTAACCCAAACTGAGAAACTAGACGCAACCCTAGAGGCAACCCTAAACCTAACACTTGCAATAACTCTAACCCTAGCTCAAACCCTTACCTGTACCAGAAACCTAAACCTAACCATGCCTTAATCTTAACCTCAAAACTAAATCTAACCCTTTAACGAATCCTAAACATACATCTTACCATATCCATTACCCTAAACCTAATCCTAGCCCTAATAATAAACCTAGCACTGTCACCCAAATCCTAAACTTACTCTAATCCTATCCGTAGACCTAAAGTTTAATCTAACCTGAACTTACCCTAGCCTTAACTCTAGCTCAAACCATAAACCTTACACTAAACAAACCATAGCCAAAACTCTAACCCAAACCATACCCTAAGAACACCTCTAACTCTCACACTAGGCCTATTCCTAATTCTAACCTTATCTCTGACCATAACCTAACCCTAGCACTAACCCTTGCCCTAATCTTAGTCCTAGCCTAACCCTAGATCTAAGCCTAACTCTAAATGTAACCCTAACAACAATCCTAAGCCTAACACTAACACTAGACTTAACCCTAATGCTAATCATAAAACTAGTGCTAACCCTATTCCTGGGATAAAACAAATTTGAACAATAGACTAACCCTAAACCTTAACTTAAACTAAATTGGCAATTACACCTAGAACTAATCCTAGCCCTAATTTGAGTTCTAACCCTAACTGTAAAAGTACCCCTAAACCTGAATTATACCCTAACACTCACCCTTGCTCTAAAAAACCACTGTAACCTAAAACCAAATGCTAACATTAAACCTAGCCCTAATTTGAGTCCTAGCCCTAACCCTAAAATTAACCCTGTCCCGGAATCCTATCCTAACATCAACCCTAGCTCTAAATTTATTCTAACTTTAAACCTAGCCCAACATTAGAACCAGCCCTAACACTAACCCTAAAGCTGACCTTAATTATAACCCTGATTCTTACATTAATTGTTGCCCTATTCCTAGCCCTAACGGTAACACAATATCTAGCCCTAATCGGAGATCTAATCCTAGCTTTAACATTAAACCTACTGCTACCCCTACCCCTAACACTAGCTCCAACACAATTCCTGAACCTAAGCAAAACCCTAACCCTAATGTTAACTCTAGATCTATTCCTAATCCTTAGACTAATCAAAACCCTAACCCTATTAATAGTCTTAAATCTAGCCCTCATTCTAGCTCTAACCTATTCCAAACCCTAACCCTAACTGTGACCCTTATTCTGACCATAACACTAACCTAGGTCTAAACCTCACCCTAACCCTAGACCAAACCCTAACACTAGCCCTACCACTAACCTTATATTAAATTTGACTCTACCACCTGCCCTAGACCTAAACCTAATCTTAAATGTAGCCTTAACTCTAGCCCTGGACCTAAACAAAAACCCAGCCCTAGTCCTAGCAATAACCCTTAATCTAATGCAAAGTCTAACCCTACCTTTAGACATAAACCTAGTCCTAATTCTGGCTTTAAACTTCACCCTAACACTAACCTGAACATGGACCCTGCAATTAACACCATGCTACCTCTAAACCTAACAATAACTGAAAACCTAAACCTAACACTAGACCTAGCCATAACCCTAACCCTAAAACTAGCCCTAATCATAATCCTAGCTCTTATATTACCCATAGCCCTAACCCTACACCTTAACAGAACACAAAACCTAGAGTAAATCCTAGGCCTAAACCTAGCCCTAGGTGTAACACTAACCCTAACCCTAGCCCTAATCCTAACCTTAACTGTAGCCTTAGTCCTAAATTTATTTAATGCCTAATTCTTGTTCTAAATATAAACTTATACTTATCCCTAACTCTAACCCTAACTCTATCCATAACTCTAAACTTAACCCTATCCCTAAACCTAGCTCTGAACATAAACATTACCCTAAACCTTACCCTAAACCTAATGATAACCCTCACCATAACCCTAACCCTAACCCTAACTAAAATCAGAAAACTAACCCTAAACCTAACACTAAACCTAAAACTTGCCATAGCCCTAAACTCTATCTCAATCCCTAACCTGTGCCAGAAACCTAAACCTAATCATGCCTTAACCTTAACCTTAAAATTAAATCTAACCCTAAACCTAAACCTAAAATTACATCTAACCATATCGATTACCCTAACCCTTATCTTAACCCTAAAGATAAACGTAGCCCTAACCCTAACCATAACCCTAAACCTACCATAATCTTTTCCCTAGCCCTAACGCTGAACCTAACCCAAAACTTAACCCTTGCTCCAATTCTAGCTCAAACCCCAATTCATACCATAAACAAACCCTAGTCCAAACCCGAACCCTACTCCTAGCCCTAATCCTAACCATAACCATAGCCCAAACCCTAGTTCTAACTCTACTGCTAACCCTAACCCTAACACTAACACTAACCGTAGCTCCAATCCTAGCCCTAATTTAGTGCTAATCATAACGTTAACTCTTATCCTACTTCTAAGACTAACTCTAACTCTTGCCCTAGACCTATTTCTAGTACTAACTCTATCTATTACCATAACCCTAACACTAGCCTTAACCTAACCCCTAAACCTAGCCCAAGTTCTAACCCTAGATCTAATCATAACTCTAAATATAAACATAACTCTAAATAAAACCCTAACCCTAAGCCTGAACCTCACCGTACCACTAGCCCTAACAATTTCGCTAATTCTATAACTAGTTCAAAACCTAGCTGTAGCTCTAAAACAAAACTGAGCCTAGCCCTTACCCGAACACTAACCTAACTGTAACCTCAGCCCTGACATTAGACCTAGCCCTAATTCTTGCCCTAACCCTAACACAAAACCTAACCCTACACCTATCTATAATTCTAGCCTTATTTCGAGTGTTATTCCTAACCCTAAAACTAACACTGACCTTGACTCTGACCCTAACACTAACCCTAACACTAGCGCTAGCCCTAACCCTAACTCAAAAATTAGACCTAATCATAATTCTAGTTCTTATATTAGCCATAGCCCTACCTTAACCGGAACCTATTCTAAAACCTAGCCCTAACCCTAACCCTAACACTAGCTTTAACCCTAACCTAACTCTAAACCTAATGCTAACCCTAGCCTTAATCCTAACCATAATCCTAGCCCTAACTCTAGCTCTAATCCTATCTATTACCTTAACCCTAACCCTAACCCTAATACTAATCCTAGGATAATGCTAACTCTATCCAAAACCCCAACCATATTCATTACCCTAAACCTAACCCGAACCCTAAATCTAACCATATGCATTATCCTAACCCTAAACCTAAACCTAACTATATGCATTATCCTAACCCTAAATCTAATCCTAACCTAATTTGAGCCCTAACCCTAAACCTTAACCTAAACAAACCTAATGGTTACCCTGACCCTAATAATACCCCTATCTCCAAAAGTGACTCTAACACTCAACCTAAACTTTACACTATGTATAGCCATCAACCTAATCCTGAAACTATCTCTAACCATAACCCTAGACCTGACATTAGCCCTAGCCCTAATGTTAGCCATTATGCTATTAAATAAAAAAAGCCCTAATCCTGGCCCTAAACCTAGCCTTAATTCAAACCCTAACCCTAACACTAGGCCTAATCCTATAGTGAACCTTCACCCTAGCCCTTAACCTAGCTATAGTATCAAACCCTAATTCTAACCATAGCCCTAAACCGAGGCCAAACCCTTATACTAAACCTAGCTCTAATCCTAGACCTAATTTAGCCCTAAACCAAAACATAATCATATCCCTAGCCCTAAGACTAACTCTAACTCCTGCTCTAGCCCTAGTCATAGTTCTAACATTATCCCTTACCAGGACCCAAAGCCTAGCCCTAACCCTAGCTCCAAACTTAGCCCTAGCCCTAAACCTATATCTAACCCTAACACTAAATTCAACCCCAAACTTAAACCTAAACCTCACCCTAACACTAGTCCTAATCCTAATGTTAATTTGAAAACTATCCCTTACCATAACCATAGCATTCAACAAAACTGATCTACAGCTCTAATCCTAAACCTTAAAATAAACTAAACCCTAACACTATGGCTACCCCTTACATTAGCCCTAATCTGAGTCCTAAACCTAACTGTACAACTAATAATGACCCTGAGTCTGATCCTAGAACTAAACTTAGCTCTAAACATCACCCTAAACCTAAAACTAACCTGAACACTAAACCTAGCTCTAACCCTAATCCTAAAATTAGCCTGATCATAATGCCAAGTCTTCATTAGCATACACCTAATACTGGACTTATCAATTACAATAACCTTAAAACTAGCCAGAACCATAATCCTAGTTCTTACATTACCCATAGTCCTAACATAGGACATAAACATCCCCGCAAAACCTAGCCCTAAATATAACATTCAAACTAGTTGTAAGCCTAATCCTAACCTTAGCCCTAGCCCTAACCCTCACAATTTCCTAGCCCTAACCTTAGCTCAAACTCTCTTAACCTAAATCTAACACTAACCCTAACCCTAACCCTTGCCTAATCCTATCTGGAACAATAGCACAAATTCTACCTCAAATTCTATCCATTACCTTAAATATAACCCTAACACTAATGCTAACCCTATCCCTAAATCTAACCCTAATTCTAACAATAGCCCTGACTCTAACCCTAAACCTCACCCTAGCCCTACCCATAAACACATAACCAAAACCTAACCCTAACACTAACCCTAGGCCTAACACTAACCCTAGTCCTAATCCTAAATTTAACCTAATCCCTAACACTAGCACTAACTCTATCCATTACCCTATACATAAGCCTATCCCAAAGGCTAACCCTAGGCCTAAACCTAACACTGTCCCTAAAACTATTTTTATACATTAATCTATACCTAACCTAAACCCTAAGTCTAATCCTATTCATTACACTAACTTTAAACCTAATGTTAATTTGAGCCCTAATCCTAAATCTTAACCTAAAGTAAACCCTAATCTGGACTTTGACCCTAATAATACACCCAACTCTAAATCTGACTCTTACCCTAAACCTAGCCCTTAAACTACATCTAGCCATAAAACTAACCCTAACTATAACCTTAGACCCGACATTATTCCTACCCCTAATTCTAGCCCTTACCCTAATACAAAACCTAGCCCTCATCTTAGTCCTGTCTCTATACCTAATTTTAAACCTTGACCAAACACTCACCCTGGCTCTATCCCTAATTTTAAACCTTTACCAAGCCCTAATCCTAACCCTAAACCTAACCGTACTGTAATCTTATCCCTATTCCTAACCCTAAACCTAACCCTCGCCCTAGCCCTAAACCTAGCTCAAAACCAAAAGCTTACACTAAACATAACCCTAAACCTAACCCTAGGTTTAACCATAACTCTAACCCTAACTCAAGACCTATTTCTAACATAAACCTAGCCCTAAGCTTAGCTTTAAACCTATCCATTATCCTAACCATAACCCTTATCCTAAGGCTAACTCTAGACCTAAACCTAAAACTATTGCTAACAATTACTTTATCAATTATCCTAAACTTAACCCTAAAAAAAAACTATAATTACCCTCACACTGACCCTAAAGATAATAAGAGCCCTAACCCTAAACTGTAACCTCAAACAAACTCTAACCCTGAACCTTACCCAAGTAATTCCCCTAGCTCTAAACCTGACCCTTACCCTAAACCTAACCATTACAATAGTCCTAGCCATAATACATTTTAAATCTATTCCCACTATAACCCTAGACCTGACATTAGCACTAGCACTAATCCTAGCTCTAAACCTAACACAAACCCCAGCCCTTATCTTAGCCCTAAGAATAGCCTTATCCTAACCCTAAGCCTAACCTTAGGCCTAACCCTAACACTAAGCTTAGCCCTAATCTTAGCCCTAAACTTACCTCTAATTAATGCCTATCCCTAACATGAGCCCAAACCCTAGCCCTAAGACTAACTCTAACTCTCACTCTTGCCCCATCCCTTGTTTTAAACCTATAACTTACTGGAACAATAATCCTAGCCCTAACACTAGCCATATCCTTAGCCCTAGCCCGAAACTAGATCTAACTCTAACTTTAAATCAAACTTTAGCCGTAAGCCTAAACCTAAACCTAACTCTAGCCATAATCTTAATGCTAATCCTAAAACTAGCCGTAATCCTAGCCCTAGCCCTAAAACAAATCCCAGACAAAGCCCTAAACCTAACCCTTAACCTAAACCAAACCCTAAGCCTAACCCTAAACTTAGCCCCAATTCGAGTTTTAAGCTGAACCATAAACTAACCCTGACCCTGAATCTGACCATAACACTAACCCTAACTAAAAAGATTAACCTAATCCTAAACCTAAACCTAACACTAGACCTAGCCCCAACCCTAAACCTAAATTTAGCCTTAAATGTAACCCTTGTACTTAGATTAGCCATAAACCTAACCCTAGCAATAACTTAACACAAAACCTAGCTCTAATTACAGCCCTTACCAAAGCTTCAACCCTAACACAAACCCTAACCTTAGCCCTAATCATAACCATAACCCTAGCCCTAACTCTAGCTCTAAGCATACCTATCGTGATAGCTATAACCTTAACACTAATGCTAACCTTAGGCCTAAACCTAAACCTATCCCTAATCCTAACCCTATCCATTATCCTAAACCAAACCTAAACCTTAAAACTCACCCTATCATTACCCTAACCATAAACTTAATGCTAATTCAAGCCCTAAATTGAAACCATAGCCTACCCAAAACCTAACCAAGCCCCTGACCCTAATAATACCCTAGCTCTCAACCTGATCTAAAACTAAACATAACCCTTACACTACCTGTATCCATAAACCTAACCCTAAGTCTATCTTTAACCATTACCCTAGACCTGATAATAGTCCTAAACCTAGCCCTACCCTAAAACAAACCATAGCCCTCATCCTAGCCCTAAAACCAGCCTTAATCATATCCCTAACCCTAACCATAGGCCTAACCCTAATTCTAACCCTCACCCTACTTCTAAACCTAGCTAGAATGCCAATCCTTATTTTAAACTTAACCCTAACCTTAAATCTAATGCCAGGCCTAAGCTTAACAATAACCATACACTAATTCTAGCCCTAATTTAAACCTATCCCTAACTCTAACCCTAGAGCTAAGACTAACTCTAACATTCACACTAGCCCTATACCTAGTTCTAACCATATCCATTGCCATAACCCCAACCCTAGCTCTAACCCTAGCCATAAACCTTGCCCTGTCCTTATTCCTAGCCATAACTCTAGATCTATCCCTAACTCTAAATCTAACACTAACCATAAGCCTAAGCCTAATATAAACACAACCTCAAACCCTAACGCTACTCGTGAAACTAGCCCTAACCCTGACCCTAGCAGTAAATCAAAAACAATAAATAGCCCTATTAGTAAACCTTAACATAGAACAAATCCTAATACTACACCTAGACCTAACCCTAGCCCTATTCTGAGTCTTAACCTTAACCTTAATTAAAAACCCTGACTCTGACTCATATCCGAACACTCACCCTAGCTCTAAACACCATCCTAACCTTAAACCAAACACTTACAGTAACCCTAGTCATAATTTGAGTCCTAAACTTAACATTAAAACTAACCCTGACCCTGACTACTAACCTAACACTAACACTAGCTCTAAATATCACCCTAACCTTAAACCTAATTCTAGCATTAGAGGTCTAACCCCTAACCATAACCCTAAAATTAACCCCAATTGTAACCCTAGTTTTTACCTTAGCTGTTACATAACCCTAGCCCTAAACCTAACACAAAAACTAGCCCTTACCTGAGCTCTAAACTTAGCTTTAGCCCTAACCCTAACCCTAACCCTAGCTCTCACTCTATCCTTACCCTAAGTAAAACCATAACACTAATTTTAATCTTAATTCTAACCCTAATCTTAACCTAACCCAAACACTAATACTATTACTAGTCCTAAATCTAGCCCTCATTCTAGCTCTAACCATAACCCAAACCAACCCCTAATCCTCACCCTTATTCTGACCCTAACACTAATCATAGGTCTGAACCTGAACCTAACCCTAAACCAAACTCTAACACTAGCCCTAAACCTAAACCTAATCATAAATCTAGCCATAACTCTAGTCATAGAGCTAAAGAAAAACCTAGCCCTAGCCCTAATAATAACCATTAGCCTAAGCCAAACCCTAACTTTTCCCCTAGACCTAAGCCTAGTCACAATTCTGGCTTTAATTCTAATCATAATCCTAATCTGAACATTGACCCTGACACAAACACTAACCCTAGCTCTAAACATCACCCTAACCCTGAAACTATATCTAGCCCTAACATTAACCCTAAAAGTTGCCTGATTCATAACAAGTTCTTAATTTAGCCATAGCCCTAACCTATTGCAAAAACTAGCCCATATCAAAGCCGTACACTATCTTAAACCCTAAAGCTACACCTAACGCTAACCATAGCCCTAATCCTAAACCTAAGCCTAACCTTAGATCAAATCTTAAGCATAACCCTAGCCCTAACCCTAGCTCTAAACCTATTCATTACCCTAAGGATAACCCTAACCCTAATGCTAACCCTAGGCCAAACCCTAATCCTAAGCCCATCCCTAACTCTATCCATTACTCTGCACCTAACTTGAACCCTAAGATTAAAACTATTATTGACATATCACTAAACCTAAGGCTAATTCGAGACCTAACCATAAACCATAACCTAACCAAAACCCTAATCCTGACCCTAATAATACCCCTAGCTGTAACCTAACCCTAACCATAAACCTAACCCTTACAATAGACCTAGATATAAACCTAAATCTACAACTATCACTAACTCTAACCCTAGACCTGAAATTAGCCCTAGCTCTAATCCTAGTCCTAACCCTAACACAAATCTTAACCCACATCCTAGACATAATCCTTGCCTTCATCAAAACCCTAACCCTAACCATAATTCTAAACCTCAGCCTATCTCTAAAACTAGGAAAAAACTCATCCCTTACCATAAACCTAACCCTAATTCAAACCCTAATATTAAACCTAGCCCTAACCCTAAGCCTAACTCTAACAGTAACACTTGCCCTAATCCCAGACCTAACTTACTCTATCCCTAACACTAAAAATAATCCTAGCACTACAACTAACTACAACTCTTGCCTTAGACTTATAGGGTAGTTCTAACCTTTCCCCTTACTATCACCCTAAACCTAGCCCTAATCTTAGTCCTAACCCTAGCCCTAGCCCTAAAACAAAACCGAGTTATAGCCCTAATCCTAAACCTTAACCTAAACCAAACACTAACCTTTAACCTAGCCCTGACCCAATCCCTAATACTAGTCCTAACCCTAACCTGAAAACTAACCCTTACCCTGACTCTGACCCTAACACTAAACCTAGCTGTAAAATCATTGTAACCATAAATCTAACCTTAACACTAGGCCTAGTCTTTACCCTAACCTAATAACTAGCACTAATCATAACCTTACTTTGTGCATTAGCCATAGTCTTAACCCTATCCTAACCTAACCCAAAACCTTGCCTTAATTAGAGTCCTTATCCTAACTTTAACCCTTAACTTAAACCTAACACTAACCCAAACAAAAGTCTTAATTCTATACATAACCCTAGCCCTAAACTTAGGTCTAACTCTATCCATTAACCTAATGATAAACCTAACCCTCAAGCTAACCCTATGCCTAACCCTAACCCTATCCATTACACTAAACCACAACTAAACCCTAAACCTAATCCTGTCATTACCCTAACCCTAAATCTAATGCTAATTTGATCCCTATTTTTAAATCCTAACATAACCCAAACCCTAAACTTGATTCTGACCCTAATTATAACCCTAGCTCTAAAACTTACCATTTCCCTAAACCTAACCCTTACGCTGGACCAAGTCATAAACTTAATACTAAATGTATCCCTAATTGTAACCCTGGACCTGACATAAGCCGTAGCCCTAATACTAGCCCTCAACCTAATACAAACACTAGTCCTCATTCTAGCCCTAAACCCTAGCCTTAATCATAACCTTAACCCTAAACCTGGCCCTAACCCTAATATTAACCCTCGCCAAGCCCTCAATCTTGCTATAACCCATACCTTTAAACTAAACGTAACCCTAACTCTAACCCTAAACCTAGGCCTAAACCTAATACTAACCCTAGCCCTAATTTAGCTCTAACCATAACCCGAAAGCTAGCCATAAAAAGAACTCTATGTCTCACACTTGCCCTATCACTAGTTCTAATCCTATTCCTTACCATTACAATAACCCTAGCCCTAACCTTTGTCCTAACCCTTGCCCTATCCTTAGCCCTAGAACTAACCTCAGATCAACAACTTTCTCAAAATCTAACCCTAACCTGAAGTCTAAGTCTAACCCAAACACTAGCCCTAAGCCTAACACTAATCGTAAAACTATCCCTAACCCTAGCCGTATACTAAAACAAAACTGAGCCACAGCTCTATCACTAATCCGTATACTAAACGAAACCCTAACCGTACACCTACCCCTAACCCTAGACCTAATTCGAGTTTTAAGCTGATCCCTAAAACTCTGACCCTGACACTGAAACTAACATTAACCCTAGCTCTAAACATCACCCAGACCTTAAACCTTTCTCTAACACTCAATCAAGCACTAACCTTAACCATTAAATTAGCCCTAAATATAACTCTAGTACTTACATTAGCCATAACCCTAACCCTAGCACTAACTTAAACTGAATCCTAGCCATAGGCTGAGCCCTATCCTGAGATTTAAACAGAACCCAAGCCCTAACCATAATCCTAGCCCTATTCATAACCATAATCCTAGCCCTAACCCTAGTCTAACCCTATCCAGTTCCATAAACATAACTCTAACCCTAATGCTAACCCTAGGTCTAAACCTAATGCTATCTCTAATTCTATTTCTATCCATAACCCTAAACTTAACCTGTCCCCTAATACTAACCCTATCATTACTCTAACTTTACCTTAACCCTAATGCTAATTCAATCCCTAATTTTAGACCTTAACCTATCCCAAACCTTAACCCAGACGATGTCCATAATAATACCTCTAGCCCTAAACCTGACCCTACCCCTAAACCTAACCCTTAAACTAGATGTAGCCATTATCCTAAACATAAAATTATCAATAAACATAATTCTAGACCTGAATTTATCCATTCTCCGAATCCTAGCCTTAAAACTAAAACAAAGACTAGCCCTTATCTTAGCATTAAACCTAGCTTTAATCATAACCCTAACCATAACCAAAGCTCTAACCCTAATTCTAAATATCACCCCACCTCTAAACCTAGCTGTAACATTATCCCTTTTCCTAAACTTAATAGTAACTCAAACCCTAATCTATATTTAAGCTGAACACTAACCGTAGCCCTAATCCTAGTCAAAATTTATCCATTTCCCTAACCCAAGCCCTAAGACTCTAAAACACACTAGCCCTATCCCTAGTTGTAACCTTATTACATACCATAATCTAACCCTAGCCCCAACCCTTGCCCTATCCTCATTTCTAACCATTAACCTAGATCTAGCCCTAAATCTAAATCTAACCCTAAACCTAAGCTTAAGCCTAACACTAACACGAGCCCTAACCCTAAAGCTAATCAGATAGTTAGCACTAACCCTAACCCTAGAAGTAAAACAAAACTAAGAAATAGCCCTAATCTTAAAGCTTAACATAAACCACCCTAACACTACATCTAGACCTAATCCTAGCCTTAAATTTGACTTCTAACTCTAACCTTAAAAGTAACCCTGACACAAAACAGTATCCTAATGCTCACCCTAGCTCTAGACCGCATCCTAACCTTAAACTGAAACCTACCATAACCCTATCCCTAATCTTAGTTCTATTCCTAACTCTGAATCTCATTCATATCCTAACACTAACCCTAGCTCTAAATATCACTGTAACCTTAAATGTATCCCTAACACTAGACCTACCCTTTACACTCACCCTAAAAATAACCCTAACAGTAACCCTAGTTTTTACATTATCAATTGCCCTAACCCTAGCTCTAACCTTACAACAAAATCTTTCCCTAATTAAAGCTCTAAACCTAGATTTAACCCTAACTCTAGCTCTATCCCTATCCCTTACTCTAAGCAAAACTCTAACCCTAAGAGTAACCCTAGAACTATTTCTAATTATTAGGCTAACCAAAATTCTAACGCTTTTAATAGTCCTGACTCTAAACCTCTTTCTAGTTCTAATCTTATCACAAACCCTAACGCTAACTGTGACCCTTATTCTGAAACAAACAATAACCCTAGGTCGAAACCTAAAACTAAGAATAGACCAATCCCTAACACTGGCCCTACCAGTAGCCTTATAACTAAACCTAACCTTAACCCGAGCACCAAGACTAACTCTAACACTCACATTAGCCTTATCCCTAGTTCCAACCCTATTCCTTACCGTAACCTAAAACCTAGCCCTGAACCTAGCACTAATGCTTGCCCTAACCTTAGTCCTTGCCCTAACCCTATTTCTAACCCTAACTCTAAATCTAACCCTAAACTTAAGCCTAAGCCTAACACTAACAGTATCCCTAACTCTAATGTTAATAGTAAAACTAGCCCTAACCCTAACCTTAGCAGTAAAACAAAACGGAACAATGGCCCTAACACTAAAGCTTAATTTAAACTACTCTAAAACTACATCTGGACCTACGCTAGCCCTAAATTTGACTCCTAAACCTAATCTTAAACCTAACCCTGATGCAGACTCATATCTTAATGCTCACCCTAGCTCTAGACCTCATCCTAAACTTAAACAAAAACGTAACAGTAACTCTATAGCTGATTCGAGTCCTAACCCTATCACTGACCCTGACTCATATCCTAACACTAACCCTAGCTCTAAATATCACCCTAACCTTAAACCTAACTCTAACACTAGACTTTCCCCTAACCCTCACTCTAAAACTAACCCTAATTGTAACCCTAGTTCTAACATTAGTCATTGACCTAACCCTAGCCCTAAACCTATAACAAAAACAAGCCGTAATCCAAGCTCTAAATATAGCTTTAACCCTAACCCTAACTCTAACCATAACCCTAGCTCTAACGTTATTCCTTAACCTAAGCAAAACCCTAACCCTAATGGTAACCCTAGAACTATCCCTATCTTTAGGCTAACCAAAATCCTAACCCAATTAATAGTTCTGACCCTAGCGCTCATTTTTGCTCTAATCTTATCCCAAACTCTAATGCTAACACTTATCCTTTTTCTGACCCTAATACTTAACTTAGATCTAAACCTGACCCTAACCCTAGACCAAACTCTAACACTGGCATTACTGATAAACTTATTTCTAAACTTAACTCAACCACTAGACTTAGACCTAAATGTATACATAAATCTAGCCTTAACTCGATCCCTAGACCTTGACAAAAACCTAGTTCCAGCCCTAACAATAACCCTTACTCTAACCAAAACACTACCACTACCCCTAGACCTAAACCTACTTCTAATTTTGGCTATAACCCAAACTCTAAATCTAACCTGAACACTGGCTAGCATTTAACAGTAAACCTACCTCTAATCCTGACCTTAACCAAAAATGTAAACCTAACACTAGACCTAGCCATAACCCTAATCCTAAAAATAGCACTACTCATATCCCTAGTAATTACATTACCACAGCTCTAACCCTAGGCGTAAACCTAACACAAAACCTAGAATTAATCCTAGGCCTTAATCTCAACCTAAGCATAACCCTAACCCTAACCCTAGCCATAATCCTAACTTAACCCTAGCCTTAGTCCCAACCCTAGCTCAAAGCCTAACACTTACCACAAACATAAACCTAGAACTATCTGCAAATCTAACCCTAACGCTAGCCCTAATTCTAACATTAACCCAAGCCCTAACCCTAGTTCTAAACCTAGAAATACACTACAAAATATACTAAAACTAACCCGAAACCGATTGGTAACCTTAGTCTTAACCCTAACCATGACCCTAACCCTAAACAGAAAACTAAACCTAGACCTAACCCTAAACCTAACACTTGCTATAACCCTAATTCTAGCTCAAAACCTAACCCTTACCATAAACCTAAACATAACCATAGCCCTAAACTTAACCCTAAACTAATATCTAACCCTAACCCTAAACCTAAGCCTAAAAGTAACAGTATCAATTACACTAAATCTAACCCTAATCCTAATGATAATCCTAGCCCTAACCCTAACTCTAACCTAAAACTACCGTAATTGTATCCCTAAACCTAACCTTTAACCTAACCCTTGCTCTAGCTCTATCCATAGTTCATTGCCTAACCATTATGCTAAAAATAACCCCAAATATAATCCTATTTCTAACCCTCATCCTAACCCAAACTGAAGCCTAATCCTAAACATAACCCTAGCCCTAAACTAAACTCTAACTGTATGCATTGCCCTAATAGTAAACCTTACCCTAATGCTAACTCTAGGCCTAACACTAACCCTATCACGAACCACAACCCTATCAATTATCCTAAAACTAACCTGAAACCTAACCCTAACCCTATTATTACAACAACCCCAAACCAATGCCAATTCGAACACTAACCCTAAACTCAAACCTAAACCATAACCGAACTCTGAACATGATGCTAATAATTCCCCTAGCTCAAAACTGACCCGTACCCTAAACCTAACCCTTACACTAGATCTAGCCAAAAACCGAAGCTTGAAAATATCTCTAATGGTAACCCTAGACCTGACACTGGCCCTAGCCCTAATCCTAGCCCTAACCCTAAGACAAACCCTAGCTCTTAGCCTTAAACATAGCCTTAATCATAACCCTAACCCTAAACCTGGGCCTAACCCTAACACTAACCCTAGCCATAATCTTAGCCCTAATTTAGCCATATCCCTAACCCTAATCCTAAACTAGCCTTAAGAGCAAGTCTAACTCTCAACCTTGCCCTAAAACTAGTTGTAACCCTATCTCTTACTGGAACACTAATCATAGCTCTAACCCTAGGCCTAACCCTAGAACTTTTCTTAGCCCTAGCCCTAATCCTACATCTAAGCTTAAATCTAAATCTAACATTACCCATCAGTCTAAACCTAAACCTAAAACTAGCCCTAACCCTAACCCCAATGCTAATCCTAAAACCAGTCCTAACTCTAGCCCTAGCCCTAATACAAAACCAGTCATACCACTAACCCTGACCCTTAACCTAAACCAAACCTTAACCCTACACTAGCCCTAACCTTAGCCTTAATTTGAGTTTTGAGCCAAAAACTAAAACTAACCCTGAACCTGACCTAACCCTAAACCTAGCTCTAAACATCACTCTAACCCTAAATCTACAGTAGACTTAACTGCAACCCTAACAATAAAACTAGCATTAATCATAACCCTAGTATTTATATTAGATGTAACCCTAACACTAGCCCTAACTTAACCCAAAACCTAGCCAGAATCTCTTCCCTAATCCTAGCTTTATCCTTACCCTAACCTTAACCATAACAATAGCACTAATTGTAACCCATAATGTAAGCCCTAACCCTAGATTTAATCCAAATCTTTACTCTCACACTAGCCCTAACCCTAACACTAGCCCCAACCCTTTCCCTTACCAAAAGCCAAACCCTAAGCAAAATGCTAAAACTAGTACTAACCCTAATATTTTGCCTGACTTATACTCTAACCATATTACTAGTCCTAACCCTAGCCCTCATTCTAACTCTAACCCTATCCCTGATCCTTATACTGATTCTAACACTAATCCTGGGTCTAAACCTTACCCTATCCCTAAACCAAACCCTAACACTAGCCCTACTGGTAACTCTATATCAATATTTAACCCTAACACTAACTTTAGACATAAAGCTAATCATAAAATAGCTACAACTCTAGCCCTAGACCAAAACAAAATCCTAGCAATAGCCCTCACAAAAAACCTTAAATTAAACCAAACACTAACCCTACACCTAGAACTAAATCTACTCCTAATTCAGGCTATAACCCTAACCCTGACCCTATCTCAAACACTGACCCTTACCCTAACACTAAACCTAGCTGAAACCTGACCCTCACCCCAAACCTACACCTAACTCTAGACCTAGACATAATCCTAACCCTAAAATTAGCCCTAAACATAACCCTAGCTCTTAGGTTACCCATAGTTCTAACATTAGGCCTAAACCTAACATAAAACCTAGCCCTAATCCTAGGCCTAAACTCAGTCGTTTTTATAACACTTACCCTAATCATAGCCCTAACCCTAACCCTAACCGTAACCTATGCCTTAGACCTAACCCTAGCTCAAGGAAAACCCTTTCACTAAACATAACAGTAGCCCCATCCTAATCCCTAACCCTATTCCTAGCTCTAATCGCAACTTTAATCCTAGCCCAAACTTTAGCTCTAACCCTATGCATTACCCTTACCCTAACCCTAATTATAACCCTATCCCTAACAATAAACCTAACATTAAACATAAATGTAATCCTAGACCTAACTCGAAACCTAACCCTTGCAATAGACCTAACCTTAGCTGAAATATTAAGCCTTACACTAAACCTAAACATAACAGTAGCCTAATCCAAACACTAACCATAACCTTAACCCTACCTCTAATATTATCCATTACCCTAAAGTTAATCCTAACTCTAATTAAAACCCTAGACATAACTCTAACCCTAAAACTAGCCCTAAACATAACCCTAGCTCTTACATTACCCATAGTTTTAACCCTACCCCTAAACCTAACATAACACCTAGCCCTAATCCTAGGCCTAAACATAGTCCTAATCATAACCCTAACCCTAATCATAGTCCTAACACTAACCCTAACCCTTACTCATGTCTTAGACCTAACACTAACTCAAGGAAAACTCTTTCACTAAACAAAGCACAAGCCCCATCCTAAACCCTAACTCTAATCCGAGCTGTAATCCTAACTTTTATCCTAGCCACAATTTTAGCTCTAACCCTACCCATTACATTTATGCTAACCCTAATTATAACCCTATCCTTAACACTAAACCTTACCTTAAACATAAATGTAACCCTAGACCTAATACAAAACCTAACCCTTGCAAATAGCCCTAACCTAAGCTGAAACATTAAGCCTTACACTAAACCTAATCCTAACGTTAGTCCTAACCCATACACTAACTCTAACCCTTATCCTACCTCTAATATTATCGACTACCCTAGCCTTAACCCTAACCCTAATAAAACCGTAGCCATAACCCTAACCCTAAACAAAACCATCAACTTAAACATAACCCTAGACCTAAACTTAAACCTAACCTTTGCCCTAGCTCTAAACCTAGCTCAAACACTAACCTTTTTTCTAACCTAACCATAACCCTAGTCCTAACCCAAGCACTTACCCTAACCCTAATACTTACCCTAAACCAAATCCTAGCCCTATCCCTAAACCTAACCCTAATCCTAGACTTAATTCAAACCATAACCTAGCCCTAACCTGAGCTCTAAACCTATTCATTACACTGAATGTAACCCTAACCCTAATGCTAATTCTAACCCTATCAGTAAACCTAACCAATTCTTTACCCTAAAACTTAACTGAAACCTAAACCTAACCATATCCATTACCCTAACCCAAAACCAAAACCTAACACTAACTCAAGCCTTAACCATAAACTTTAGCCTAAACCAATGGCAACCCTGACTTTAACCCTAATAAAACCCCTAGCTTTAAACCTGACCCTTATACTAAATGTAACTCACTAGAACTAGGCATTACCTAATCCTAACACTATTCCAAACCATAACCATAGACCTAACATTAGTCCTATACCTAGTTCTATCCCTAAACCTAACAGAAAACCTAGCCATCATTATAGTCCTAAACTTACCTTAATCCTACCCTGAACACTAACCCTAACCCTTATCCTAATTCTAACCCTCATCCTAGACCTAAAGCTAGCTATAATACCACCCATTCCCCTAACTTAACCTTAAACCTAATGCTAACCCTAAACATAGCCCTACCACTATACCTAACCCTAACACTAACTCTAGCCCGAATCCTAGCCCTAATTTAGCTGTAACCCTAACCCTAACTTAAGCCTATATTTAGTCTAAAACTAACTCTCTTCCTAGCCGTATCCCTAGTTCTAATGCTATCCCTTCTAGGAACCCTAACCTAGCCCAAACCCTAGTCCTAGATCTAACCTTAAATTTAAATCTAACCCTAACCCTAATCCTAAATCTCATCCTAACACTAGCCCTAACTCTAACACTAATCCAAAATCTAGCTCTAACACTAGCCCTAGCCCTAAAACAAAACTAAGCCATATCCCTAACCCTAAACCTTAACTTAAACCAAACCCTAATCCTATACCTAGCCCTGAATTTAACCCTAAATAGAGTCCTAACCCTAACACTAAAACTAAAACTAACCCTATCTGACTCTGACTCTGTCCTTAACACTAAAACTAGCCCTGTACATCGCCCTCATCCTAAACCTACGCTTTGCATGCTTCAGCATAGGGCTACATTCACAAGGAACAAATCATAGAGTGCCCACAGAGAATTGATTGAGTGTGTGAAGTTTCAAGCAGCTAACACCAGCCCTGTTTGTTATCCACCTCCATTTCCAATTACACATATAAGTCATGATTAAGCGAAACCTTAAAACACAAACTGTTCCTGACAGCAAACCAAAAACCAAGAAGGCACAAACACGGGGAATATAGTTAGGCTAGGTAAAAAGTGAATCCTCCCTGGTATCAAAAAAATTTGAACAAAACTAACTCTAACCCAAAACTAATTCTAAACCTAGTCCTAAACCTAACCCTAACCCTAACCCTAACCTCTTTAGAGAACCTTTGATCATACAAGACCCAAACTTGTTTTGCCTAGTAGGGCAAAATACCAGATGAATCATGCCCAGTATAGAAAAAATCTGACAAATTAATTCGGGGAGGTGTTTCATTACATGCCTATTTCTCCTGTTTTTTTCCTAAAGTGCTGTTGGATAGTGTTCTTTTCATTGCCATGGCTTTGGAAAACTTTCACTAGGAAGAAATCAGTGAGTGCCCACAGAGAACAGATTGAGTGTGTGAAATATCAAACACCTAGCACCAAACCTGTTTGATTACCAGGACCATTTCCATTTACCCATATAGGACAACTTGAAGTGAAACTTTAAAATACAAACTGTTCCTGAGAGTGAACAATTGAAATTAGAAGGCCAAAAACTGGGGACATAATAAGGCTAGGTAAAAGAGAAATCCTGCCCAGAATCAAAGAAATTTGAACAAAAATAACTCTAACGCTAACACTAGTTCTAACTCTAGTCCTAAATCTAACACTAAACCTAAACCTATCTTGTTTATAGAGCTTTGATCAAAAAAGTCCCAAACTTGGGGAACACAGGGCAGCAAGCTAGCAGATGAATCCTGTGCAGTATCAAACAAATCTGACAAAATAATTTGGGGGAGGTAGTTCAGGACATAGATATTTCCCTGGTGTATCATAAAGTTCTCTTGGATAAAGTTATTTTGGCATCCTTGTGCTTAGAGCTACATTTACAAGGAAGAAACCACAGAGTGCTCACAGAGAACAGATTGAGTTTGTGAAGTTTAAGGAAGCTAGCACAAAACCTGTTTGATTCCTAGCTCCATTTCCATTTCTGTGTATAGATTCAAATGAAGTTAAACCTTAAAACTCAAACTGTTCCTGACAGTGAACTTTTAACTAAGAAGGCCCAAAACTGGTGAACATAGTAAGGCTAGGTGAAAGATGACTCCTGCTCAATATCAAAGAAATTTGAACAAAACTTATTTAACTCTAACCCTAACACTCACTCTAACACTAGCCCTAACCCTAACCCTAAAACTAACCCTAACCTGTTTAGAGAACCTTTTATCATAAAAGTTCAAAATTTGTGGAGACTAGTGGGACAAACTAAAAGATGAATTCTGTGCAGTATCAAAGAAATCTGACCAAATGACTGGGGGACATAGTTCAGTGCATGCATATTTTTCTGTTGTCTCCTAAAGTGCTCTCAAATAAAGTTGTTTTTTTTTTTTTTTTTTTTTTTTTTTTTTTTTTTTTTTTTTTTGCATGCTTTAGCTTTGGGATACTTTCACAAGGAAGAAATCAGGAAAGTACCAACAGGGAATTTATTGAATATATTAAGTTTCAAGCAGCTAGCACCAACATTGTTTGATTTTGAGATACATTTTCATTTACCCATAGAGATCAAAATGAAGTGAACCCTTAAAATATACAGTGTTCCTGACAGTGAACACTTGAACTGAGAAGGTCCAAAACTTGGAAACTTAACAAGGGAAAGCAAAAGATAATACTGCCCAGTATCAAATAAGTTTTAACAAATCTAACTGTAACTCTAATGCTAGATTTGTCTCTATCTCCAACCCTAATGCTAAGCTGTTTAGAGAACCTATGATCATAGAAGACCCAAAATTGGGGATCCTAGTGGAACAGGATAGTAGAGGAATCCTTTACAGTAACAAAGAAATATAACCAAATAATTGGGGAAGGTATTTCAATATATTTATATTTCCATCTTTCTCCTAAAGTGCTCTCGGATAAACTTGCTTTTCATGCTTCAGCTTAGAACAACATTCACAAGGAACAAACCAGAGAGTGTCCACAGAGAACTCATTGAGTTTGTAAAGTTTGAAGCAGCTAGCACCAACCCTGTTTGATTTCTAGCTCCAATTCCATTTAGGCCAAAATGAAGTGAAACCTTAAAATAGAAACTGTTCCTGAATGCAAACCATTGAATCTTGGAAGGCCCAAATTTCGGGAGCCCACTAATGATAGGTCAGGGATGAATCCTGTACAGTATCAAAGTAATCCCACCAAAAAAATTCTAAGCTCTTTCAGTACATGTGTATTCTGCTTTCTCCTAAATCACTCAGAGATAAATCTGTTTCTTTCTACTTCAGATTAGGGCTATTTCCGCAGGAAACAAACCAGACAATACTCACTGAGAACTGACTGAGTATGTAAGGATTCAAGCAACTAGCCCAAACCATGTTTGATTTCCAGCTTTATTTTTATTCACCCCTATAGGGCAAAAAGAAGAGAATCATGAAAAATTAAAACTGTTTCTGAAAGCAAACCTTTATGTAGGAGGCAAAATATTTGGAGTATAGTCAAAATAGGAAAAAGATGAATCCTGCATAGTATCATAGAAATTTGAAAACAAAACTAACTCTAACCCTAACACCACATCTAATCCTAGTCCTAACACTAACCCTAACACTAACCTTAACCTGTTTAGAGTCCCCTTGATCCTAGAAGTCCCACATTTGTGGAGCCAAGTGGGGCAGGCTAACAGATGAATCTTTCAGAGTATCAAGAAAATTTGATCAAATAATTGGGGCAGATAGTTCAGCACATGCATATTTCCATTTTCTCCGAAAGTGCTCTCACATAAAGTTGCTTTGCATGCTTCCACTTAGGGCTACTTTCAGAAAGAATAAACCAGAGAATGCCCATAGAGTACTGATTGAATGTGTGAGGTTTAAAGTAGCAAGCATCAATCCTGTTTGATTTCCAGTTCCATTTCCATTTACCCTCATAAGTCAAAATAAAGTGAAAACTTAAAATACAATCTGTACCAGACAGCTAACCCTTCACCCAAGAGGACCAAATCTAGAGAATACAGAAAGGCTATGAAAAAGCTGATTCCTGCCCAGTATCAAAAAAATTGAACAAAAATAAATCTAATAAAACACTAGTTGCAAACCTAGCCCTAACCTAAAACTAAACCTAACTTAACCTGTTTAGAGAAACACTGATCATACTAGTCAACAAATAAAGGAGCCTAGTGGGGAAAATTAACAGATGAATCCTGCACAGTATCAAAGAAATCTGACTAAGTAATGGGGGGAGGTATTTCAGTACATTCATATTTCCCTTCTTTCTCCTAATGTGCTCTTGATTAAATTACTTTTTCATGCTGCAGTTTATGGTACTTTCAGAGGGAACAAACAAGAGAGTTCTCACAGAGAGCTGATTGCGTGTGTGAAGTTTCAAGCAGCTAGTACTAACCCTGTTTGATTTACAGCTCCATTTTCATTCACATCATTAGACCATAATAAAGTGAATCTAAAATTTCAAATGTTCCTGACAATGAACCAGCGGCACACCTTGAAGGCCCAAATTTGGAGATCCTACTAAGGCTAGGAAAAGGATGAATCCTGTACAGTATCAAAGGAATTAAGCAATAAAGTTGAAGCTTTCTCCTAAAGTGCTCACAGATAAAGCTGTTTCTTTCTACATCAGCTTTGGGCTACTTCCACAAGAAACAAATGAAAGAATGTGCACTATGAACTTATTGAGTCTGTGAAGTTTCAATCAGCTAGCACAAACCCTGTTTGAGTTCCAGCTCCATTTCCATTTACCCCTATAGGGCAAAATGAAATGAAACATAAAAATTAAAACTGCTTCTGAGAGAAACTCCTTTTACCTAGGAGGTCCAAACATGGGGTGTATACTAAGAATAGGAAAAAGATGAATCTTGCTAAGTATCAAAATAGTTAAAAAAAAACTAACTCTAACCCTAACACTGGCTTTTAACCCTTGCCCTAACTCTAACCATAACCATAACCATAACCTGTTAAGAAAACTTTTGATCATAAAATTTTCAAATTTGGAGAGACTAGTCGGGCAAGCTAACAGATGAATTCTGCACAATAAACTTTTGATCATACAAGTTTCAAATTTGGGGAGACTAGTGGGGCAAGCTTACAGATGAATTCTGCACAATATCAAAATATCTGACCAAACAATTGGGGGTGGTATTTCACTGCATGCATATTGCTCTGTTTTCTCCTAATGTGATCTTGGATAAATTAGTTTTGCATGCTTCATCTTACACCTACTTTCACAAGGAAGAAACCAAAGAGTGCCCAAAGACAACTGTTTAAGTATGTGAAGTTTCAACCAGCTAGCACCAACCCTCTGGTTTCTCCATTTACCTATATAGCTCAAAATGAAGTGAGACATTAAAAACAATCTATTCCTGACAGCGATCCATTGAACAATTAAAGCCGAAAACTGGGACACATAATAAAGCTAGGTAAAAGATGAATCCTTCCCAGTATAAAAGAAATTTGAACAAAACAAACTCTAACACTAACATTCTCTCTAAAGCTAGACCTAACCCTAATCCTAAACCTAACCCTAACCTATATAAAAAATCATTGATCCTAGATTTCCCAAACTTGGGGAGCTTACTGGGGCAAGCTAACAGATAAATCTTGTGCAGCATGTAAGAAATCTGACCAAATAATTGGGGGAGATAGTTTGGTACATGCCTATTTTCTTGTTTTCCCCTAAAGTAATCTCAGATAAAGTTGCTTTGCATGCTTCAGCTTAGGGTTACATTCACAAGGAACAAACAAGAGAGTGCACACAGAGAACTGGTTGAGTGAGAAATGATTCAATCAGCTAGCACCAACCATCTTTGATTTCTAGCTCCATTTTCCTTTACCATATAGGTCAAAATGATGTGAAACCTCAAAACACAAACTGTCTCTGTCAGCGAACCATTGAACTGAGAAGGTCCAAACCTGGGGAAGATAGTAAGGCTAGGTGAAAGATGAATCGTGCAAAGTATCAAGAAAATTTCAACAAAACTAACTTTAAACCTAACACTATGTCTAAACCTAGCCCTAACCCTAACTGTAATCTTAAACTTAACCTCTTTGATCATTGAAGTCCCAAAGTTGTAAAGACTAGTGGGGCAAGCTCAGAGATGGAAAATGCACAGTCTCAAACAATCTGACCAAATAATTGTGGGAGGTAGTTCATTAATGTTTAGTTCCCTTTTGTCTCATAAAGTGCTCTCGGATAAAGTTGTTTTTGCATGCTTCTTCTTTGGCCTATATTCAATAGAAAGAAAGCAGAGAGTGTTTGCAGAGAATTAAATGAGTGTATGATGTATCAAGTAGCTAGTACTAACCCTTTATGATTTCCATCTTCATTGTCATTCACACCTACAGGCCTTAATGAAGTGACACCTAAAAATTCAAACTGTTCCTAACAGTGAATCTTTGAACTTAAAGGCCCCAAATTGAAGATCATATTAAGGCTAGGTAAATGATGAATCCTGTACAGTATCAAAGTAATGTGACCAAAAATATTGAAGATTGCTCCTAAAGCATTCACAGATGAAGCTACTTCATTCTATTTCACATAGGGCTACTTCCACAAGAAATGAACCAGAAAATGCACACTGAGAAATGATTGTGTGAAGTTTCAAGAAAACTTTCAAACCAACTCTGTTTTATTTAAAGCTCTATTTCCATTTACCCATATAGGTCAAAATGAGGTGAAAACTTAAAATACAAACTGTTCCTGACAGCGAACCACTGAACCCTAATTATAAACCTCACCCTAGCCATAAAACCAGCTGTAATCCCAACACTTACTCTAACCCTAACCCTAACCCTAACCCTAACACTAACACTAACCCTAACCCTAACCCTAACACTAACACTAACCCTAGCCCTAACCCAAGGACCAACACTATCACTAACCCTTGCCCTAATACTAACTCTAACTCTTGCCCTAGCCCTATACCGAGTTCTAAACCAATCCTTTAACATCATCCAAAACTTAGCCCTAAACTTAGCCTTAACACTAGCCCTATCCTTCGCCCTAGCTCAAACCCTATATCTAAACCTATCTCTAAATCTAACCCTAAACCTAAGTCTAAACCTCACACTAACATTAGCCCTAACCCTAACTTAACACTTTAATTTCACGTAGCCCTAACCTACCCCTAGCCCTAAAACAAAACAGAGTCATTGCCCAATGCACACCCTTAACCTAAACTAAACCTTAACCTTACACCTAGCCCTACACCTATTTCTAATGCCAGTCCTAAATCTTATCTGAAAAGTAACGCAGACACTGACTCTGAGCTTAACACAAACTCGAGCTCTAAATATTGTCATAACCATAAACCTAACCCTAACACTAGACCTAGCCCTAACCCTAACCCTAAAACTAGCTCTAATCATAAACCCTACTTCATACATTACTCATAGCCTTAACCATAGCCCTAATCTAACCCAAAATCTAGCCTGAGTCTGAGTCCTAAAATTAGCTTTAACCCTAAATTTAAACCTAACCCTAACCGAAACAAAAGCCATAATCCTATACATATCCTTTGCCCTAATCTTAGGTCTAACCCTATCCATTACCATAATGATAACCCATTATGCTAACCCTAGGCCTAGGTTTAGTGTTAGCGTCAGTATAAGCATCAGGGTTAGAGTTAAGGTTTGGGCGTATTAGGGTCAGAATAAGGCTCAGGGTTAGAGTTAAGGTTTGGGTTAAGTTTAGAGCTATAATGAAAGATAGGGTTAGGACTAGTAATAAAGTTAGGGTTTGGGGTAGGCATTTAATTAGGTTTAGGACTAGGGTAGCAATAAGGTGAGGGTTTGACTAAGTGTAAGAAATAGGGGTAAAGCTAGGATTAGGACTAGGGATAGGGTTAGGGATAGGGCCAGGGTTAGGATCAGAGTTAAAGCTAGGGTTAGTCCTTGGAATAAGGAAAGGTTTTGTGTTAGGTTTAGGGCTATGGCTAATTTAAGAATTGGCATTATGATTAGGGTTAGTTTTAGTGTTAGGTTTAGGGCGAGGTTTAGTGTTAGGATTAGGTTTAGGGATAGGGTGATGTATAGAGCTAGGGTTAGTGTTAAGGTCAGTGTCAGGGTTAGTATTAGTTCTAGGGCTAGGGTTAAGACTCGAATTAGGGCGAAGGTGAGGGCTAGTTGTAGGGTTAGGGTTTGGTTTAGGTTAAGGGTTAGGGTCAGTGAAATAGCTTGCTTTTGCTTGAGAGCTATGGCTTAGTTTAGGGGGAGTTTTCAAATTAGCATTAGGGTTAAAGCTAGTGTGAGGGTGTGGTTAAGGCTTAGGGTTAGGGTTAGATTTAGAGTTAGGGTTTGATCTAGGTTTAGTGCTACAGCGAAGGTTTGGGCTAGAGTTAGGTCTAGGGTTTAAGTTATCATAAGGGATAGGGTTAGAACTAGGGATGGGGCTATGGGGAAGATTAGAATTAGTTTTAAGATTAGATTTAGGGTTAGAATTAGGGCTTAATTAGAGCTAGAATAGAGCTAGGGTTAGTATTAATGCTAAGGCTAGGTTTATGGCTAGGGTTATGGTTATGGATAAGGTTAGGTTTAGGTATGATGTTATAGCTAGCTTTAGAACTAGGACGAGGGTTAAACTTAGGTTTAGGTCTACAGTTAGGTTTAGGTTTAGGATTAAGGCTAATATTAGGACTAGGATTAGGAGTAGAGTTTATTTTAGGGTAAGGGCTTTATTAGGGCTACAGCTAATGTCATGTCTAGGGTTATGGTTGGAGATAGTTTTAGGGTTAAGATTATTAGGTTTAGGTCTAGGTTTATGGATATGTTTAGGTTTAGGGTTCAGGTTAGGTTTAGGGTAATGTATAAGTTTAGGGTTAGGAATAGGTTTAGGGTTATCTTAGGGTTAGCATTAGGATTAGAATTAGGATTAGGATAATGTATAGTGTTAAAACTCGGGTTAGGGCTAGGTTTATGGTTAGGATTAAGGCTAGGATTAGGGTTAGGTTTGGGGTTATGTAAGGGGATAGGGTTAAGGTTAGGTTTGTAGTAAGTGTTAGGGCTAGTATTAGAGTTACAGTTAGGGTTAAAGGTAGTGAAATGGCTCTGATTAGGGATATGTTTTGGATTAGGTTAAGGGTAGGTTTAGGGCTACAGCCAATGTAAGAACTAGGGTTATGATTAGAACTAGTTTTAGGGTTAGGGTTAGGGAGGGTCTAGGGTTAGGTTTAGGTTTAGGTTTTAAGTGATGTTTAGAGCTGGAGTTAGTGTTAGGGTCAGAGTCAGGGTCAGGGATTGTTTTAGGGTTAGGGAGAGGCCTCGAATTAGAGATAGGTTTAGGGCTAGGTTTAGGCTTAGGGTTTGGTTTATGTTAAATTTTAGGGTTAGGGCTATGGCTCGGTTATTTTGTAGGGCTATGGCTAGAGTAGGGATAGTTTTAGGACTAGCATTAGTGTTATGGCTTCTGTTAGTGGGAGGTTTAGCTTAGGTTTAGGGTTAGATTTAGAGATAGGATTTGACATAGGATTAGGGCTATAGCTAGTGTTAGGGCTAATGTAAAGGCAAATGATAGGATTATGATAAGGGATAGGGTTAGAACTAGAAATAGGGCTAAGGAGAGAGTTAGAGTTAGTCTTAGGGCTAGGGTTAGGTTAGGTTTAGGGCTAAATTACAGCTAAGATTCGGTCTAGTGTTTATATTATGGTTAGGCCTAGTTTAGGCTTAGGTTTAGGTTTAGGGATAGGGTTAGGTTTAGGGGAAGGGATGGGGTTAGAGCTAGTTTTAGGGCTAGGTCAAAGGTTAGAATTTCAGTTAGGGCTAGGGATATGGTTTTATTTAGTAATAAGAGTAGGTTTAGGGCTAGGATAAGGGCTAGGTTTTGTTTTAGAGTTATGGCAAGAATTAGGGCTAGGACTAGTGTCAGGTCTACTCTTACATTAAAGATAGATTGAGGGTTAGATTTATGGCTAGGCCTAGTGTAAGGGTTCGGTTTAGGGTAAGGGTCAGGTTTAGAGCTAGGGGTATTATTAGGGTTAGAATAAGGTTTCAGGTTTGGTTTAGGTTAGGGTTTATGTTTAGTCTTGAATTAGCATTAGGGTTTGTTTAGGGTAATGATAGGTTTGGGTTTAGAGTTCATGTTAGGTGTAGGGTAATTAATAAAATTAGAGTAAGCAAAGTGTTTAGGATTAGTCCTAAGGTTAGCCTTAGGTTAATAGTTGTGCTTTGGGTAAAGGATAGGGTTAGGGCTAGGGTTATGGTAATTATTAGGGCTAGAGTTAGTGTTAGGCCCAGTGTTAGGGTTAGGTTTAGCTTTAGGGTATGGTTTAAATTTTGAGCTATGGTTAGCACTAGGGGAAGAATTAGGTTTAGGGTTAGGTCTAGGTTATAATTACAGTTAGTGTCAAGGTTAGTGTTAAGGTTAGGGCTAGGGTTATCATTAGGTTTAGCATATTGGATAGGGTTTGATGTCATGTTAGGGTTAGGGTTAAGGATAGGTTTAGGTTTAAGATTAGGGTTAGGGATAGGTTTATTGTTAAGTTTAGGGTAATGGTTAGGATTTGAGCAAAAGTTAGCTCTATGGAAAAGGTTAGGTTTATGATTATGACTAGGTCTAGTTTTAGGTTTATGTTTTGGTTTGGGTCAGTTTTACCACTAGGGATAGTGACAGTGTGAGGGTTTTTGTTTGGATTAAGGTTAGGGTTAGATATAGAGCCAGAATTAGGATTGGTTAGGTCTAGAGGTAAAGTTAGTTTTTGTCTTAGGTTAATGGTTATCATTAGAGCTAGGGCTAGTTTTTTGTTTAGGTCTTGGTTAAAGATATGGCTAGATTTAGGATTAGGTTTAATCTAGGGCTAGTATTATGGTTGGGTTTAGATATAGGGTTATTGGTAGAGCTAGTGTTAGGGTTTGGTTTAGGTTTAATTTCAGAATAAGTGTCAGGGTTAGGGTTAGAATATGGATTCTTGTTATAACAAAAACCAGGGCTAGGGTTAGGACTAGTAATAGGGTTAGTGTTTGGTTTAGACTAAGGATTAGTTTTAGGACTAGCATTAGCATTAGTGTTGGGGTTTTGCTAAGGTAAATTATAATGTTAGAGCTAAGGTTAGAGCTAGGTTTTGATTTAGGGTTAGAGCTAGTTTTTAGATTTAGGGATAGGGTGAAAGCTAAATATAAGTATCAAATTTGGGCTAGGTTTTGGTTAATATTAGGTTTAAGGTTATGGCTAATGTATGATCTAGGGTTATATTTAGAACTAGTTTTAGAATTAGGGTTAGGACCAGTTCTTGTATTAGGTTAAGGATTAGGTTTAGAGTGATGTTTAGAGTTAGGTTTAGTGTTAATATCAGAGAAAGGTTTAGGGGTAGTTTTAGGGTTAAGATTAGGATTCAAATAAGGGCTAGACTTAGGTCTAGATATACGGTAAGGGTTTGGTTTAGGTAAAAGTTCAGGGTTAGTGTTATGACTCAGTTTTGTTTTAGGTCTAAGCCTATGGTTAGGGGTAGATTTAGGATTAGCATTAGGGTTGGGGCTAGTATTATTGTTAGGGTTAGGTGTAGAATTAGGGTTAGATTTAGAGTTATGTTTAGATTTAGGGTTAGGGCAAAATGTAAGGTTAAGCCTAGGGTAAATCTAGGCTATGGCTAGGTATTAGATTATGGTAAGTGATGGGGTTAGAATTAGGACTAGGTCTAGGGTGAGAGTTATAGTTAGTCTTAAAGCTAGGATTAGCGTTAGGTTTAGGATTAGGGCTAGGGTTAGTGTAAGGGTTATTCCTAGGGTTAAGGTTAGGGCTAGGTTTAGTGTTAGAGTTAGAGTATGGATTAGGTTTAGGGTAAGTAATGGGGTTTTAACTAGGTTTAGGGCTAGGAAAAATGTTAGAATTAGGATTAGGGTTATGCTTAAGGCTAGGTTTTGGCCTAGGGTCAGGTCTAGGGTTACATTAGAGATAGGTTTTAGTTTATGTTTATGGTTAGGTCTAGTGTAAAGGTGAGATTTAGGGTAAGTGTCAAGTTGACAGCTATGTGTATTATTAGGGTCAGTGTTTGGCTTATGGTTTGGTTTAGGTTAATATTTAGGTTTAGGGCTCGAATTAGCATTAGGGTTAGAGTTAGAGTTAGGGTAATGAATAGGCTTAGGTTTAGGGTTCAAGTTGGTTTCAGGGCAATGGATAGGTTTAAGGATTGCAATTGGGTTAGGCCTTAGCCTAGGATAAAGATAAAAGTTAGGATTATGGTTAGGGTAGTCGATAGAATTAGAGATCGGGTTAGGACTAGGCTTCTGGTTATGCTTACGGTTAGCGTTAGGGTAGTTGATATAATTAGATTTATGGTTAGGGCTATGGTTAATGTTAGGATTAGGGCTAGTTTTATGTTTGGGTTTGGGATATGGCTAGGGTTATGTTAAGAGTAAAGGTTAGGCTTTGAACTAGGGATAGGTCTAATTCAAGGCTTAGGGTTAGGGTTAGGGCTAGGGTTAGGTTTAGGTTTACACTTAGGGCTATGTTCAGGCCTAAAATTAGGGCTAGGTTTTGTGTTAGTTTAGGCCTCGATTTAGGGCCATGGGTAATGTAAGAACTAGGCTTATTATTAGGGCTAGTTTTAGGGTTAGGGTTATCGCTAGGTCTAGTGTTAGTATTGGGTCTTGGTTTAGGGTGAACATTGGAGCTCGGATTGTTAGGGTCAGGGTCAGTATTCAGGTAAGAGTCAGTGTTGGGTGTAGTGCCAGAATTAGTACTAGGGTTAGGTTTAGGGTTACACTTAGGGCTATGTTCAGGCCTAAAATTAGGGCTATGTTTTGTGTTAGGTTAGGCCTCGATTTAGGGTCATGCGTAATGTAAGAGCTAGGGTTCTGATTAGGTCTAGTTTTAGGGTTAGGGTTATGGCTAGGTCTAGTGCTAGCATTAGGTTTTGGTTTGGGGTGAACATTGGAGCTCGGATTGTTAGGGCCAGGGTCAGTGTTCAGATTAGAGTTAGTGTTGGGTGTAGTGCCAGAATTAGTACTAGGGTTAGGTCTAGGGATAGGATTAGTGTTTGGGTTAGGTTAAGGGTTATTTTTAGGGCTAGGGCTAGGTTGTTGTTCAGGTCTAGGTCTAGATATTTTGCTTGATTTAGGATTAGGTTTAAGTCTATGAATAGTATTAGGTTTAGGTTTAAGTATATGATTACCATTAGGGCTCATGTTAGGGTTTGGTGTTGGGTTAGGGTAAGGTTTTTAGCTGCAGTTATTGTTAGGGTCAGAATAAGTGTCAGGGTTAGAGTTTGGGTTTGGGTTAGAGTTGGAGCTAGAACAAAGTTAGGGTTAGGATTAGTAATAAGGTTAGGGTTTTGGTTAGGCTAAGGATTAGGTCTAGGACTAGGGTTAGCATTAGGTTTAGGGGTTTTGTTTAAGGTAATGGATAGGGTAAAAGCTAGGGTTAGATCTAGGGTTAGGGTATGGATTAGGGCTAGTTTTAGGGTTAATGTTAAATCTAGGGTCAGCGCTCAGCTTAGGCCCAGGTTTTGGGTTAGGTTGGGACTAGTGTTATGCCTACAACTAATGTGTAAACCAGGTTTATGATTAGGGCTGCTTTTTGCATAAGTGTTACGTCTAGAACAAGTGATAGGGTTAGTGTTACCATTAGCGTGATATTTAGAGCTAGAGTTAGTTTTAAAGTCAGGGTCAGTGTTCGGGTTATAATTAGTGTTAGGGTAAAACCCAGAATTATCACTAGAGTTGGGTATAGAAGTAGGGATAGTGTTTCTGTTAGGTTAAGGTTTAGCATTTGGGCTAGGGCTAGGTTTTTGTTTATTTCTAGGGCTAGAGATATGGCTACAGTTAGGATTAGGTTTATGTCTAGGGCTAGTGTAAGGGTTAGGTTTAGGTATAGGTTTATTGCTAGTGCTAGTGTTAGTGTTTGGTTTATGATTAGGGCCATGTTTATACATACTGTTACTATTAGTGTCAGAATAAGTTTCAGGGTTAGGCTTAAGGTTTGGGTTATGTTAGAGCGAGAATGAGGGCTAGGTTTAGGAAAAGTAATAAGGTGAGGGTTTGGGTTAGGCTAAGTATTAGGGTTAGGCCCAGGGTCAGCATTAGGGTTAGGGTTTGCTTAGGGTATGAGATAGGAGTAGATCTAGGATTAGGGCTATGTTTAGGTTTAGGGTTAGGGCTAGTGTTAGGTTCAGGTTTAGGATTAAAGCTATAGTTAGGTCTTGCATTAAGGCTAGGTTTTGGTTAGAGTTAGGGCTAGTTTTAGAATTATGGCCAATTTATGGTCTAGGATTACGATTTGGGCTAATTATAGGGTTAGGGTTAAGACTAGGTCTAATATTAGGGTTAGGTATAACATTTAATGTTAGCATAGTTGATATACTTAGAGCTATGTTTAGGCCTATGGTTAATGTTATTATTAGGGCTAGTTTTGGGTTTGCACTTGGCATACAGCTAGGGTTATGTTTAAGAGTAAAAGTTATGCTTTGAGCTAGGGTTAGGTCAAAAGCGAGGCTTAGGGTTAGGGTTAGGGCTAGGGTTAGGTTTAAGATTACACTTAGGGCTATGTTCAGGCCTAAAATTACGGCTAGGTTTTATGTTAATTTAGGCCTAGCATTAGGGCCATAGGTAATGCAAAAGCTAGGGCTATGATTAGGGCTAGTTTTTCGGTTAGAGTTATGGCTAGGTCTTGTGTTCGGATTAGGTTTTGGTTTAGGATAAACTTCTGAGCTCAGATTATGTTAGGGTCAGGGCCAGTGTTCAGCTAAGAGCTAGTGTTGGGTTTACTGCCGGAATTAGTACTAGGGTTAGGTCTAGGGATAAGATTGGTGTTTGGGTTAGGTTAAGGGTTATTTTTAGGGCTAGGGCTAGGTTGTTGTTAAGGTCTAGGGCTAAAGATATGGCTAGATTTAGGATTAGGTTAAATCTAGGGCTAGAGTTAGGTTTAGGTTTAAGTACATGATTACCGGTAGGGCTAAGGTTAGGGTTCCATTTCGGGATAGGGTCAGGCTTATACCTGCAGTTAGTGTTAGGGTCAGAATAAGTATCAGAGTTAGGGATTGAGTTTGGGTTTAGCGTTAGAGCTAAAATGAAGGTTAATGTTAGGACTAGTAATAGGGTTAGGGTTTGGTTTAAGCTCTGGATTAGGGTTAGGACTAGGGTTAGCATTAGGTTTAGGGTTTATCTTAAGGAAATGGATATGGTAAAAGCTAGGGTTAGATCTAGGGTTAATGCATGGATTAGGGCTAGTTTTTGAGTTAAGGTTAAAACTAGGGTTAGCACTCAGCTTAGGGCCAGATTTTGGTTTAGATTGTGGCTAGTGTTTGGCCTACAACTAATTTATAATCCAGGGTTATGTTTAAGGCTACTTTTTGGGTAAGTGTTATAGCTTGATCAAGTGCTAGGTTAAGGGTTACCGTTAGTGTGATGTTAAGAGCTAGGGTTAGTGTTAGGGTAAGGGTCAGTGTTTGGGTTATAATTAGGGTTAGGGTTAAAACCAGAATTATCACTAGAGTTAGGTCTAGGGGTAGGGTTAGTGTTTGTGTTAGGTTAAGGTTTATCATTAGGGCTAGGGATAGGTTTTTGTTTATTTCTAAGACTAAAGATATGGCTAGAGTTAGAATTAGGTTTATGTCTAGGGCTAGTGTTAGGGTTAGTTTAGGTATAGGTTTATTGCTAGTGCTAGTGTTAGGGTTTGGTTTATGATTAGGGTCACGCTTATATATATGGTTACTATTAGGTTCAGAAAAAGTTTCAGGATTAGGTTTTAGATTTTGGTTATGTTTAGAGCTAGAATTAGAACTAGAGTTAGGACTAGTGATAGGGTGAGGGTTTGGGTTAGGCTAAGGATTAGCGTTAAGACTTGGTTTTGCATTTGGGTTAGGGTTAGTTTAGGATAAGGAATAGGATTAGAGCTAAAATTAGGGCTATGTTTAGTGTTAGGGTTAGGGCTAGTTATTGGTTTAGGGTTAAAGCTAGGGTTTAGTCTTGCATTAAGGCTATTTTAGGTTAGAGTTAGGGATAGGTTTAAATTTTTGGCCAATGTATGTCTAGGGTTATAAATTGGGCTACTTATTGGATTAGGGTTAGGACTAGGTCTAGTGTTAGGGTTAGGTATAACATTCAGTCCTAGGGTTAGTGTTAGGGTCAAATTCAAGATCAGAGTAATTTTAGGGTTAGGTTTTGGACTCGAATTAGGGCTAGAGTTAGGGCTAGGTGTAACGTTAGTTTTTGGTTTAGGTTAAGTTTTTAAATTAAGGCTATGGCTTGGTTTTGTTTTAGGACTAGGGCTATGGTTAGGGCTAGTTTTAGGCTTAGCATTAAGATTGGGGCTAGTGTTAGGTTTATGTTTAGGCTTTGGGTTAAAGTTAGATTTTGATTTAGGATTAAATCTTGGTTTAGGTGTAGGGCTATGGATAGGCCTACTGTTAGGTCTTGGTTTATGGCTAGAATTAGAGTTATGGTAAGAGACAGGGTTAGATCAAGGAATAGGGCTAGGGTGTGAGTGAGAGTCTTTCAGCTAAGCTTAGTGTTTGGTTAGGTATAGGGCTTAATTAGGGATAAGGATAGAGCTAGGTTTATGCTTATGTTTAGGCCTTCAGTTAGTGTTATCATTAGGTTTACGTTTCGTGTAAATGATTGGGTTAGAGCTAGGGCTAGTGCTATGGTGAAGGTAATTATTATGGTTAGGGCTAGGGGTTAATTAGAGTTATGATTAAGGCTAGGTCTAGGGCTAGGATGAGGGCTAGGGTTTGTCTAAGTGTTAGGGCTAGGATTAGAGTAATTCAGAATGTCAGGTCTAGGCTTATGTTTAGGGATAGTTTTAGGGTTATGTTTATGGCTATGTTTAGTGTAAGTGTTAGGTTTCGGGTAGGAGTCAAATTTAGAACTAGGGGTATTATTAGCGTCAGGTTTAGGGTTTTGTTTACATTAGGGTTTATGGTTAGGGCTCGAATTAGCATTAGGTTTTTGTTTAGGGTTCAGGTTAGATTTAGAATAATGGATAGGGTTACAGTTAGAGATAGGGTTAGATTTAGGCCTAGGGTTAGCATTGTAATTAGGGTTATGTTTAGGGTAATTGAAAAAGTTAGAGCTAAATTTAGAACTAGTGTTATGGATAGGATAAGGGCTCGGGCTAGGGTTAGTGTTTTGGATTTGTTTTTTGTTAATTTTAGTGCTAGAATTACGGCTCGGGCAAATGTCAGGTCTAGCGATAGTTTTAGGTTAGGTTTATGGCTAAGTCTAGTATAAGGATTAAGTTTAGGGGTAGGGTCAGGGTTAGAGCTAGGTATATTATCGTGGGAAGGGGCAGAGTTAGCGTTTGGGTTAGTTTAAGTTTTAGGTTTAGGGCTTGAATTAGGATTAGCGTTAGAGTTAGGGTAATGATAAGTTTAGGATTAGGGTTCAGGTTATGTTAAGGTTAATGAAATAGGTTAGGGTTAGGGATAAGTTTAGCATTAGGCCTAGGGTTTCCATTAAACTTATGGTTATAGTTAGGGTAATGGATAGGGTTAGATCTAGTGATAGGGCTAGGATTATGTTTAGAATTCTGCCTAGGGTTAGATTAAAATTTAGAGCTATGTTCTGGGTTAGGATTAGGTTTAAAGCTAGGGTTAAGGCTCAGATTCGGCCTTGGTTTTGGGTTTGGTTATGGCTAGGATTAAAGCTATGGTAATGTTTGAACAAGTGTTGAAATTAGTGCTAGTTTTAGGGTTAGGGTCAGGGCTTGGTGTAGTGTTACGTTTCGGTTTAGGATTAGGATGATCTTTAGAGCAAGGGTTATTGTTAGGGTTAGTGTCAGAGTCAGCGTTAGTTTCAGGATTAGGGATAGAAATTGAATTAGGGCTTAAGTTAGTAGTAGTTGTAAGATTAGGGTTTGGTTTAGGTTAAGGGTTAGGGATCTAGGTAGGTTTTTTTTAGTGCTTTGGCTATAGTTATGGCTAGATTATGGATTAGCATCAGGGTTAGGTCTAGTGTTAGGTTGAGGTTTAGGCTTAGGTTTAGGGTTAGATTTAGAGTTAGGTTTAAATCTGTGGTTAGGGAAATGGATAGGGCTAGGGTTAGGGTGAAGGTTAGGGTTATGATAACGAATATGGTTAGAAATAGAGATATGGTTAGGGTGAGAATTAGAATTAGTCATAGTAGTAGTCTTAGGGTTAGGGTTAGCGTTAGGGCTAAATTAGGGCTAGGATTAGGGCTAGGGTTAGGGCTAGGGATCAGGCTAAATTGGGGCTAATATTAGGACTAGGTTTAGAGTTAGAGTTAGGAATCGATTACAGTTAGGTTTAGGGTTACAGGTAAATTAGGGCTAGGATTAGGGCTAGGTTTAGTGTTGGGGTTAGGTATACATTAGTCTAGTATTAAGGCTAGGGTTAGTGTTTGGATTAGATTAAGGGTTTGCACTAGATTTAGGGTTAGCATTGTTGTTAAGGATAATTTTATGGGAATCAGTGGGGTTATAGCTAGCTTTAGGGATAGATTGATGGTTAGAATTACGATTAGGCCAAGGGTTATGTTTCAGTTTAGGATTAAGGCTAGGATTAAGGCCAGGTTAAGGGTTAGGGTTTCTGTTACGGTTATGGATAGAACCAGGTCTAGGGCTAATATCAGGTCTAGGGTTAATGTTAAAAATAGTTTTATAGTTAGGATATGGCTAGGTCTTGTGTAAGAGTTAGGTTTAGGTTAAAGGTCAGCTTTAGGGCTAGGGTTATTATTAGGGTTAGGGTTTGCATTTGGTTTAGCTAATGGTTTAGGATTAAGGCTCGAATTAGCATTAGGGTTAGGTTTAGGATTAGGGTAATTCATAGGGTTTAGTTTCGGTTTCAGTTAAGGCTTAGGGTAATGGATGAATTGTGTTTAGCAATCGGGTTAAGGTTACCATTAGAGTTAGGGTTTGTTTATTGTAATGGATAGGTTTAGAGCTATGGTTAGGGCTAGGTCATGCTTTGGATTAACTCTAGGATTAGGGCTAGGTTTAGGAATAAGGTTAGGGTGTGATTTAGGGTCAGTTTTAGGGTTAGGGTATGTGTTAAGTTTAAGGCTAGGGTTATAGTAAGGTTAGGGTAAGGGTTAGTGTTTGAGCTAAAGTTAGGGCTAGGGTGAGTGTTAGGTTTAGGTTTAGTTCTAGTTTTACATTTATAGTTAGAGTTAGGTTTAGTGTTATGGATGGGGTTTTAATTAGGGGTAGGGTTAGTGTTAGGAAAATGGATATGTTTAGAGCTAAATTTCAGGCTAGACTTAACGTTAGCATTAGGGATAGGATTAGGGATAGGATTTAGGATAGAGCTAGGTTTATGATTAGTGTAATGGTTAGGGTTTGAGCTAGGGTTAGATCTAAGGTGAGGCTTAAGTTAGGGTTGGGTTTAGGTCAGGTTTAGGCTAGAGTTATGCTTAGAGCTAAGTTTAGGCCTAGGATTAGGGATAGGTTTTATGTTAGTTTTAGGGCTAGGGTTAGGACTATGGGTAATCTCAGAGCTAGGGTTTTGTTTAGGGCTAGTTTTAGGGTTAGGGTTATGGCTAAGTCCAGTGTTAAGTCTAGGTTTTGAGTTGGTGTTATGTTTAAAGCTAGGATCAGTGTTAGAATTAGGGGAAGTTTTTGGGATACGTTTAGGGTTAGGGTTAGAGCAACAATTAGGACTAGGTTTAGGTCTAGGTTTAGGGTAAGTGTTCGATTTAGGTTAAGGGTTATTGTTAGTGCTAGTGCTAGGTTTTTTTTTTAGGTATAGGGCTGGAGTTATACATATATGTATGATTCGCTTTGGGTCTAGGTCTAGTGTTAGGCTTAGCTATAGGTTTAGCGTTACCAGTAGGGCTTGTGTTAGGGTTTGGTTTATGGTTAGGGTCAGGATTAGACCTAGGGTTAATGTTAGGGTCAGATGAGGTTCAGGGTTAGGATTAGAGGTAGAATTAGGGCTAGGGTTAAGGATATTATTATGTTTAGAGTTTACGTTAGGCTAAAAATTAGGATTAGGACTAGGGTTAGCATTTGGGTAGGGTTTGGCTTACTGTAAAAAATAGGGTTACAGTTAGGTGTAGGGCTAGTGTTAGGGTTAGGATTACGGCTATTATTACGGTTAAAGTTCGTGTGTGGGCTCAGATTAGATGTAGAATTTGTGTTAAAGTTAGGGCTACGGTTAGGACAATGACTAAAGTATGAACTAGGAATATGATTAAGGCTACTTTTAGGGTTTGGTTCAGACTAGATATATGTTAGGGTTAAATTTATGTTAGCATGGTGTTTAGAGCTAGGATTAGTGTTAGGGTCAGTGTCAGGGTCAGGGTTAGATTTAGAGTTTGTTTTAGGTTTAGTTTTAGGGTTAGGGTTTGATTTAGTTAAGGGTTAAAATTACAGCTATGGCTTGGTTTTGGTTTATGGCTAGGGCTAGGGATAAGGCACATTTTAGGATTAACGTTATGTTTAGGGGTAGCATTAGGGTTTGGTTTAGGCTTATTGGTACAATTAAATTTAAAGTTAGGTTTAGATTTAGACTTAGGCTTAGATCAAGGATTAGGATTGAGGCTAAGGATAGAAGTAGGGCTAGGGCTAGGGCAAGAGTTAGAGTTAGTCTTATGGCTAGGTTTACGGTTAGGATATGATTAAATAAAGTCTTGGATTAGCACTAGGCTTTGTGTTAGGCCTAGATATAGGGCAAGGATTAGGGTTATGTATGGGTTATGGTTCGTTTGGGGGTATAGGATGAGGTTATAGGTAGGTTTAAGACTATGGTAAGGAATAGAATTAGGGTTAGGACTCGGGTTATGGTTTGGGCTAAAATTAAGCCTAGGTTTAGGGCTCAGTTTATGGCTAGGGCTAATTTCAGAAAAAGTGTTATGGTCAAAATAGTTTTAGGTTTAGGTTTATGCCTCCGTCTAGTGTAAGGGTTAGGTTTAGGGTTTGTGTTAGGTTTAGAGCTAAGGGTAATCTTAGGGTCAGGGTTGCGATTAGTGTTTTCAATAGGTTAAGTTTTAATATTAGGGCTCAAATTAGCATTAGAGTTAGCATTAGGGTAATGATAGTGTTAGGTTTAGGTTTCAGGTTAGGTTTAGGGTAATGGATAGGGTTAGGATTAGGGATATGGTTAGGTTTTGGCCCAAGTTTAGCATTAGGGTTAGGGTTATGTTTAGTGTAATGGATAGGGTTAGAGATTCGGGTACAGCTAAATTTATTGTTATGATTATTGACAGGGTTAGGCTTAGGGTTTAGGTTAAATCTAAGGTTACAGCTAGGGTATAGTTATGATTAGTTTTAGGGTTAGGTTAAGGGGTAAATCTAGGGATAGTTTCAGAATAAGGCTAGGTTTTTGTGTTAAGTTAAGGCTAGGTTTAGAGTAATGGCTAATGTAAGTACTTGGGTTGCAATTAGGGCTAATTTTAGAATTATGGTTAGGGCTAGGTCTATTGTTAGGTTTAGGTATAGGGTTAGGGTGATGTTTAGAGCTTGTAGTTAGTGTTAAGGTCAGAGTTAGGGTCAGGGTTAGTTTTAGGGTATGGCTTAAAACTCAAAATAGTGCTAGAGTTATGGCTAAGTGTAGGGTTAGGGCTTAGTTTATATTAAGGGTTAGGTCTATGGCTTGGTATTGTTTTAGGACTAGGGTTAGTGCTAGTTTTAGGATTAGCCTTAGGGTTAGGGCTAGTGTTAGGTTTAGTTTTAGTCTAAGGGCTAGAGTTAGATTTAGAGTTAGGGTTAGGCCAAGGGTTGCTGCTAGGGCTGTGTATAGGTCTAGTTTTAGACCTACAATTTGCACTAGAAACAGAGTTCCAGTAAAGTATAGCATTAGAACTAGGGTTAGGACTAAGGTGATAGTTAGAGTTAGTCTTTTGGATAGGGTTAGGGTTAAGGTTAGGAATAGGGCTAAAATAGATATAAGATTAGGGCTAGGGTTAGTGTTAGGGTTAGGCCTACGGTTATGTTTAGGGCTATAATTAAGGTTATGTTTAGGGCTAGGATAAGGGCTAGGGTTGGTATTGGGGTTAGGCCTAGTAACATGGCTAGGACTAATATCAGGTCTAGGTTTATGCTTACGGATAGTTTTTGAGGGCTGTATTTAGAGCTAGGGTGAATGTTAGGATATGAGTCAGCATCAGGTGTGGTTGTAAGATTACCTTAGGATTCGAACTAGGGCTATGGTTAGGTCTAGTAGTAGTGTTAGGATTTGGTTTAAGTAAAGGTTTAGGGCTATGGCTAAAGCTCAGTTTTGTTTTAGTCCTATGGTTAGGGTTAGGGCTAGTGTTAGTGTTAGGCTTAGGCTTAATGTTAGGGTTAAATATTGAATTAGGGTTAGACCTAGTTTTAGGGCTAAAACTAAGGACAGAGCAAGGGTTATGGCTAGGTTTTGTGTTATGATTATGGATAATGGCAGAACTAGGGATAGGGCGAGAGTTAGCCTTAGGGTTAGGGTTAGGGTTAGAAATAGGGCTATATTAGGGGTAAGATTAGGGCTAGGTTTAGTGTTTAGTTTAACCCTAGGGTTAGGGTTAGGATTAGGTTTATGTTAGGATTAGAGTTTAGAGTAAGCATTTAGAGTTTAGGTTCAGCTTTAGGGCAAAGTTTGTGGTAATGGATGGCTTTATAGCTATTTTTAAGGCAGGGTGAGCATTATAATTAGGGTTAAGGCTGTGGTTAGGGTTATGGTTATGATTAAGCCTAGGTTTAGGGCTAGAATGCGGGCTAGAAATTTTTTTTTTTAGAGTTAGGGCTAGGATTAGTGCTAGGGCTTATTTCAGGTCCAGAATTATGGTTAAAGATAGTTTTAGGATTAGGATTATAGGTACGTCTAGTGAAAGGTTTAAGTTTAGGGTTAGTGTCCGGTTTAGAGCTATGGGTATTATTAAGGTCAAGTTCTGGATTAGGATTTGTGATAGGTTAAAGTTTAATGTTAGGACTTGAATTAGCATTAGGGTAATGGTTATGGTTATGGTAATAGATAGAGTTAGAAATCAGTTTAAGGCTGGGGTTATGGTTATGATTAGGGCTAGGTTTCGGGTTAAGTTAGTGCTAGGGTTAGGTTTATGGCTAATGTAAGTACTAGGGTTATGATTACAGCTAATTTTAGTGTTTTAGGGACAGGTTTACTTTTAGGTTTAGGTTTTGGTTTAGGGTGATATTTAGACCTTGTGTTAGTGTTATGGTAAGAGTAAGGGTCAGGGTTGGTTTTAGGGTTTGCCTTAAAACTCAAATTAGTGCTGGTGTTAGGGCTAGGTATAGGATTAGGGCTTGGTTTAGGTTAACAGTTATGGTTATAACTTTGGTTTGGTTTTAGTACTAGGGTTAGGGATAGTGACATATTTAGGTTTAATGTTAGGGTTAGGGCTAGTGTTAGAAATAGGCTTAGGCTTCAGTTTAGGGTTAAATTTAGAGTTAGGTTTTTATCTAAGGTTAGTGATAGGGCTAAGGATAGGGCAAGGATTAGGACTAGGACTTGAATTATGGTTTGGTTTATGGGAAGGGATAGGATTAGAATAAGTGATAGGGCCAGTGTTAGAGTTAGAGTTATTCTTATGGTCAGGGTGAGGGTTAGGGTTAGGGTTAGGGATAGGGCTAAATTATGTCTAGGGTTAGTGCTGGGCTAGGGTTAGAAATAGTATTAGAATTAGCCTAAGGGTTAGGACTAGTTTTAGGATTAAGCATCGAATTAGGTTTATAATTAAAGTTAGGTTTTGATCTAGTGTTAAAGCTAGGGCTAAGAATAGGGCAATTGTGATCAAAAGGGTTAGGGTTAGAGTTCGGGTTATGTTTAGGGTAAAGGATGTGGTTTTGGCTAGGTTTAGGGCTATGGCAAGGGTAAGTATTAGGGTTAGGGCTAGATTTAGAGTTAGGGTTATTATTAAGGCTAGGTTTATTGCTAGAATGAGGTTTAGGGTTTGTGTTAGGGTTAGTGATATTAATAGGACTATGGCTAAAGTCAGTTCTTGGGTTATATTTAGGATGAGATTTATTGTTAGGTTCATGGCTTGGTCCAGTGTAAAGATGAGGTTTAGGGTAAGATTCAGGTTTATATCTAGGGTTAATTTTAGGTTCAGGTCAGTGATAGGGTTTTGGTTAGTTTAGGGTTTAGGTTTAGGGTAATGATAGGGTTAGTTTTAAGTTTTAGGTTTGTTTTTGTGTAATGGATAGGTTTAGGCTTATGCCTAGTGTTAGCTTAAGAGTTAGGGTTATTTTTATGGTAATGGATAGGTTTAGAACTAATGTTAGGGCTAAGGTTATATATAGGATTAGGGCTAGTTTTGGGTTAGGGTTAAGTTTAAGCTTAGGGTTAAAAATAGGTTTACTTCTAGGTTTAAAGCTAGGTTTTGCGGTATGTTAGGGCTAGGGTTAAGGCTATGGCTAATGTATGAAATAGAGGTATGATTAGCGCTAGTTATAGGGTTAGGGTTAGGGCTATGTCTAGTGTTATGTTGAGGTTTACGGTGATGATGATGTTTAGAGCCAGGGTTTGTGTTAGGGAAAGAGTCAGGGTCAGGGTTAGTTCTCGGGTTAGGGTTAGGACTAGAATTAGGATTTGGTTAGGGCTAGGTGTAGGGTTCGAATTTGGTTTAGGATAAGGATTAGTGTTACCGCTATGGTTCAGTTTTGTTTTAGGCCTAGGGCTAGTTGCTGCAGTCTGGCTGGGCACGAAATAACCGAGCCGCCACGAGGCTCTTGTAGGTTCAAACAGGAACTCCTTTATTGCCGAAATTCCGAGAAAATCACTTATGTGGCCCTCCCTGGAAACACCATCAACCAGGAATCCCTCCTCGTGCACTTTCCCAACCAATGCAAACTCTCCAGGTATCCCTGGGAGAACTCCAACTGTAGAGCAAGAACTCCAAAATAGTGGTCCAAGGTGTACCCCAAGGGTCTAATATACAATTGAATACACAGCTTAACATACCCATCATCATCTCAATGACTCCTTGTCGTCACCTCTCAACCACTCTGTTCTGGCAAACTTGCCATGCATCATTCCGACTGTTCTGTGTCTCTCAGAAGCTAGTGTTAGGGCTTGATTTGGGAATAGCATTAGCATTAGGGCTAGTGTTAGGTTTAGGTTTAGGCATAGGTTTAGGTTTAGATTTAGAGTTAGGGTTAGATCTAGGGTTGTGACTAGGGCTATGAATAGTGCTAGGGTTAGACAAATGGTTAGAGATAGGATTAGGTTTCTATTAAGGGATAGGGTTGTAACTAGCATCAAGGTTAGGGTGAGAGTTAGAGTTAGTCTTTGGGCTAGGGTTAGGTTTAGGCTTAGGGATGAGGCTAAGTTAGAGCTAAGATTAGGGCTAGGGTTAGTATTAGGGTTAGACCTAGGGTTTGGGTTAGGGATAAAATTAAAGCTATGTTTAGGGCTAGGATGAGGACAAGGATTTGTGTTATGGTTAGGGCTAGGATTATGGCTAGGGTTAATATCATGTCTAGTGTTAATTTTATAAATAGTTTTAGGGTTAGGTTTATGGCTAGGTCTAGTGTAAGGTTTAGGTAGGGTAAGAGTCAGGTTTATAGCTAGAGGGATTATTAGGGTCACAGTTAGTATTAGAGTTTGGTTTAGTTTTGAAGTTAGGGTTAGGGCTCGAATTAGCATTCAGGTTAGGGTTAGTGCAATTATTGGATTAGTTTTAGGGTTTATGGTAAGTTTAGGATAATTGATTTTTTGGGGAAAGTGAAAGGTTTAGGGTTAAGCTTAGGGTTAGCATTATGGTAAGGATTATGTTTTGGGTAATGGATACAGTCAGAGTTAAGGTTAGGGCTAGGTTTATGGTTAAAATTAGGTCTTTTGTTAGGGTTAAGGTGAGGGTTAAAACTAGGATTAGGTTTATTGTTAGGTTTAGCATAAGGGTTAGGTTTTGAGCTATGGTTAGGGCTAGGCTGAGAGTTAGGTTCAGAGTTTGGTGTAGGGATAGGATTATAGTAAATTTTGGGTTTGGATTTGGGTTAGGGTTAGACCAAGGTTTAGTGTTAGGGTCAGAATAAGGATCAGGGTTAGGGTTAGGGTTTGGCATAGTGTTAGAGCTAAAAGAAAGGCTAGGTTTAGGACTATTAAAAGGGTTAGGGTTTTGGTTAATCTAAAGACTAGAGAGGTCTAGGGTTACTTTTAGGTTTAAGGTTTCCCTTAGGGTAAGGGATTGATTTAGATCTCGTGTTAGGGCTATGATTAGGGTTAGAGATAGAGTTAAAGCTAGGTTTAGGGCTCGGTTTAGGGCTAGTTTTTGTGTTAGGGTTAGGACTAGGATTAGGGCAACAGCTAATGTAAGAACTAGGGTTACCATTAGGGTTAATTTAGGGTTAGGGTTATGGGTAGTTTTAGTGCTAGTGTTAGATTCAAGGTTAAGGTGATATTTATAGCTACGGTTCTTGTTAGGATAGGAATCAGGGTCAGTATTAGTTTTAGAGTTAGCATTAAGACTCGAATTAGGGCTATTGTTATTATTAATATTCGATTTGAGTTTAGGGCAGTGTTCAGTTCTAGGATGAGTGTTAGGTTATGAGTAAGATTAGGGGTTAGTTTTTAGGTGAGGGTTAGGACTCGAATTAGGGCTAGGTTTATGTCTAAGTGTAATGTTAGTGTTTGATTTACGTTAAGGTTTAGGGTTGGGGCTATTGCTCGGTTTTGATTTACTGCTAGGATTGGGTTAGGGCTAGTTTTACAATCATCATTAGGGTTAGGGCTAGTGTTAGTGTTAGGCTTAGCCTTAGTTTTAAGGTTAGATTTAGAGTTATGGTTAGGGCTGGGAGTAACTTTAGGACTTGTGTTAGGGCTAGTGTTGAGTTTATGGTTGCACATAGGTAAAGCACTATGGCTAGGGCTAGGCCAAGATTTATAGTTAGTCTTAGGGCTAGGACTAGGATAGGTTTAGAGATAGATCTAAATTAGGGGTAGGATTAGGGCTAGGTTTTGTGTTTAGCTTAAACCTATTATTAGGGTTGGGGTTAGGTTTAAATTTAGAGTAATGAATGAAATTATAGCTAGGTTTAGAGGTAGGGTGAGGGTTAGAATTAGGGTTAGGTGTAGGACTAGAGATAGCATTATGATTAAGGTTAGGTTTAGGACAAGCATGAGGGCTAGGTGTGTTTTTAGGGTTTGGGCTAGGGTAGGGCTCGGGCTAATTTCAGGTTCAGAATTATGGTTAAAGATAGTTTTAGGGTTAGGTTTATGGCTAATTCAAAGCTAAGTGTTAGGTGTTGTGTTATTGTCAAGTTTAGAGCTAGGGGTATTATTAGGGTCAAGGTCTGGTTTATGGTTTGGAATAGGTTAAGGTTTCAAGTTTGGGCTTGAATTAGTTTTAGGATTAAGGTTAGGGTAATAATAGGGTTAGATTTAGGATTCAGGTTAGGGTTAGGGTTTAGAGTAATGGAAGGGTTAGGATTTGAGATAGGGTTAGGTTTATGCTTAGGGTTATCATTATGGTTTGGGTTATGATTATGTTAATGGAAAGAGTTAGAGATCAGTTTAAGGCTAAAGTTATGGTTACAATCAGGGCTAGTATTAGGGTTAGGTTAGGTTTAAAGCAAGGGTGAGGGCTCTGATTAGGGCTAGGTTTTGTATTATGTTAGGGCTAGGGTTAGGGTTACAGATAATGTAAGTACTAGGTTTAAAATTATGGCTCATTTTAGGGTTTTAGTGCTAGGTTTAGTGTTAGAGTTACTTTTACTGTTAGGGTGATGTTTATAGCTAGAAGTGTTAGGATCAGTGTCAGGTTCAGGGTTAGATTTAGGGTTCGGCTTCCAACTCAAATAAGTTTAGGTTTTGGTCTAAGTGTAGTTTAGGGTTTGGTTTAGGTTAATGATTAGGGTTAGAGCTATGGCTCGGTTTTGTTTTAGTGCTAGGGCTCTGGTTAGGGCTCATTTTAGGATTAGTGTTATTGTTTGGGCTAGTGTTTGGTTTAGGCTTAGGCTTCGGGGTAAGGCTAGTTTTAGAGTTACATTTTGCCTAAATTTAGTGCTAGAGATAGGATGTGGATAGAGTTATCACTAGGATTAGGGCTAGTGTTAGAATTATCTTAAGGGATAGGGTTAGAATTAGTGATAGGGCCAGTATGAGAGAGTTAGTCTTAGGGCAAGGGTTAGGGTTTTGTTTAGGGATAGGGCTAAATTACGCCTAGGGTTATGTTAGGGCTAGGTTTAGGGCTAGTTTTAGGATAAGGGTTTGGCATCAATTTAGGGTTAGATTTAGAGTTAGATTTTGTCTAGGGTTAGTGCTAGGGCTAATGATAAGGCAAGGTTTACCACTGGGGTTAGGATTAGAGTTAGGGTTTAATTTAGGGTAAGGGATGTGGTTACACCTAGGCTTAGGGTGAGGGCGAGGTTTATTGTTAGGGTTAGAACTACAGTTAGGGTTAGGGTGAAGATTAAGGCTTTGTTTAGGGCTATGATGAGGACTAGGATTGTTTTAGGATTTGGGATAGTATTAGGGCTATGTCTAATGTCAGTTCTAGGGTTACAGTTAGCGATAGATACAGTGTTAGGTTTATGGCTTGGTCCAGTATAAGGTTTAGGTTTTTGGTTAGGGTGAGATTTAGACCTAGGGTTATTTTTAGAATCGGTGTCAGGATTAGGGTTTGGGATAAGTTTTTTTTTTAGGTGCATGGCTCAAATTAGTGTTAGATTTAGGGTTATGGTTATAACAGGTTTAGGGTTTAGGTATGGTACTGTAATGCATAGGGTTAGGGTTTGGCCTAGCGTTATCACAAGGGTTAGAGTTATCATTAGCATAATGCAGAAGGTTAGCCCTAAGGTTAGGGGTAGGGTTATGTATAGGATTAGGGCTAAAGTTTGGGTTAGGTTTAGGTTTAAATTTAAGGTTAAAGTTAAATTTAGAACTAAGATTAATAATAAGTTTTGGGTTAGGTTAGGGCTACGGTTAAGGCTACCACTAATGCATGTAGTAGGGATATGATTACGGCTAGTTATAGGTTTAGAGTTAGGTCTAGGTCTAGTGTTAAGTTTAGGTTTATGATGATAATGATGTTTAGAGCCAGAGTTAGTGTTAGGGTCAGAGTCAGAATAAGGGTTAGTTTTTGGGTTAAGGTTAGACTATAAATAGGGATAGGGTTAGGGCTAGGTGTAGGTTTAGGGTTTGGTTTAAGTTAAGCATTAACGTTAGGGCTATGACTTGGTTTTGTTTTAGGGCTAGAGGTAGGGTTAGGGTTAGCTTTAGGACTAGTCTTAGATTTAGAACTAGTGTAAGTGTGAGATTTAGGCTTAGGTTAAGGATTAGGGATAAGAGTATAGTTATGTTGAGGTTTATTCTTAGGGTTAGGGCTAATTTATACTTATTTTTAGATCTAGGTTTTTTGATAGGGCTAAGTATAGGGCTAGGTTAGGGCTACGTTTAGGGCTAGGTATAGGATCATGGAAAGGGATAGGATTAGAAATATTAATAGGGCTAATTTGAGAGTTAGAGATAGTCTTAGGGCTAGGGTTATGCCTAAATTAGATTAGGGCTAGGGTTAGTGTTAGGGTTGGGACTAGGTTTAGTGCTAAGTTTAGTGTTAGGTTTAGGGTTAGTTAGGTTTAGGGTAAGGGATGGGAATATAGCTAGTTTTAGGACTAGGTTGAGAATTAGTGTTAAGATTAGGGTTAACGTTAGGGTTAGGGTTTTGATTAGGTGAGGTTCCTTGCTAGGATGTTGGCTAAGTTTTGTATTAGGTTTAGGGCTAGATTAGAGCTACGGCTAATTTGTGGTCTAGGGTACGGTTAGGGATAGTTTTAGGGTTAGTTTTATGGCTAGGTCAATTGTAAAGTGGAGGTTTCTTATTAGGGTCAGGTTTAGAGCTATGGATATTATAAGTGTGAGGGTCAAGTTTACTGTTGGGGTTAGGTTAAGGTTTAGGTTTAGGGCTCAAAATAGTCTTATGTTTAGGGATCAGGTAATGACACAGTTAGGTATAGTGTTTAGGTTAGGTTTAGGTTAATAGATAGGATTAAGGCTAGTGCTAGGATTAGGGTTAGCAAAAGGATCATAGTTATCTTTGGGTAATGAATAGGGTTAGAGCTAGGGTTAGGGCTAGGGTTATGGTTAGGATTAGGTATAGGGTAAGGCTTAGTGTTATAGTTAGGTCTAGGATTATTGGTAGGGTTACCTTTAATGTTAAAGCTAAGGTAGGGCTTGGATTAGGGCAAGGTTTTGTGATAGTTTAGGGCTATGGCTAATGTAAGAAGTAGTGTAATGATTAAGACTAATTTAATGGTTCATGTTAGGGCTAGGTGTAATTTTAGGGTTAGTTTTAAGGTTAGGGTGAAATCTAGAGTTAGGGTTAGTGTTAATGTCAGGGACAGTGTTTGGGTAGGAAAATCGTTTGGGTTAAAGCCAGAATTAGGACTATGGTTAGGTCTAGAGGTAGGGTTAAAGTTTGGGTTAGGTTAAGGGTTATTGTTAAGGCTTGGTGTAGGATTTCTTTAGGTCTAGAGCAATAGTCATACCTAGATTTAGGAATAGGTTTAGGTCTAGGGCTAGTGTTAGGGTTCGGTTTAAAATTAGGTTTAGATTTAGAGCTAAGATTAGTGTTTGGGCCTGGATAATGATTAGAGATAAGGTTAGGGTTTGGTTAGATCTAGAATGAACGCTAGGGCTAGGACTAGTTATAGAGATAAGTTTTGGTTAGGTTAAGGATTAGTGATAAGAATACAGTTAGCATTAGTGTTAGGGTTTGGCTAAGGGTAAGCAAAAGAGTTAGAGCTAAGGTTAGGACTAGGGCTAGAGTTAGGTTTAGGGTTAAAGCTCGTGTTAGGGCTTGGATTAGGGCTAGTTTTGTATCAGGGTTAGGGCTAGTCTTACGGTTATGACAATTGTAAGAAAAAAGTTTACGATTATGGTTAGTTTTATGGTTAAGTTTAGGGCTAGGCCTAGTTTTAGAGTTAGGTTTAAGGTTTTCGTGATTTTTAGAGCTAGGTTTAGTGTTTTGATATGATTCAGGGTCATGATTAGGTTTAGGTTTAGGTTTAGGTTTCAAATTAGGACTAGGTTTAGGGCTGATGTAAGGTTAGGGTTTGGTCCAGGGTAAGAGTTAGTGTTAGGGGTATTGCTCATTTTTGTTTTAGGGCTAGAGCTATGGTTAGGGCTTATTTTAGGAATAAGATTAGGGTTAGAGCTAATTTCAGGCTTAGGCCTCAGGTTAGGGTTAGCATTAGAGATAGGTTAGTGCTAAGACTAAGAATTATGACTAGGGTGAGGGTTTGACTTAGGGTTACGGTAAGGGATAGAGTAGGTTTAGAGATAGTTTCTGATCTAGAATTAGTGCTAGGGCAAGAGTTATGACTAGGGATAGGGCTTGGGTTAGGGTTAAGGTAATGTATAGGTTAGAAGTAGGGATAAGTCTTGTGTGAGAACTATAGTTAGTTTTAATTTTAAGGTAAAGCTTAGGGTTAGGAATAGGGCTATATTAGAGCTAGGATTAGGGCTATGTTTAATATTAGGGTTAGGGCTAGACTTAGGGTTATTATTAGGGCTAGGGCTAGTTTTAGGGTTAGTGTAAGGATTAGGGTCTAAGCTATGGTTAGGGCTAGGGGAGTGTTAGGTTTAGTGTTAGGTCTCAGTTAGAATTATGGTTATGGATAGGGTTAGGGTTGGGTTTAGGGCTAGAGTTTTCATTAGGGTTAAGGTTAGTTTTAGAGTAATATTTTGGGTTAGATTTAAGATTAGGTTTAGGGTTAAAATTAGGTTATCGTTAAATTTAGGTTCAGGTATAGGTTTAGTTTTGATTCATGATAAGGTTTAGGGTTAAGATTATGGCAAGTGTTAGGTTTAGGGTTAAGTCGAATTTTAGGTTTATGATTAGAGTTAGGTATAAAAATAGGTTTATGGCTAGGGTTATTATTAGTTTTAGGGTTAGGGTTAGTGTTAGGATAATGTTAGGTTTAGAGCTAGGGTTAGTACTTGGGCTAAGTTTAGGATTAGGGCTAGGGTTAGGTTTATGTTTATGAATAGGGACTAGGTTATGTTTAGGCTAAGGGTTAAGCTTTGAGCTATGTCTATGATGAGGGTTAGGGTTGGGGCTATATTTAGGATTATGGTTATGCTTAGGGTAGGATTTGGCCTCAGAATAGGGCTAAGTTTTGTGTTAGGTTTAGGGCCACGGTAAAAGCTATGTGTAATGTAAGATCAAGGGTTCTGAGTAGAGCTAGTTTTAGGGTTAGGGTTATGGCTATGTCTAGTGTTAGGTTTAGGTTTTGGGTTATTTTCAGGTTTAGAGTTGGTTTAGTGTTAGTGTTAGGGTCAGTTTTCAGGTTAGAGTTAGGTATAGGGTAAAAGCCAGAATTAGAACTAGGGTGAGGTCTAGGGACAGGGTTAGTTTTCGCGTTAGGGTAAGGATTATGTTAGGGCTAGGACTCAGGTTTTTTTATGTTTAAATCAAGAGTTATGGCTATATTTGGAATTAGGCTTAGGACTAGGGCTAGTGTTAGGGTTAGGTTTAGGTATAAGTTTACTTGTAGGACTAGTTTCAGTGTCTGGTTTAGGGTTAGTGTCAGATTTAGACTGAGGGTTTGTGTTAGGGTAACAATTTTAGTTAGAGTTAGAGCTAGAATTAGGACTAGGTCTAGGACTAGTAATAAGGTTACGATTTGGATTAGGCTATGGATTAGGATTAGGACTAAGGTTAGCATTATGGATAGGGTTTAGTTTAGGGTAAGTGATAGAATTAGAGCTAGGGTTAGGGCCAGTGTTAGGGTTAGGGTTAGGGCTAGGGCAAAATTTCACTTTAGGTTTATATCTAGGGTTAGGACTCATATTAGCGTGAGGTTTTTTATCAGATTCAGGGCTAGAGTTAGGGTTATGGCTAATATAAGAACTAAGGTTAGAATTAGAGTTAGTATTTTGTCTAGATCTAGGGTGAGTGCTATCTTTAGGGTTAGAGTGAAATTTAGAATTAAGGTTAGTTTTAGAATATATGTCAGGGTCAGGGTTAATTTTATGACTAGCACATGAATTAGAGCTAGAAGGTTATGGCAAGGTTAGGATTAGTTTTGGTTAACATTTAGGGTTAGGACAATGGCTCGGTTTTGTTTAAGGGATAAGGTTAGGGTTATGGCTTGTTTTAGGATTAGTGATATTGTTAGGTCTAGTGGTAGGTTGAGAATTAAGCTTAGAGTTAGGGTCAAATGTAGAGTTATGGTTAGATGAAGGGTAAGGTCTAGGGCTAGAATTCGGGCTAAGGTTAGGGATTGTGTTAGGTTTATTGTAATGGATAGGGTTAGAACTAGAAATAGGGCTAGCGGGAGAGTTAGAGTTAGTCTTCAGCCAAGGTTAGGGTTAGAGATAGGGTTAAGGCTAAATTAGGACTAGGATTAGTACTAGGGTTAGTGTTAGGTTTAGGTCTATGGTTAGGGCTAGAGATGTTGTTAGTGTTAGGATTAGGATTAGTGATAGGGTTAGGGAAAAGAATGGAGTTATACCTAAGTTCAGGTCTAGGTTCAGGATTAATATTACAGATAGGGCTAGAGTTAGGGTTTGCATTAGGATTAAGGCTAGGGAAAGGCCTAAGAATAGAACTAGTGTTTGTTTTAGGGTGAGGGCTAGGATTAGGGCTGGGGTTAATTCATGGTTATGGTTAGTTTTAGGGTTAGGTTATTGCTAGGTCTAGTGTAATGTTTAGATTAAGTTAAGGGTCAGGTTTAATTCTAGGTGTATTATTAGGGTCAGGGTTCGAGTAGGGTTTGGTTTAGTTTAAGATTTAGGGTTAAGGCTTGAATTAGCATTAGGGATAGGGTTAGAGTTTGGGTTAGGGTAATTGTTAGGGTTAGGTGTAAGGTTCAGGTTAGGTTTAGAGTACTGAATAGGATTAGTGTTAGAAGTAGTGTTAGCATTAGCCCTAGGGTTAGCTTTTGGTTTAGGCTTATCTTTAGGGTAATAGATAGGGTTCGAGCTAAGGTTAGGGCTAGGGTTAAGTTTAGAATTAGAACTAGGTTTAGGGATAGGCCTTGGGTTAGTGTCAGGGTTAGTTTTGGGTAAGTTTTAGCATTTGAGCTAGACTTAGGGCTAGTGTGTGGATTAGGGTTAGAGTCAGGGCTAAAGTTTCAGTTAGGGTTATGGTTGTGTTTAAATAAAGGTAAGAATTTGAACTAGAATTAGGGTTAGGGCGAGTGTTACGGTTAGGGTTAGGTCTAGGCTTATTGTTAGGGTTACAATAAAGGCTAGATTTTGGGCTAGGATTAGGGCTATGCTTTGTGTGAGGTGTATGGCTTTTATTAGGGCTCTGGGTAATGAAAGAGTTACGGATATGGTTATGGCTAGTTTTGGAGTTAGTGTTATGGATAAGTCTAGTGTTCTCTTTAAGTTTTGGGTTAGGATAAGATTTAGAGCTAGTGTTTGTTTTAGGGTAACGGTCATTGTTTGGGTTAGGGTTAGGTTTAGGTTGAGGGCCATATTTAGGACTAGCATTGGGTCTAGGCATAGAGTTAGTCTTTATGTTAGGTTAACAGTTATAGTTAGTGCTAGTGCTAGGTTTTTGTTTAAGGCTAAGGCTAGATTTATGACTCTGTTTAGGATTATATTTGTTCTAGGGCTTGTGTTACTGTTAGGTTTAGGTATTGGTTTACTGGTAGGGGTAAGGTTAGGGTTCGCTTTAAGGTTTGTGTTAGGTTTAGACCTGGGGTTAGTGTTAGGATCAGAATAAGGGTCAGGGTAAGAGTTAAGATTAGAGCTATAATGAAGGCTAGGGTTAGGACTAGTAATAGATATAAGGCTTGAGGTAGGCTAAGGATTAAGGTTAGGACTAGTGTACCATTCGGGTGAGGGTTTGGCTAAGGGTAAGGGATAGGGTTAGAGGTTTAGTTAGGGTTAGGGTTAGGGTTAGGTTCAGGGTTAAACCTAGGATTAGGTCTTGGAATAGGCCTAGGATTTGTATTAGAATTAGGGATACAACTAATGAAGCAACTAGGATTCTGATTAGGGCTCGTACTAGGGTTAGCGTTTGGGCAATATTAAGAGCTAGGGTAACTGTTAGGTTCCAATTAAGGGTCAGGGTTACTTCTAGGTTTAGGTTAAGGACTCAAATTAGCGCTATGTTTAGGGCTAGGCATAGGGTTAGCATTTGGTTTAGGTTAAGGTTTAGGGTTAGGCTTATTGCTCTATATTGTTATAGGGCTAGGGTACTGTTAGGGTTAGTTTTCCATTTAGCATTATATTTAGGGCTATTGTTAGGGTGAACTTTAGGCTAAAGGTTAGAGTTAGATCCAGGTTTAGGGCTAGGGTGAAGGTTAGGGCTAATGTTGGTGTTAGGGATTTGGAAAGGTTTTGGGTTATGGTAAAGGACAGGTTTAGAATTAGCTATAGGCATAGCGCGGGAGTTAGTCTTAGGGCTAGTGATAGTGTTAGTTTTAGTGTGAGAGCTAAATAAGGACTAGATTAGAGCTATGGTTAGTGGCAGTTTTAGGCCTAAGTTTAGGACTAGGGTTAGGGTTAACATTAGGGTTAGTGTAAGGTATGATGTTACAGCCATATTTAGCGCTAGGGCAAAGCATAAAATTAGCATTAGGGCTAGGTTTAATGTTAGGGTTAGGATTAAATCTGGGCTTAGGGATAGAATTAGGAAAAGGATTTGTTTTAGGGTTTGGGCTAGGATTAGGAATTGGGCTAATGTCAGGTCTAGGGTTATGGTTAGGGATAGTTTTAGGATAAGGATTATGGCCAGATATATTGTAAGTATTACATTGAAGGTAAGGTTTAGGTTTACAGCTAGGGGGATTATTAGGGTCAGAATCAGGTTTAGGGTATGTGTAGGTTAAGGATTAGGCTTAGGGCTTAAATTAACTTTAGGGTTATTGTTAGGGTTAGGAAATGTATATGGTTAAGTTTAGGGTTAAGTTTAGATTTAGAGTAATAAACATGTTTAGGGTTAGGGATAGGGTTATGTATAGGCCTAGGCATAGAATTTGGTTAGGGTTATGGTTAGGGTAATAGATTGGATTAGAGCTACAGTTTGGACTAGGGTTATGGTTTGATTAGAGCAATGGTTAGGTTAGGCGTAGGGTTAGAATTTAGTTAGGGTTATGGTTATGGTAATGGATAAGATTAGAGCTTGGGGGCTGGGGATGTGGCTCAAGCAGTAGCGGGCTCACCTGGTATGCGTGCAGCCCGGGTTCGATCCTCAGCACCACAAACAACAAAGATGTTGTGTCCACCAAAAACTAAATAATAAATATTAAAAGATTCTCTCTCTCTCTCTCTCTCTCTCTCTCTCTCTCTCTCTTTCTCTCTTTAAAAAAAAAGATTAGAGCTAGGGATAGGGTTAGGATTATGATTAGAATTAGGGCTACTTTTTTGGTTAGATTTTGGGGTTGGACAAGGTTTAGGTTAATGGTTAGGTTTTAGTAAAGTGTTAGGGCTAGGGTTAGGGTTAGGGCTAGGGTTAAACTAGGGTTAGGGCTCTGAATAGGTCTAGTTTTATGCTGGGAGCCATCAACCAAGTAGGTATGACAATTTCCTTGCCAGTGTACTCCCATGCTGTCTAGTGGAAGGACTCCTGAAAGGTGACCTTGCTCAAGGACCAGGACAGATCCGTGTTTAGGGTGTTCCCTGTTTAGCATAATAGGAGATTAGGGTGTTCCCTGTTTAGAATAGGGCGTATCCTGCTGCCTGAGTTCCTCTTGAGTTCTTAGGGTCAGATAGTATATTTTGGGAGACAGAAGCCCAGGAGTGGTGGATTTGGGCAGAGAATGTGGATTTCCCCAGAACATGTTTGTAGACGGCCGGTGTGAGATCGGGAATAAAGAATTGCTGTTTGAATCTACAAGCTGTGTGGAGGCTCGTGATTTGTGCCCAGCCAGAGACTGCGGCAGTTTTAAAATTAGGTGAGGGCTATTTAAGTCAAGTGTTAATGTTAGAACTAGGGTTATGATTAGGGCTAGTGATAAGTTTAGCATTATGTCTAAATCTGGTGTGTAGATTAGGTTTAGGTTTAGGGTGATGATTAGAGATAGTGTTAGTGTTATTCTCAGAGTCAGCATCAGTGTTACTGATCAGAGTTAGGGATAGACTCAAATTAGGGCTAGGGTTAAGGCTAGTTGTAGGGTTAGGGTTTGTGTAAGGGTTGGGGTAAAAATTAGGGATAGGTCTAATGTCAAGTCTAGAATTATGGTTTGGTTAGGGTTAGGGTTAGGGGTTTGTCACAGTTTTGTTTTACATCTAGGGCTACTTTTAGGATTAGTGATAGTGTTAGCGATAGTGGTGTTGTGAGTTTTAGGCTTAGATTTATTTTTATGGTTAGATCTATGTTTAGGGCTATGTTTACGTTTAGGTACAAGGTTAGGGATAGTGTTAGGGTTATTTACAGATTGAGTTAGAACTAGAAATAGGGCTAGGGCAAGAGTTAGAGTTAGTCTTAGGGCTAGGGTTAGGGGTAGGTTTAGGTTTAGGGCTAAATTAGGGCGAGATTTAGGGCTAGGTTTAAGGTTTGGGTTAGGGGAAGAGATGAGGGTATAGCTAGGTTTAGGGCTAGGGCAAGGGTTAGAATTAGGGTTAGGGCTAGGGTTAGGATAAAGGCTATGTTTAGTGCTAGGATGAGGGTTTGTGTTAGGGCTAGGGCTAGGATGAGAAATAGAGCTAATGTCAGGTCTAGATTTATGGTTAGTGTTAGTTTTAGGGTTAAGTTATGGCTAGGTCTAGTGTAGGGTTTGGTTTAGGTAATGGTGAGGTTTAAAGTGAGGTTTATTATTATTAGGGTCAGAGTCCATATAAGGTTTGGTTTAGGTTAAGTTTTAAGATTAAGGATTGAATTAGCTTTAGGGTTAGGTTTACAAATAGGGTAATGGATAGGATTAGGTTTAGGATTCGGGTTAGATTTAGAGTAATGTATAGAATTAGTGTTAGTGATAGGGTTAGTGTTATGCCTAGGGTTAGCATATGAGTTAGGCTCATCTTTAGAGTAATAGATAGTGTTAGACATAAGGTTAGGGCTAGGCATAATATTATGGTTAAGTCTAGGGTTAGGGTGAAGCCTAGTGTTAGTGTCAGGGATTGTTTTAGCTTAAGTATTAGCATTTGAGCTAGGGCTAGGTCTTGGGAGAGGGTTAGAGTTAGAGTCAGATCTAGGGTTAGGGTTAGGGTTATGTTTAGGGTAAGGGTTACAGTTTGAGCTAGGTTTAGGGCTTGGGTGAGAGTAGGATTAAGCTTAGGTCTAGGGTTATTTAAGGGTTATGATTAGGTCAAGGTCTAGAGCTAGGATAACATTAGAGCTATGGGAAATACAAGAGTTAGGAATATGTTTATGGCTAGTTTTAGGGTCAGGGTTATGGATATGTCTAGTGTTAGGGTTTGGTTTTGGGTTAGTCTAAGATTTAGAGCTAGAGTTTGTTTAGGATTAAGGGTCATTGTTCAGGATAGGGTTAGATTTAGTTTGGGTCCTAGAATTAAAACCACATCTAGGGATAGGGTTAGTCTTTAAGTTAGGTTAACGGTTATTGTTAGGGCTAGTGCTAGGTTTTTGTTTAGGACTAGGGATAGATTTATGACTATTTTAGGATTAGTTTTTTTCTAGTGCTAGTATTACTGTTAGGTTTAGGTACAGGTTTACTTGTAGAGGTAAGGGTAGGGGTAGAGTCCAGTTTAGGGTTAGTATGAGGTTTAGTTCTAGGGTTAGTGTTAGAGTCAGAATAAGGGTCTGGGTTTGGGTTAGAGTTACAGCTAGACTGAGGGCAAGGGTTAGAACTAGTAATACACTTGAGGATTGGGGTGGGCTGAGGTTTAGGGTTAGGATTAGGTAACATTAAGGTGAGGGTTTAGCTTAGGGAAAGGGATGGGTTTAGAGGAATGATTAAGGTTAGGGATAGGTTTAGGGCTAGGGTTAAGATTAGGGTTCGGGTTAGTCTTAGGATTAAACCTAGGGTTAGGGATCATGGATTAACACTAGGATTTGTGTTAGATTTGTGTTAGCTTTAGGGCTATGGATACTGAAAAAACGTTGATTTCTGATTAGGGTTAGTTCTTGGGTTAGCATTAGGGTAATGTATAGAGCTAGGGTTAGTGTTAGGATCCGAGTCAGTGTCAAGGTTACTTCTAGGGTTAGGTTTAGCACTCAAATTATGGCAAGGTTTAGGATTACTGTTTGGTTTAGGTTAAGAGTTAGGCTTAGGTTTATGGCTCAGTTTTGTTTTAGGGGTAGGTTAAAGTTAGGACTAATTTTTCAATCAGCATTGCTGTTTGGACTTGTGTTAGAGTGAGATTTAGGCTTAAGGTTAGGGTTTGATCCAGGTTTAGGTGTAAGGTAAATGTTAGGGCTAAGGTTGGGATAGGGATAGGGCTAGGGTGAGAGTTAGAGTTAGTCTTAGGGATAGGGACAGGGTTGGGTTTGGTGTTAGGCCTAAATTAGTGCTAGGATTAGTGCTAGGGTTAGTGTTATGTTTAGGCCTGGGTTTAGGGCTAGGGTAAAGATTACTGTTAGTATTATGGTAAGGTATGATGTTACAGCTCTGTTTAGTGCTAGGACAAGGAATAAAATTAGGGATAGGGCTGGGCTAAAGATCAGGGTAAGGATTAAGGCTGGCCTTAGAACTAGGATTAAGGCTAGGAATAGGGCTAATGTCAGGTCTAGCATTAAGGTTAGGTAGCGTTAAGGATAGTGCTATGGCTTAGTTTTGGTTTAGAACTAGGTCTAAGGTTAGGGCTAGTTATATGATTAGCAATAGTTTTAGGGCTAATGGTATGGTGAAGTTAAGGCTTAGATTTATTGTTATGGTTAGATCTAGGTTTAGGGCTATGGATAGGGTTAGGGCTAAGTTTAGTGCTAGTGTTAGGGTTATGATAACAGATAGGTTTATAATTAGAAATAGGGCTATGTTCAGAGATCGAGATAGTATTTGGGCTAAGGTTAGGGGTAAGTTTAGGGTTAGGGCTAAATTCGGGCTAGAATTAGTGCTAGGGTTTGTGTAAGGGTTATGCCTAGTGTTAGGGTTAGTGTTAGTGTTTGGGTTAGGATTAGGTTTAGGGATAGGGATAGGGTAATAGCTTGCTGTATGGCTAGGTCAAGGGTTAGAATTAGGGTTAAGACTAAGGTTAGTGTTTGGGTTAGGATTAAGACTAGGCTTAGGGCTAAACTGAGGGTTTGTGTTAGGGCTATGGCTAGAATTAGGGCTAGAGTTAATGTCTAGTGTAAGTTTATGGTTAGTATTAGTTTTAGTGTTAGATTATGGCTATGTCTATTTTTCTACTATAAGGTTTATATGTAGGGTAAAGGTCAATTTTGAGCTAGCTGTATTAATAGGGTCAGAGTCTGGGTAGTGCATGGTTTAGGTGAAGATTTAGGGTTAATGCTTCAATTAGCAGTGGGTTGGGGTTAGGGTTAGTGTAATGGATAGAATTAGGTTTATGGTTACAGTTAGGTTTCGAGTAATGGATAGGATTAGTGTTAATGATAGGGTTATCATTAGGCCTAGGGTTAGCATTTTGGATAGGCATTTCTTTAGGGTAATGGATAGGGTTAGAGCTAAAGTTTGTGCTAGGGGTAAGGTTAGAATTAGGGTTACGGTGAGGGTTAAGCCTAGGCTTAATTTTAGCGTTAGGGTTAAGGTAAGTGTAGGCATTTGAAGTATGGTTAGGGCTAGGGCGAGGGTTAAGTTTTGAGTCAAGGGTAATGTTAGTTTTAAGGTTAGGCTTATCTTTTGGCTAAGGATTAGAGTTGGAGCTATGGTTAGGGCTAGGGAGAGGATTAGCATTAGGTTTAGGTCTAAGGTTATGGTTAGGGTTATGATTAGGGCTAGGTTTGGGGCTAGGATAAAGGTTAGGTTTTGTGTGATGTTTAGGGCTAACGTTAGAGCTTGGGTACGGTAAGAGTGAGGAATATGATTCTGGCTAGTTTAAGGGTAAGAGTAATGGATGAGTCTAGTGTTAGGGTTAGGTTTTGGTTCAGGATAAGGTTTAAAGCTAGGGTTTCTATTAGATTATGGGTCGTTGTGGGGTTATGGTTAGCTTTATGTTTAGAGCCACAATTAGGAATAGCTTTTGGTCTAGTGAGAGCTTTAGTCTTTACGTTAGGTTAAAGGTTATTTTTATGGCTAGTGCTAGGTAATATTTAGGGCTAGGGCTATATTTAAAAGTCTATTTAAAATTAGGTTTTTCTAGTGATACTGTTACTCTTAGGTTTAGGTATAAATTCACTGGTAGAGGAAGTGTTAGAGTTTGGTTTAGGGTTAGGGTCAGGTTTAGATCTATGGTTAGTGTTAGTGTCAGAATAAGGGTCAGGGTTGGGGTTAGGGTTAGAGCTAAAATGAGAGCTACATTTATAACTAGTAATAGAGTTAGGTTATAGGAAAGGCTAAGAATTATGGTTAGGACTAAGGTAGCATTAGGGTGATAATTTGGCTTAGGGTATAAATAGGGTTAGAGATAGCACTAGGGTTAGGATAAGGGTTACGGTTAGTATTAGAGTTAGGTTTAGGGTTAGCATTAGTGTTTGGTTTTGGGTTATAGTTAGGTTAAGGGTTAGTGTTAGGGTTACTGTTAAGTGTAGGGTTAGGATTAGGTGAGTGTTAGGTTTAGGGTTAGGGTCAAGGTTAGGATTAGTGTTAGGGTTAGTGTTAGGGTTAGTACAGTTTTAGGTTTAGGGTTATGTTAGTGTTTGTGTTAGGGTAGGTTACATTAAGGTTTGGGATTGGTTAGGGTTAGTGTTAGGGTTAGGGTTAGTATTCAGCTTAGGGTTAGGTTTAGGATAATGTTTAGGGTTCGGGTTAGTGTTAGGGTTAGGGTTAGGTGTATTGTTAGGGTTAAGGTTAAGGATAGGATTAGTGTTAGGGTTACGGTAAAGTTTAGGGTTACAGTTAGGGTTAGGGTTTGGTTAAGGGTTAGGGTTTGGGTTAGGGTTAGGGTTACAGTTTAGATTAGGGTTAAATTTAGGGTTAGGTTTAGGCTTAGGATTAGTGTTAAGGTTATTGTTAGGTTTAGGGTTAGTGTTTGTGATAGGGTTATGGTTAGAGTTACGGTTAGTTTTAGAATTGGTTTACAGTTAGGTTTAGGTTTAGAATTAGGGTTAGTGTTATGTTTAGGGTTAGGGTTTCTCTTAATGTTAGGTTTTGGGTTAGTGTTAGAGTTAGATTTAGCTTTAGGATTAGGGTTAGAGTTAGTGTTATGGTTAGGGATAATGTTAGTGTTACAGTTCGAGTAAAATTTAGGTTTAGGTTTAGTGTTTGGTTAAGCTTTGGGTTATGGTTAGTGTTAGTTATAAAGTTATGGTTAGTATTAGGATTTTTTTAGGCTTAGAGTTAAAGTTAGTGTTAGTGTTAGCGTTAGTATTAGGGTTAGGGTTAGGTAAGGATTAGGGTTAGGTTTAGAGTTAGGGTTTCTGTTAGTGTTAGGGTTAGTGTAAGGGTTAGAGTTAAAGTTAGGGTTTGTATTAGGGTTATTATTAGGACGTGGGTTAGTGTTAAGTTTATGGTTAGAGTTAGGGATAGGGTTCGTGTTAAGGTTAGGTTTGGGGTTAGTGGTAGGGTAAGGTATAGGGTTACAGTAAACTTTAGAGTTAGTATTACAGTTAGGATTAGTGTTTTGGTTAGGATTACAGTTAGTGTTTGGGTTAGGATTACAGTTAGGCTTATAGTTAGTATTAGGGTTAGGGTTAGATTTAGTTTTAATGTTAGGGCTAGGTTAATGGTGAAGTTTAGTGTTAGTGAGAGAGATAGGTTTAGGTTTAGTGTTAGTGTAAGGTTAAGGGTTAGGGTTAGTGTTTAGGTTAGTATTTGGTTAGGGTTTGTATTAGGGTTAGCTTTTGGGTAAGGGTTAGGGTTAGGGTTACTCTTAGGATTAGGTTTAGGGTTAGGGTTGCAGATTGGGTTAGTATTATTTTTAGGGTTAAAGTTAGGGTTACCGTTAATGTTTGAATTAGGGTAATAGATAGGTTTAAGATTAGTGTTAGATTTAGGTTTAGGTTTAGCATTAGGTATAGGGTTAGGATTAGATGAGTGTTAGGGTTAGGGAATTGGTCAAGGTTAGGGTTAGTTTTAGCGTTAGTTTTAGGATTAGGATTAGGGACAAGGTTAAGTTTAGGGTTCAGTTAGTGTTTGTGTTAAGGTTAGTGTTAGCGTTAGGGTTACGGGTAGAATTAGGTTTAGGTTTAGGGTTAGGGTAATGGTTAGAATTTGGGTTAGGGTTATTGTTTGTGTTAGGATTTAATTTAGTGTTAGTGTTAGGATTAGGTTTAGGGTTAAGGTTACTTTTAAGGAATTGGTTAGGGTTTGTGTTAGGGTAAGGGTTAGGGTTAGGGTAAGGGTTATGATTAGGATTACCATTAGGGTTAAGAATAGGGTTACGGTTAGTGTTAGGGTTAAGGTTAGGGTTAGGAGTAGTTTAGAAGTTACGCTTAGGTTTAGGGTTAGAGTTTGTGTTAGGGTTAGGATTAGTGTTAGGGTTAGAATTATGTTTAGTTTTATGATTAGCTTTAGGGTTAAGTTTAGGGTAAGTGTTATGGTTAGCTTTAGGAATACAGTTAAGTTTAGGTTTAGTGTTAGTATTAGGGTTACATTTAGGGTTAGTTTTAGTGTTTGGGTTATGGTAAGTGTTAGGTGTAATATTATGGTTAGTGTTAGTTTCATGGTTATGGTTAGGGTTAATGTGAGTGTTTGGGTAAGGGTTAGGGTTACAGTAAGCTTTAGGGTTGATGTTAGTGATAGAGATAGGATTAGGTTTAGGTTCAGTGCTAGGGTTAGGGTTAGGGTTAGGTTTAGTGTTAGGGTAGGGTTATGCTTAGTTTTGGTGTTAGGGTTTTTCTTATGGTTAGGTTTTGGGTTAGGGTTAAAATTACAGTTAAGATTAGGGTTATGGTTAGGGTTAGGATTAGTATTAGGGTTAGGGTTAGTGTTTGTGATAGGGTTAGATTTAGGGTTAGGGTTAGTTTTAAAGTTAGGGTAAGGGTTGAGTTTAGGGTTACTATTAGGGATACTGCTAGGATTAGTTTAGTGTTTGTGATAGGGTTAGGGTTAAGGTTATCATTAGGGTTATGGTTAAGATTAGAGTTATCATTGGGGTTATGGTTAAGATTAGGGTGATTGTAAGTGTTACGATTAGTATTAGGTTTAGGATTAGGTTTAGGGTTATGGTTAGTTATAGTGTTAGGGTTGGGGTTAGGATTAGTGTTAGAGTTAGGTTCAGGGTTAGTGTTAGGGTTATTGTTAGGGTTAGGTAAGGGTTAGAGTAAAATTTATGTTATGGTTTGGTTATGGTTTGTGTTAGGGTTAGCATTAGGGTTAGGTTTTTTGTTAGTGTTAGGGTTAGCATTAGGGTTAGGTTTTTTGTTAGTGTTAGGGTTAGGATGTGTGTTAGTGTTAGGGTTATGCTTAGGGCTAGGTTTAGGCTTGGTGTTAGTTTTGGTTAGGGTTTAGTTAGTGGTAGGATTATGGTTAGGATTAGGGATAATGTTACAGTTAGAATTAGGATGAGTTTTTGGATTAGTGTTTGCGTTAGTGTTAGAGTTAGCTTGAGGCTTAGTGTTAGAGTTAGGGTTAGAGTAAGTGTTAGGGTTAAGGTTACTTTTATGGTGAGGTTTCGGCTTAGTGTTAGTGCTAGGATTACAATTTGTGAGAGTGTTAGGGTTAGGGTTAGGGTCAGTGTTAGTGTTAGAGATAGGTTTATGGTTATTGTAAGGGTTAGGTTTAGTGTTAGTGTTAGGGTTAGGGATAGTTTAAGGGTTAGGGATAGGATTAGGTTTAGTTTTAGGCTTAGGGGCTGGGGTTAGGATTAGTGTTAGGGTTATGGTTAGGGTTAGTTTTTGGGTTATGGTTTGGGTTATTGTTAGGTTTAGGTTTAGTGTAAGGGTTAGGGTTAGGGTTAGAGTTCATGTTAGTGTTAGGGATAGGGCTAGTGTTAGAGTTAGCGTCAGGTTTAGAGTTAGATTTAGTGTTAGGGTTAGGGTTAGGATTAGAGAGAGTGTTAAGGTTAGTGATAGGTTTAGGTTTAGGGGTACAGTTACTGTTAGTATTAGTGTTACAGTTAGGGTTAGGGTTATTATTAGGGTTCATTTTAGGCTTAGGGTTAGGGTTATTTTTCGAGTTAGTTTTAGGGTTATGGTTAGTTTTAGGTTCGGGTTAGGGTTAGGATTAGTTTTAGATTTCGATTTAGGGTTAGGTTTAGTGTTAGAATTGTGTTTGTGTGAGAGATATGGTTTTTTTAAGGGTAAGGTTTAGGGTTAGGGTTTGTGTTAGAGTTAGGTATAGGGTAGGAGTTAGGGTTAGAGTTAGGATTAGGGGTAGAGAGAGGCTTAGGGTTAGATTTAGGATTAAGTTTAGGGTTAGGTTTAGTGTTAGTTTTAGGGTTACTTGTAGATTAGTGTTAGGGTTAGGGTTAGGATTAGTATTAGGGTTAGGTTTTATGTTATGGTAAGTGTTGGGTGAGGGTAAGGGGTAGGGTTAGGTTTAGGGTTAGATTGAGTGTTAGTTTAAAGGTTAGTCTTAGGGGTACAGTTAGGGTTAAGAATAAGATTAGGGTTAGGTTTATGATTAAGATTAGTTTTGGGGTAAGGGCTAGGATTCTTTAGGGTCAGTGTTAAGGTTAGTGTTAGGGTAAAAATTATTGTTTGTGTTTTGGTATGGGTTAGCTTTAGGATTTGTGTTAGGGTTAGAGTTAAGATTAGGTTTTTGTTAGGATTAGAATGAGGGTTAGAGTGAGGCATAGAGTCAGGATTAAGGTTTTGGTTAAAATTCGAGTTAGAGTGAGACTTAGGTATAGGTTTAGGGTTAGTTTTAGGGTTACATTTAGGTTAAAATTAGTGTTAGTGTTAGGGGTAAAATTAGTGTTAGGGTTAGGTTTATGTTTATGATTTTTGTTAGGGTAAGGTTTAAGGTTAGGGTTAGGTGTAGGATTAAGTTTAGCCTTAAATTCAGTGTTAGTGTTATCGTTAGGACTAGGAATAGTGCTAGGGTTAGGGATAGGTTTAGGGTTAGAATTAGGGTTAGGGATAGTGTTATGTTTAGGGTTAGGCTTATGGTTAGGGTTAGTGTTAGGGTTAGGGTAGGTTTATGGTTAAAGGTTAGTTTTGGGTTAGTGTTAGGGTTAGGGTTTGAAGTAGGTTTAGGGTTAGTTTTAGACTTAGGGTTACAGTTTTGTTTAGGGTTAGTGTTAAGCTTAAGGTTAGGGGCAGGTTTAGGATTAGTGTTTGGGGCATGTTTAGGGTTAGTGTTAGTTTTAGGGTTAGGGTTAGTTTTAGTGTTAGGGTTAGGGTTAGTGTTAGGGTTAGGGTTCAGGTTATGGTTAGTGTTAGGGTTAGGGTTAGAGTTAGGGTTAGTGTTAGTGATAGGCTGATGTTTAAAGTTAGGGTTAGGGTTAGAGTTAAGATTAGGGATAGGTTTAGTGTTAGGGTTAGGATTAGGGTTAGGATTAGTGTTAGGTTCAGTGTTAGGGTAAGTGTTAGGATTAGTTTAAGGTTTATGTTTAGTTTTAGTGTTAGGGTTAGGGTTAGGATTAGTTGTAGAATAAGGTGTCAGTTTGAGGTTAGGGTTAGAGTTAGTGTTAGGGTTCGGGTTATGGTTCGTGTTTGGGTTATAGTAAGGGTTAGGGATTTGGTTAGGGTTAGGTTTAGAGTTAGTGTTATAGTTAGGGTTACGTTTAAGATTAGGGTTAGTAATAGGTTTAGTGTTAGGTTTAGAGTTAAGTTAGATTTAGGCTTTGGAATAGGGTTAGGTTTGGGGTTAGGTTTAGTGTTAGTATTAGGGTTCGTGTCATGGTTCGTGTTAGAAATAGGATAGGTTTAGGTTTAGGGCTACAGTTAGGATTAGGTTTTGGTTAGAGTTAGGGTTATGGTGTGGGTTTCAGTTTTTGTTTGTGTTAGGGTTATGCTTAGGTTTAGGGCTATGGTTATTGTTAGGGTTAGGAATAGGGTTACAGTTAGAGTTAGGGTTAGTTTTAGTTTTAGTGTTACGTTTCTCTTTATAGTTAGGGTTACGTTTAGTGTTATGCCAAGGTTACTTTTATGGTTAATGTTTGGGTAAGGATTAGGGTAAGGTTTAGGGTTTGGGTTAGTGTTAGGTTTAGGGTTAGGGTTGGGGTTAGGGTTAGGTTTAGTGTTAGGGTTAGGGTTTTGTTTCTGGTTAGGGTTAAAGTTGGTTTTAGTGTAAGGTTAATGTTTAGAGTTACGATAAGGATTAGGGTTAGAGTTAAGTTTAGGGTTACTTTTAGGTTTAGTTTTAGGGTAACTGGTACTATTAGGGTTAGTTTCAGGGTAAGGGTTTTGGTTAGGTTTAAGGTTAGGGTTAGGGTTAGGGTTAGGGTTAGGGTTAGGTTTAGGTTTAGGGTTAGTGATAGGGTTAGGATTAGTGAGAGGGTTATGATTGGGGTTAGGGTTAGTGTTAGGATTATGGTTAGGGTTACTCTTACATTTAGGTTTCAGGTTAGGGTTATGTAAGATATAGGGTTAAAGTTAGTGTTTGTGTTAGTGTGAAGTTTAGGGTTTTGGTTAGTGTTAGGTTTAGGGTTAATGTTAGGCTTAGTGTTAGATTTAGGGTTAGTGTTAGGGTTCGGTTTTGTGTTAGGATTAGGTTTTCTGTAATCATTAGGGTTATGGTTAGGATTGAGGTTTGGGTTAGGATTAGTGTTAGTGTTAGGGTTTGTGTTAGAGTTAGAGTTAGGGATAGTGTTAGGGTTAGGGTTAGGGTTAGGTTTAAGGTTAGGTTTAGGGTTAGGTTTAGCTTTAATATAAGAGTTAGGTTGAGGTTTCGTGTTAGGGTGAGTATTAGTGTTAGGGTTGGGATTAGGGTTATTGTTAAATTTAAGATTTGAGTTAGTGTTAAGTTTAGAATTAGGGTTAGGTAAGGGATAGTGTTAGGGTTACGTTAGCATCAGAATTATTGTTTAATTTAGGGTTTGTGTTATATTTAGGGTTAGATGTAGTGTTAGTCTTGGGATTAGTTTTAATATTAGGGTTAGGGTTAGGTTTATGTTTATCCTTAGGGTTAAGGTTAGAGTCAGGGTTAGTTTTAGTGTTTGGTTTAGGGTTAGAAATCATGGTATGGTTAGTGTTAGGGTTAACATAAGGGTTAGTGTTAATATTAGGGTTAGGGTTAATGAATAGTTTTAGGGTTAGGGGCAAGTTTAGGGTTAATGTCATGGTTAGGGTTAGTATTAGTGTTAGGGTTACAGTTCATGTTATTGTTAGTGTTACCGTTAAGATTTGGGTTAGAGTTAGTGTTCAGTTTAGGATTAGGGTTAGGTTGCAGATTAGGGGTTAGGTTTAGTATTAGGGTAAATTTTAGGCTAAGGTTTAGGTTTAGGATTAATGTTAGCATTAGGGTTAGGGTTAGCCTTAGTGATAGGGTTAGGGTTGAGGTTAGGTTTAGTGTTAGGGTTAGTGTCACTGTTCATGTTAGAGATAGGGTTAGGGTTAGGGCTATGGTTAAGATTAGGGTTAGGTTAGGTTCAGGGTTATGAGGTGACTTACGGTTTATATTAGGGTTAGGATTAGGCTTAGGTTTAGTGCTACGGTTAGGGTTGGGGTAGGGATAGATTTACAGTTAGGGTTAGGGTTAGAGTTAGGTATAGTGTTAGGGTTGTTGTTAGGATTCTGTTTATGGATAGTTTTAGGTTTAGTGTTAGAACTATGGTTAGGTTTAGGTATAGTATTAGGGTAAGGGTTAGGGATAGGTTTAGGGTTATGGTTGGGGTTAGGGTTCGGTTTAGTGTTAGTGTTAGGAATAGGTTTCGAAGTAGGGTAAGTGAAGGCTTTAGAGTTAAGGTTAAGTTTAGGGTTAGGGTTAATGTTAGAGTTATTGTTAGGGTTAGAGATATGGTTCGTGTTAAGGTTAGTGTTATGGATAGGTTTTATGTTAAGTTTAGGTTTAGGGTTAGAGTTATTGTTAGGATTAGTCTTAGAGTTAAGTTTAGTGTTAGGTTTAGGGTTAGTTTTAGGGTTATGGGTACGGTTATTGTTAGTTTTAAGGTCAGGGTTTTAGTAAGGATTTGGATTAGTGTTAGGTTTTGGGTTAGGTTTAGGTTTTGGATTAGTGTTAGGGTTAGGGTTAATGAGAGGCTTATAGTTGGCTTTAGGGTTAGTGTTAGGGTTAGGGTTAGGGTTAGGGTTAATCTTAAGGTTAGGTTAAGGTTTATTGTTAGGTAAAGGTTAGGGTTAAAGTTAGGGTTATTGTTAGTATAAAGGTTAGAGTTTAAGTTAGTGTTAGTTATATGGTTAGGTTTAGCGATAGGGTTACAGTTAGGGATATGGATAAACTTAGGTTGAGTCTTTTGATTAGGGTTAGGATTTGTGTGAGGATTACAGTTAGGGGTAGTGTTATTGTTAGGGTTATGGTTAGGATTAGGGTTAGTGTTAGTATTAGTGTTAGTGTTAGGATTTGTGTTAGAGTTAGTGTTAGGGATAGTGTTAGGGTTAGGGTTAGGGTTAGCTTTAGTGTTAGTGTTAGGATGAGGTTTTGTGTTATGATTTTTGTTAGGGTTGGGGTTATGGTTAGTGTTAGGTTTAGGATTTGGTTTAGGTTTAGGTTTAGTGTTAGGCCTAGGTAAGGGTTAAAGTTTGGATTATGTTAGGGTAATGATTATGGTTTAGGTTAGGTTTTGTGTTAGGGTTAGGGTTAGAGTTAGTGTTAGTGTTAGGGTTAGGGTTAGGTTTTGGGATAGTGTTAGTTTTAGTGTTCGGAATGGGGTTAGGTTTAGGGTTAGTGTTAGGGTTAGGTTTAGAGTTTGGTTAAGGGTTAGGGTTAGTTGTATGTTAAGGGTTTGGGTTCGTGTTAAGGTTAGGGTTAGCGTTAGTGTTAGGATTAGTGTTAGGGTTAGGATTAGGGTTAGTGTTAGATTTAGGGTTATTGTTAGTTTTAGGGTTAGAGATATGTTTAGGGTTAGTTTTAGGGTTAGGGTTACGGTTTGAATTAGGGTTAGGATTAGTGGAAAGTTTAGAGTTAGGGATCGTGTTAGTGTTAGGCTTAAGTTTATGATTAGGATTAGTGTTAGTGTTAAGATTAGGGTTAGGATACTGTTAAGGTTAGGGATAGGTTTAGGGTTAGGGTTAGTGTTACAGTTATGGTTAGGGTTAGGGTTAGTGTCACAATTAGGGTTACAATTAGGGTTAGTGTTAGTGTAAGGGTTAGGGTTTTTATTAGGTTTAGGGTTAGGGTTTGTTTTAGAATGTATGGTTAGGATAAGTGTTAGGATTAGTGTTAGGGTTCAAGTAATGGTTTTTTTAGGGTTACATTTACGGTTAGGGTGACGGTTAGGACTAGGGTTAGAGTTAGGGTTAAAATTAGGTTTAGGTTTAGTATTTCGGTTAGTGTTCGGTATAGGGTTATGGTTAGATTTAGTGTAAGTTATAGGGTTAAGGTTGGGGTTAGGTTTAGTGTTAGGGTTATTATTCGGTTTAGTGTTAGGAATAGGTTTATGGGTTAGGTATAGATAAGGGTTCGGGTTATGGTTTAGGTTTTTGTTAGAGTTTTGGTTATGGTCAGGTTTTGTGTTAGGGTTAGGGCTAGGGTTAGAGTTAGCATTTTGGTAAGGATTAGTGTTAGAATTAGGTTTAGATTTATGTTTAGGGTTACTTTTAGGGTTGCAGGTAGCTCTAGTGTTAGTGTTAGTTTCAGTGTTAGGGTTAGGTTTAGGTTAAGGTTAGGGTTAAATTAGGTTTAGTTTATGATTTAGAGTTAGTGTTAGGTATAGGATTAGTTTTAGGGTTAAAGTTAAGTTTAGGGTAAGGTTAGGATTAGAGTTATGGTCACGGTTCATGTCAGGGTTAGGGTTAGTGTTACAGTTAGGTTTAGGTTTAGGTTTATGATTAGGTTTAGAGGTAGTGTTAGGGTTAGGGTTAGGTTTAGCATTATTGTTTGGGTTAGGGTTATACTTTGCTTTAGATTTAGGGTGAGGGTTATTGTTAGGTTTAGGGTTAATTGTATTGTTAGCCTTAGGATTTATTTATGGTTAGTTTTAGCATTAAGGTTAGTGTAAGGTATAGGGTTAGGTTTAGGGTTAAGGATAGGGTTAGGTTTTGGGTTAGGGTTAGGGGTAGTGTTAGTGTTGGTGTTTCCATTACAGTTAGGGTTGTGATAGGTTTAGGGTTAGGGTTACTCTCAGGGTTAGGATAAGGATTAGTGTTAGTGATAGGGTTAGTGTTATAGTTAGGGTTAGTGTTACGGTTAGGGTTAGGTTTAGGGTGGGGTTAGTGTTAGGGTTAGGATTACCGATAGGTTTAGGGTTAGGGTTAGGGCTAGTTTATGGTTAGGATTAAGGTGAAGTTAAGGTTAGGGATAAGGTAAGAGATAGGGTTTGTGTTTTGGTGAGGGTTAGGGTTAGGTTTAGAGTTAGGGTTAGGGTTAAATTTAGTGTTAGTGTTAGGTTTCGGCTTAGGATTAGGTTAAGGATTAGGGTTAGGTTTAGGGTTATGGTTAGAATTACTGTTGGTGTAAAATTAGGGTTAGGGTTAGTTGTACAGTTATGGTTAGTGTTTTATTTAGGGTTATGGTTAGGGTTATGTTTAGAGTTATGGTTATGGTTAGGATTAAGGTTAAAATTAGGTTTAGATTAGGGTAGGTTATGCTTTGGGTTGGGGTTAAGATTAGTGTTAGTGTTAGGGTTAGGGTTAGGGTTCGTGTTAGGTTTAGGCTTAGGGTTACTGTTAGGTTTAGGTTTAGGTTTTTGTTAGAGTTAGGGTTTGTGTTAGTGTTAGGGTTAGGCTTAGGGTTAGCATTAGTTTTTGGGTTGGCTTGTACTTAGTTTAGGCTTCGTGTTAGTTTTAGGTTTATGATTAATGTTAGGTTTATGGTTATTGTCAGCGTGAGTGTTAGGTTTAGGTTTAGGGATAGGGTTATTGTTAGGAGTAGGACTAGAGTTAGTGTTAGGGTTAGGGTTAAATTAGTGTCAGTGTTAGTGTTAGGGTTAAAATTGGGATTAGGGTTAGGTTTAGGATTTCTGATAGGATTAGCAATAGGGTTAGTTTTAGGGTTGGTGTTAGGTTTAGGGATAGTCTTTCGGAGAGTGTTCGGCTTAGTAGTATTGGTAGGTTTATGGTTCATGTTAGGGTTATTTTTATGGTTAGTGTTAGGGTTAGTGTTAGGTTTAGGATTAGGGTTAGTGTTAGGTAAGGGTTAGCATTAGGGTTAGCTTAGGGTTAGGGTTAGGGTTTGGGTTAGGGTTTATGTTTAGATTAGGGTTAGGTTACGGTTAGAGTAAGGCTTAGGGTTAGTGTTAGACAGAAGTTTAGTATTTGTGTTAGGGTTATGTTTAGGTTAGGCTTAGGTTTTGTGTTAGGGTTACTGTTAGTTGAGGTTTAAATTTTCAGTTAAATTATGGTTAGGGTTAGAAATAAGGTTAGTTTTAGAATTAGGGTTAGGGTTCAGATTATTGTTTATGTTAGGGATTCCGTTAGTGATAATATTAGTTTTAGGTTTAGGGTTAGGGTTAGATTTGTTTTTATGTGTAGTATTAGGGTTTGTGTCAGTTTTGTGGTTACTGTTTGATTTGGGATTACGATTAAGATTAGCTTTAGGGTTAGGCTTACTGTTAGGTTTAGTGTTAGGGTTAAGGTTATGGTTAGGATTTGTGTTCGATTTTGGGTTAGGTTTACGGTTAATGTTTGTGTTGGGTTCGAGTTAGGGTTAGTGGTAGGTTCAGGGTTAGTGTTAGATTTAGCCTTAGTATTTGAGTTAGGGTTAGAGTTAAAGTTTGTGTTACGGTTGGTGTTTGGGTTAGAAATATGGTTATGTTTTGGATTAGTGTTAGGGTTAGGCTTAGTGTTATGTTTAGAGTTAGGGTTAGGGTTTGGAGTAGGGTTAGTGTTAGTGTTAGCATTAGGTTTAGGTTTAGGGTTAGGTGTAGGGTTAGCATCCGGGTTAGGTTTAGTGTTACTTTTAGGTTTAATGTTAGGATTAGGGTTAGTTTTGGGGATAGAGTTATGGATATGGTTAGGTTTAGTGTTAGTATTAGGGCTTGAGTAAACATAAAGGTTAAGGTTACAGTTAGTGAAATAATATTTTTAGGGTTAGGTTTCAGGTTAGGTTGAGAGTAATGAATAGGTAAGGTTTAATGATAGTTCTAGGGTCAGGCTGAGGACTAGCATTAGGTTTTGTGTTAGGGTTTGGGTAATGGACAGGGTTAGTTCTAGGTTAGGGCTAGGTTTATGGTTAGAGTCAGGGGTAGGGTTATATTTAGGTTTCGTGCAAAGATTAAAGTTAGGCTTAGGTTTAGGTAAGGGTTAGGGCTTGGTTTATGGCTTGAGTTTGGGTTAAAGCTAGGTTTGGGTCTTGGATTAGGGCTGTGTTTTGGGTTACCTTAGGGCTCTTGTTAGGGTATGGTAATGTAAGAACTAAAGTTACAATTAGGGCTAGTATTAGGTTTACATTTAGCATTGAGTCTAGTTTTAAGATTATGTTTAGGTTTAGGGTGATTTTTTTATATAAACTTTTTTTAAAATTGTTTAAAGTGTTTTTTGAGAGAGAGAGAGAGAGAGAGAGAGAGAGAGAGAGAGAGAGAATTTTAATATTTATTTATTTATTTTTAGTTTTCGGCGGACACAACATCTTTGTATGTGGTGCTGAGGATCGAATCGGGGCCGCACACATGCCAGGCGAGCGCGTTACCTCTTGAGCCACATCACCAGCCCTAGGGTGATGTTTTAAACTACAGTTAGTGTTAGGGACTAAGTAATGTTCACAGTTTGTTTTATGGTTAGGGATAGGACTCAAATAAGGGATAGGCTTAGGGCTAGATATAGGGTTAGAATTTGGTTTAGGTTTAGGGTTAGGGTTACTTCTATGGCTCGGTTTTGTTTTAGGACTAAAGCTAAAGTTAAGGGTAGTTATATGATTATCATTAGTGTTATTGCTTCTGATATAGTGAGTTTAGGCTTAGGAACAGATTTAAAGTTATGGTTAATTCTAGGGTTAGGGCTATGGCCAGTGTTAGAGCTAAGATTAAGGCTAGTGTTTTGGTTATGGTAAAAGATGTGTTAGAACTAGGAGTCTGGCTATGGCAAGAGTTTGAGTTAGTCCTAATTCTAGAGTTTGGGTTAGGGTTAAGGCTAAATTAGGGCTAGGAATAGGTCTAGGTTTAGTGTTAGGCTTAGGTCTAGGATTAGGGCTATATTTATAGTTAGGTTTAGGGTTAGGTTTAGGGAAAGGGCTGCCTGTTTGATTTCCACCTGCATTTCCATTTACCCGTAGGTGACAAAATGAAGTGAAACCTTAAAATACAATGTGTTCATGATAGTGAACCATTGAATTGATAAGAAAATACCTTGGGACCATACTAAGGCTAGATCAAAGATAACTCCAGCCCAGTATCAAAGAAATTTGAACACAACAAACTCTCACCGTACCATTAACTCTAACCCTAGCCCTAGCCGTAACCCTAAACATAACATTAACCCTAACCTGATTAGAGAACCATTGCTCCTAGAATTCCCACCCTAGGGGAGCCTTGTGAGGCAAGCTAAGTGATAAATTCTATGGAACATCAAACAAATCTGACCAAATAATTATGGGAGGTATTTCAGTACATGCATATTTTCCTGTTTTCTCCTAAAGGGCTCTTATATTAAGTTGTTTTGCATGCTTAAGCATAGGCCTACTTGTACAAGGAACATACCAGAGTCCCTACAGAGAACTGATGGAGTGTGTGAAGTTTCAAGTAGCTAGCACAAGCCATGTTTGATTTTTAACTCCATTAAGTTTCCCGTATAGGTCAAAATTAAGTGAAATCTTAAATACAAAATGTTGTTGACAGCAAATCAGTGAACGAAGAAGTCCTAAACCTGGGGAACAGAGTAAATATAGCTAAAATATTAATCATTTCAAGTATCAAAGAATTTTGAATCAAACTAACTCTAACACTAATACTAGCTCTAACCGTAGCTCTTTCCCTAACACTATCTTTTTTATGAAACTTTTCACCATAGAATTTCTAAACTTGGGCAGCCTAGTGGGCCAAGCTGAGGGATGAATGCTGTACAGTATCAAAGAAATCTGTCCAAAAAGGTCATGGAGTATATCAGTACATATATATTTTCCTGTTATCTCCTAAAGGACTCTTGAATAAATTTGTTTTTCTATGCTACAGTTTACGCCTATTGTCACAAGAACAAACCAGAGATTGCTCATAGAGAATTGATGGAGTGTGAAGTTTCAAGCAGCTAGCACCAATGCTTTGATTTCCAGCTCCATTTCAATTTACCTGTATAAGACAAAGTGAACTGAACCTTTAAAATATAAAATATTTCTTACAGTGAACAATTGATCCTAGGAGGCCCACACATATGGAGTATAGAAAGTATAGAAGAAAAATAAATCCTGCCCAGTAACAAAGAAATTTGAACAAAAGTAACTCTAACCCTAACACTAGATCTAACACTAGCCCTAATACTATCCTTAAAACAAGCACTAACTGGTTTGAAAAGCTGTTGATTATAGAAGTGCCAACGTGGGGAGCCTAGTGGGCAAAGCTATCAGAAAAATCCTATGCAGTATCAGAGAAATATGACCAAATAATTGAGGTGGCATTTCAGTTCATGCATATTTCTTTGTTTTCTGCTAAAGGACTCTTAGATTAAGTTGTTTTTGTCATCTTCATCTAAGGGCTACTTTAACAAAGAGCAAACCAAAGATTTCCTACAGAGAACTGATTCACTGTTTGAAGTTTCAAGCAGCTAGCACCAACTGGTTTTCAACCTCCATTTTCATTTACCTATATAGGTCAATATGAAGTGAAACCTTAAAATACAGAGTGTCCTCTTAGCAAACCATTGAAATGAGAAGGCCCAAACTTGAGGAGCATATTAAGGATAGGTAAAAGATGACTCCTTCAAAGTATCAAAGAAATTTGTACAAAACTTATTTTAACCCTAACACTACATTTAAATCTAGCCCTAACAATAAACGTAAAACTAACTCTAACCTGATTAAATAACCATTGATACTAGAATTTTTACACTTAAAGAGCTTTGTGCTACAAGTTAAATAATAAATCCTACTCAGTATCAAACAAAATGACAAAATAATTATGGGAGGCATTTCAGTGCATGCATATTCCCTGCTTTCTCCTAAAGGAATCTCTGTTAAAGGTGTTTTTGCATGCTTCAGCTTAGGCCTACACTCACAAGGAACATACCAGAGTGTCCCCACAAAAAAATTGAGGTTGTGTGGGCAGTTTCAAGCAGCTAGCAAAAACCCTGTTTGATTTCCAGGTTTATTTACATTCACTCGTATAGGTCAAAATGAAGTAAAATGAAAATATTAACTGTTCCGGACCAAAAAAAAAAAAAATGTTGAACCAAAAGGCCTTAACCTAGAAAAGAGAGTAAGGTTAGTTAAAGATAAATCCTGGAATGTATCAAAGAAATTTGAATAAAGTCACTCTAACCCTAACACTATCTCTAAACTAAGCCCTAATCCTAACACTAAATATTAACATAGTCCTCTCCCTAACACTAACTTTAATGCTAATTTTAACTCTAACTATTGGCCACACCCGAGCTCTAACTCAATCCATTACCATAACTCTAACCTTAACCCTAAGGCTAAACATAGCTATAACCCTAATATTTACCCTAGACCTGCTCTAACCCTAACCCTCACCCAAGACCTAAATCTAGCTCTAAATTAACACTTAGCTTAAACCTAACACTAACCCTAGGCCTAAACATAACCCTATCCCTAAAACTAGCACTAATTCTTATCATAAACGTAGCCCTAACACTAGCTGTAATCCTATCTTTTACCCTAAACTTAAGCCTTACACAAATGCTAACAATAGGACTAAATCTAACTCTATAGCTATCCCCAAGGCTATTCAAAACCCTAAACCTAACCTGAACCCTAAACCTAACTATATCCATTACCCTAAACATAATGCTAATTTGAGCCTTAACCCTGAACCTTAACGCAAACAAATCCATAATACTGACCCTGACCATAATAATACACCTAGCTCTTAACCTGACTTTTACCCTAAACCTAAACTTACAGTAGACCTGTTCATAACAAAACCCTACAGCTCTGATTAACTGTAATGATAAACCTAACATTAGCCCTAGCCTTAATCCTAGCCCTAGCCCTAACTCAAACCCTCATCTGAGCCATAAACCTAGATTTAAACCTAACCTTCATTCTAACCCTAATCCAAGACCTAATCCAAACTATAACCCCAGCCCTAAACTTAAATCTAACTGTATCCATTACCCTACACATAACCCTTATTCTAATGCTAACCCTATGATTAACCCCAACCCTATCACTATCCCCCAAACTATCAATTACCCTAAACCTAAGCTGAAAGATAAATCTAAGCCTATCTTTACCCTAACCCTAACCCTAACTCTAATTCGAGCCATTACCCTAAACTCAAATTTAAACAAAGCCACAACACTGACCCTGGCCACAATAATTCACCTATCTCTAAACCTGACTCTTACCCTATACCTAACCCTTACAATAAACCTAGAAATAACCTTTCCCTAAAACTATCTCTAGATTTAACCCTAGACCTGACATTAGCCCTAGCCACAATTCTACCCCTAACCATAACACAAACCATAGCCCTTATCCTAGAACTGAAGATAGCCTTAATTACAATCTTAACCCAAATTTTAGGCCTAAACCTGACACTAACCCTAGTCATAATCTTAGCTCTAATAGCTCTATCTCTAAAGCTAGTCCTAAGACTAACTCTCTCATATTAGACCTTTCACTTATTCTAACCTTCCCCTTTACCATAAAACTAACCCTAGCTCTAACCCTAGCTCTAAACCTTGCCCTATCCTTTGCCCTAGCACTAAACATAGACAAAACGTAACTCTAAATTGAGCCCTAACCAAAAGACTAAGCCAAACCCTAACACTAGCCCAAACCATAACACTAATCTTAAAACTAGCGCTAATCTTAGTTGTATCCCTTAAACAAAACCTAGCTATACCTATAAACTTAACCCTTAACCTAAACCAAACCCTAACCTTAAACCTAGTTGTAACCCTAGCCCTAGTATGAGTTGCAAGCCAAACCCTTAAACTAACCCTGAACATGATACTGACCCTAACACTACTAGCTCTAAACATCACCCTAACCCTCAACCTAACCCAAACAATAATTCTAGCTCTAAAACCCTAAAACTAGCCATAAAAAATCACCCTCTTAGTTATATTAGCCCTAATCCTAACCCTATCCCTAACTTAACCCAAAACCTAGACCTATTCCTAGCTTTAACCCTGGACCTATTCATAACCACTAGCTCTAAACCAATCTCTAAATCTATCTATTACCATAACCCAAACCATAACCCTAATGCTCACCCTAGGAATGAACCTAAACCTATCCCTAATCTTAACTCAATCTATTACCCTGAACCTAACTTGAACCTAAACCTAAATTTATCATTACCCTAACCCTAACACTAGCACTAATTGAAGTCTTAACTTTAAACTTTAACCTATCCCAAACTATAACCCTGACCTTGGCTCTATTAAAACTTCTAGTTCTAAACTTGAACATAAACCTACACCTAACCCTTACCCTAGACATATCCATAATCCTAACCCTAAAACTATCTTTTACCATAATTAAGGACCTGAAATTGGCCCTAGCCCTAATCCTATTCCTAAACCTAAAACAAACCCTAGCCCTCATCCTAGACCTTAAACTAGCTTTAATCATAACCCTAACCCTAAAGCTACACTTAACCCAAATTTGAAACCCTCACCCTACCTCTATACCTAGCTATAATGCCATCTATTACCCTAAGCTTAACCCTAACCCTAATCCTAACTCCAGGCATAAGACAAATAATAAACCTATACCTAATACTAGCACTAATTTAGCCCTATCTCTAACCCTAACACTAACCCTAGGCCGGAGACTCACTGTAACTCTCGCCCTATACCTATCCGTAGTTCTAACCCTATTCTTTACAATAACCCTAGCCCTAGCCCTAACCTTTGCCCTATCCTTAGTCCCAGCCCTAACTCTAGATCTAACCATAACTAAAAATCTAACCCCAAACCTAACCCTAAGCTTAACATGTACACTATCCCTAAACCTAACCCTAGGACTAAAAAAACAACAACCAATAGCCCTAACCCTAAACATTAATTTAAACCAAAACTTAATAGTAAACCTAGAACTATCCCTAGCCCTAATTTGAGTTCTAACACTAACATTAAAAGTAACACTGATCCTGACTCTTATCCTAACATTCAACCTACCTCTAAACACCACCCTCATCTTAAACCAAATGCTAAGAATAACCCTAACAATATTTCGAGTATTATCCCTAATCCTAAAAGGGACCCTAATCTGACTCTTATCCTAACACAAATCCTAGCTATAAATATCACCTTAAACTCAAACCTAACTCTAACACTAAACCTAACCATAACACTAAAACTGACCTAATTTCAATCCTAGTTCTTACATTAGTCATGACTCTAATCTTATCCCTAACCCTAACACAAACACTAGCCCTAAACCTAGATTTAACACTAACTCTAACCCTAACCATAGCCCTAAACCTAGCTCTAATCCAATATCTTAACCTAAGCAAAACCCTAAACCATTGGTTAACCCTAGACCTATCCCTAATCTTTAGGCTAACAAAAACCTCAACTCTATTAATAGCCCTAACCCTAGCTCTCATTCTAGCTCTAACCCTATCCCAAATTCCAACCCTAATCCTGACCCTTATACTGACCATACCACTACTCCTAGGTCTAACTCTAACCCTAACTATAGCCCAAAACCTATAGTAACCCTATCCCTAGACCTAACCCTGAAGCTAACTCCCAGCCAAACCCTAATGTTGGCTCGGAACGTAAGCCTTATGTTAAAAATAACCCTATACCTAAACCTAACCCTAACTCAAAACCTAATCTTAACCATATCACTAGCCATAACCTTAACTCTAACTGTATCCATTACCATAAACATTACCCTTATGGTAATGTTACCCTAGACCTAACCCTAACCCTATCACTATCCGCAAAACTGTCAATTACCCTAAACCTAACCTGAACCCTAAACCTAACCTTATCATTACCTTAATGCTAACCCTAATGCTAATTTGAGCCAGAACCAAAAACTGAAACCTAAACCAAAGCCCAACACTGACCCTAATATTAATAATTCCCCTAGATCTAAACCTGACTTTTACACTATGCCAAACACTTGCACTAGACTTAGTCATAAACCTAACTTTAATACTATCCCTAGCCATAACCCTAGGTCTGACTTTAGCCCTAGCAATAATCCTAACAATAACCCCAGCACAAAACCTAGTCTTTATCCTAGCCCTCAACATAGCCATAATTATAAACCTAACCCTAACCCTAGGCCTAACCCTAATGCTAACCAGAGCCCCAATCTTAGCTCTAATATGGTCCTATAGCTATCCCTAACCCTAACCCTAACCCTAACCCAAAGACTAACTGTAACTCTCACCCTAGCACTAACTATAGTTCTAAACCTATATTTTACTGGAAGCCTAATTTTAGCCTGAACTTTAGGTCTAACCCTAGCCCTATTCATATCTCTGGCCATAACCCTAGATCTAACCCTAATTCTAAATCTAACCCTAACAATAAGCCTAAGCCTAAACCTAACCCTAGCCCTAACCCTAAGGCTAATACTAAACCTAGCCCTAACCCTAGCCCTAGCTCTAAGACAAAACTGAGCCATATACCTAATCCTAATCCTTAACATATACCAAGCCCTAATCCTACAACAATCTCTAACCCTAGCAATAATTTGAGTCTTAAGCTAAACCCTAAAACTAACCATCACCCTGACTCTGACCTTAACCCTAACCCTAGTTCTAACCCATACCTTAACACTAACTAAAGACCTAATCCTAACCATAAATCTAGCTATAACCTCAGATCTAACAGTGTTCATTACCCTAATCATAACCCTTATCGTAATGCTAATGGTAGGCCCAACCGTATCTCAAAACCTAGTTGTAACCATAACCCTAGCCCTAATCTTAACTCTAACCCTAAACATAAGACTTTTCCTAATTCTAACTCTAGGTCTAACCCTAAAACTATCTTTAACCTAAACCCTATCAATTACACTAAAACTATCCTTAACCCTTAACCATAACCCTAATTCTAATTTGAGCCCTAACCCTAAATTCAAACCTAAAAGAAACCCTAACCATGACCTTGTCCCTAACGATTTTCCTAGCTCTAACCTAACCCTTACCCTAAACCTAATCCTTACTTTATAATCAGCCAAAATATAATCCTAAAACTATCCATAACTATAACCCTAGACTCGACATTAGCCCTAGATATAATACCAGCCAAACGCGAACACAAACATTAGCCCATATTAACACTAAACGTAGCCTTCATCATAACCCTAAACTTAAACCTACGCCTAACTTGAAACCAAGCCTATCCCAAATCTTAGACCTAACTTAGCCCTACCCCTAACCCTAACCCTAAGCCTAGCCCTATAACTAACTCTCTCCCTAGCCATAAAAATAGTTCTACCCTTACTGGAACTCTAAACCTATCCCTAACCTTCGGCCTAACCCTGGCCATTTCCTTGGCTTTAGCCCTAACCTAAGATCTAAAGTTAACTCTAAATCTAACCCTAATGCAAAGCCTAAGCCTAAACTTAACACTAACCATAACCTTAATCATAATGCTACTCCTAAAACTAGCTCTAACTGTAGCCCTATCCGTAATACAAAACCGAGAGTTAGCCCTAAGCCTAACCCTTAACCTAAACCAAACCCTAACCCTACACCTTGCCCTAACACTAGCCCTAATTTTAGTTTTAAGCAGAACTCTAAAACTAACCCTAACCCTGATTCTGAAGCTAAAACTAACCCTAGCTTTAAACATAACCCTAAACATAAAACTAAACATAACACTAGACCTACTCCTGACCCTAACCCTAACCCTAAACTAGCCCTTAATGTAACCTAGTACTTAAGTTAGCCATAAGCCTAACCCTAGCCCTAACTTAACCAAAACCTAGCCTAATCTGAGCCCTAAATCACGCTTTAACCCTAACCCTAACCGTAACCCTAAACCTAGCACTAATGATAAACATAATTTTAGCTCTAAACCTAGCTCTAACCCTATTTATTACCCTAACCATAATCCTAACTCTAATGCGAACCCTAGGCCTAAACCTTACAATATCCCTTATCCTTACCCTATCAAGTATCCTAAACCTAACTTGATACCTAAACCTAACTATATCATTACCTTAATCCTAAACCTATGCTAATTCAAGGCCTACATTTAAACTTTTACCTATCCTAAACACTAATCATGACCCTGACCAAAACAATGCCCTTAGCTCTAAACCTTACCCTAACCCTGATTCTAACCTTTATACTACATCTAACCTAACCCTAAACTATCTTTACCTGTAAATCTGAACCTGAAATTATCCCTAGCCCTAATCCTAGCCAAAAACCTAGCCTTAATTCTAACCTGAACCATCACCTGACATTTATCCCTAATTCTGACACTCGCCCTACCCCTAAACCTAGCTATAATCCCATCCCTTACCTTAAATCTAACCATAAACCTAAACCTAACCACAATTTAAACATAACCCATAACCCTTGCCCTAACCCTAGGCCTAACCCTAACACTAAGCCTAGCACTAACACTAATTTAGTTCTATCCTAATCCTAAATCTAGCTTTAAGCCTTACTGTAACTCTTGCCCTCTCTCTATTTCTAGTTCTATTCTTAGCACTAGCCCAACCCTGGATTTAAACGTAACTCTAAATTTAAACCTAAATCTGAATTTAACCATAGCCATAACCTAAACCAAACCCTAACACTGGCCCTAACATTAAGGCTAATTCTAAAAATTGCCTTACCCCTAGACCTAGTCTTAAAACAAAACCAAAGGATATCCCTGACCTAAATCCTTAACCTAAACTAAACCATAAACCTACATCTAGTCCTATCCCTAACTCTACTAACAACCCTGACCCTGACACTGATCCTAACACTAATCCTAGCTCTAAATATCACCCTAACTTTAAATTAACCTTAACACAAGACCTAGCCTTAACCCTAACCCTAAATCTAGCCCGAATCATAACCCTAGTTTGTACAGTAGTTTTGGTTATAAGCCTAGCCCTAACCCTAACACAAAACCTACTCCTAATTCTAGTCCTAACCTTAGCTTCAACCCTAATCTTAACCTTAACACTAGCCCTAAAAATAACCCTAAGCTGAGGCCTAACCCTATCCCTTACCCTAAGCGAAACCCTAAACAAAATGTTAACCCTAATCCTAACCCTAACCCTTAGCCCAATTTAACCACTAACAGTATTATTAGTCGTAACACTAGCTCTCATTCTAGTTCTAACACAAACAATGACCCTTATTCTGATCCTAACAGTAACCCTAGGTCTAAACCTGACGCTAACCCTAAATCAAACCCTAACACTAGCCCTACCAGAAAGCCTATATCTATACTTAACCCTAACATAAATCTAGATCCCAAACTAATCCTAAATATAGCTATAATTCTAGCCCTAGACCTAAACATATCCTAGCTCTAGTCCTAAAAATAACCTTTAACGTTATTTAAACACTTACCCACCCATAGACCTAACACTAGTACTAATTCTGGCCTTAACCCTAACCCTAATCCTATCTGGAACACTGAACCTGACCCTAACATTAACTTGTCTCTAAACCTGACCCTAACCTTAACCTGTCTCTAAACCTGTCTCTAACCTGACCCTAACCCAAATCCTAGTCCTAATACTAGACCTAGCCATAACCTTAACCCTAATATTAGCCCTAAATATAACCCTAGCCCTCTCCCTATTTTAACCCTAATCTTAACCCTAGCCCTAACCATAGTCCTAACCATAGTCCTAGCCCTAACCATAGTCCTAACCATAGTCATAGCTCTAACCATAGTCCTAACCATAGCTCTAGACCTAACACAAAACCCAGCCTAATCCTAGGCCTAAACTTAGACCTAAGTATATCTCTAACACTAACTCTAGCCCTAACACTAACCCTAACACTAACCCTTGCCTTATACCTAACCCTACTGCAAAGCCAAACTCTTACCCTGAGCATTACACAAGCCATATAATGAATGATAACCCTAACCCTAGCTCTTATCCTAACCTTTATCCTAGCTCGAAATTTAGTTCTAACCATGTCAATTACCCTATCCCTAATCCTAACCCTAACCCTAATTGTAAACCTATACCTAACACTAAACTAAACCCTAACCCTAACCATAAATGTATCCCAAGACCTAACCATAAACCTAAACATCACCATAGCCCTAACCCAGGCTGAAACATTAAGCCTTAGACTAAACCTAATCATAAGACTAACCCGAATCTAAAATTTACCCTAAATCTAACCCTAAATCTAACATTATCCATTACACTAAACCTAAACCTAACTGTAATGAAATCTCTAGTCATAACCCGAACCCTAAACAAAACCCTAACCATAAACATATCCCTAGACCAAAACATAAACTTAAACCTCACCCTAGCCATTACTCTAGCAAAAACACTAACCCTTACAATAACCTAAACATAACACTAGCCCTAAACCTACCACTTACCACAAATCAAATCTAGCCCTATCCATAAACATAACTCTAATTTTAGATTTAATAAAAACCATAACCTATCCGTAACCTTTGCTCTAAACCTATCCATGTTAAAAAAAAAAACCTAACCTAATGCTAACCTTAACCTTATTTCTAAACCTTACCCATCCATTACCCTAAACCATAACTGAAACCTAAACCTAACCCTATCCATTACCTAATCCTAAGCCTAAACTTAAAAACAATTCAAGCACTAACCTAAATTTTGACCTAAACCAAATGCTAAAACTGACAATGGCCCTAATAATACCCCTAACTCTGAACCTGACCCTTACCATAAAAATAGCTCTGACACTATACCTAGCCATAAGCTAACCCTAAAGCTATCCTTAATCATAACCCTAGGCTTGACCTTAGCCCTAGACCTGGTTCTAGCTCTGAACCTAACAGAAACCCTAGCCCTAAACCTAGCCTTAATCCTAACCTAAACACTAACCCTAGGCCTAATCCTAATTTTAAACCTCACCCTAGCCCTAAAGCTAGCAATAACCCCAACATTCTCCTAAACTTATTCCTAACCCCAATGCTAATTCTAAACCTAGCTCTACCCCTAGGCCTAACCCTAACACTAGCCCTAACCCTAACACTAATTCAAAATCTAGCGCTAACCCTAGCCCTAGCGGAAACAAACAAATAAACAAAAATACTGAGCGATAGCTCTAACACTAACCATTACCATAGAAGTCAAGATGAAGTGAAACCTTAAAACACAAACTTATCCTGACAGTGAACCTTGAACAGAAAGCCCAACCTGGGAAACATGATAATTCTAGGTAAAAGATTATTTCTGACCAGTATCAAAGAAATTTGAACAAAATTAACTCTACCCCAAATATTAATTCTAACCCTGTCCCTAATCCTAATCCTGAAACTAAACCTTCCTTTTTATAGAGCTTGATCATAAAAGTCAAGGTAAGAGATGAATCCTGCCTAGTATCAAAAATTCTGACCAATAATTGGGGAAGGTGTTTCAGTACATGGCTGTTTCCCCTGTTTTTTTCTAAAGTGCTCTTGGATAAATTGTGTTTTTCATGCTCCAGCTTAAGGTGCTTTCACAATGTACAAAGCAGAGCACGCTCACAGTGAAGTGATTGAGTATGTGAAGTTTCATGAAGCTAGCACCAAAACTGTTTGATTTCCAGCTCCATTTCTATTCACACCTATAGGCCATAATGTAGTGAAATCGAAATATTCGAACTGTTCCTGACACTCAATCATTGAACCATGAAGGCCCAAACTTGGGAAGTCTACTAAGGTTGGTCAAAGATAAATACTGTAAAGTATCAAAGTAATCTGACCAAAAAAATTTTGAAGCTCATTCAGCACATGTGTATTTTGCTTGCTCCTGAAGCACTCAGAGATAAAGTTGTTTCTTTCTATTCTGCTTAGGGATACTTCACAGGAAACAAACCAGAGAATGCTCACTGAGAACTGATTGAGGGTGTGAAGTTTCAATCAGCTAGCACAAACCCTGTTTGATTTCCAGCTTCATTTCCATTCACCCCTATAGGGCAAAAAGAAGAGAAACATGAAAATTGAAACTGTTCCTGAGAGAAAACCCTTTTACATATGAGGCCCAAACTTTTGGGGTATAGTAAAAAGAAAAAACATGTGAATCCCCCCCCAGTACCATAACAATTTTTTTTAAAAAACTAACTCTAACCATAACACCAGGTCTAAACCTAGTCCTAACACTAAGTCTAACCCTAAACCTAATCTGTATAGAGAACTTTTGATGATAGAAGTTTTGAAATTGGGGAGTCAAGTGGGGCAAGTTGACAGATGAATCATGGGAAGTTTCAAAGAAATCTGACAAAATAATTGGGAGAGCTATTTTAGTACATGCATATTTCCCTGTTTTTTCCTAAAGTGTTCTCAGATAAATTTGTATTGCATGCTTTGGCTTATTACTAATTTCAAAAGGAACAAAGCAGAGAGTGCTCACAGAGGACATATTGGGAGTATGAAGTTTCAAGCAGTTAGCACCAACCTTATTTGATTTTCAGCTCCATGTTCATTTACCCATGTAGGTCAAAATGAAGTGAATCCATAAAATAAAAATTGTTCCTGTTGGCAAGAATTGAACCGAGAAGTCTGAAACCTGGGTAACTTAGTAAAGCTAGGTAAAAATGTATCCTGCCCAGTATCAAATAAATTTGAACAAGACAAACCCTAACGCTAACACTAGACCTAACTCTAACCTAAACTGTTTAGAGAACCTTTGATCATTGAAATCTCAAAGTTGATGAGCTTAGTTGGGCAAATTAACAGATCACTCCTTCCCAGTATCAAAAAATCTGACCAAATAATTGGGGGAAGTATTTCAGTACATGTATATTTTCCTGTTGTCTCCTAAAATGCTCTCACATAGTGTTTTTTTTTTGCATGCTTAATCTTTGGGATACGTTAACAAGGACAAAAACAGAGCATCCTCACAGAGAACTGATTTAATGTGTCAAGTGTTAAGCAGCTAGCAAAAACCCTGTTTGATTTCCAGCTCCATTTTCATTTACTCATATAGGTAAAAATGAAGTGAAACTTTAAAATAAAAACTGAAATAATGACAGCAAACCAATGAACCTAGAAGGCCCAAACCTAATGAACATAGTAAGGCTAGGTAAAAGATAAATTCTGCCTAGTATCAAAGAAATTTGAACAAAAACTACTGTAAACCGAACACTAGATCTATCCTTAATCCTAACCCTACAGCTCACCCTAGCCTCTTTAGAGAACCTGTGATCATAGAATACCCAAACTAAGGGAGCCTAGTGGGGAAAGCTAACAGACAAATCCTGCATATTATCAAAGAAATCTGAGAAAATAATTGGGGGAAGTGTTTCAGTATATGAATATTTTCTTGATTTATCCTAAAGTGCTCTGGAATAAAGTTGCTTTGCATGTTTCAGCTGAGGGTAACATTCACAAGAGATAAACCCGAGAGTGCCCACAGAGAACTGATTGAGTGTGTGCACTTTCAAGCAGCTAGCACCAACCCTGTTTGATTCCATGTTCCATTTCTCTTCAACAAAATAGTTTAAAATAAAGTGAAACCTTAAAATACAAACTGTTCCTGACAGCGAACCATTTAACTGAGAAGGTCCAAACCAGGGAACATTGTGAGGCTATGTAAAAGATGAATCCTGCCCAGTATCAAAGATACATGAACAAAACTGACTCTAACCTTAACACTAGTTTTAAACCTAGCTCTTAACCTAACCATAAACCTAACCCTAATCTGTTTAGAGAACCTTTTATCATAGGAGTCCCAAATTAAGGGACCCTAGTGGGGAAAGCTAACAGATGAATCTTGTGCAGAATCAAAGACATCTGAACAAATAATTTGGGGAGGTAGTTCAGTACATTTATATTTCCCTTCATCTCCAACAGTACTTTTGGATAAAGATGTTTTTGCATGCTTCAGCTTTGGGAAAATTTCACACGGAAGAAACCAGAGTGCAAAATAGAACTGATTGAGTTTGTGCAGTTTTAAGCAGCAAGCACCAACCCTTATTGATTTCAAGTTCAATTTCCATTCACCCCTATAGGTCAAAATGAAGGAAATGTTAAAAAAAAAAAAAAAAAACTGTTCCTGACAGCACACGATTGAAGGGATAAGGCCCAAACCTGGGGAAAATAGTAACGCTAGGTAAATGACGAATTATGCCAAGCATCAAATGAATTTTAACAAAACTCACTATAATGCCAATACTAGATCTAATCCAACCATAACCTAATTCTAACCCGTTTAGAGTACCTATGATCATAGAAATCTCAAACTTGGGGAGCCAGCGGCACAGCTTAACAGATAAATCTTGTGCAGTTACAAGAAATTTGATGAAAAATTGGGGGAGGTAATTAAGTACATTCATTTTTCCCCATTTTATCTTAAAGTTCTCATGGATAAATTGTTTTTCATGCTTCAGCTTAATGTACTTTCACAATGAACAAGCAGAGAGTGCCCACATAGAGCTGATTGAGTGTGTGAAGTTTCAAGCAGCTAGTACTAACTCTGTTTGATTTCCAGTTCTATTTTCATTCATGTCTATAGACATTAATAAAGTGAAACCTAAAAATTCAAACTGTTCTTGACAGTGAACTGGCAAACCTTGAAAACCCCAACTTGGGCATCCTACTAAGCCTAGGAAAAGGATGAATCCTTTACAATATCAAAGTAATCCATGCAAAAAAAAATGAAGCTTGCTCTTAAAGTTCTCACAGTTAAAGCTGTTTCTTTCTAATTCAGCTTTGGTCTACTACCACAAAAAACAAATGAGAGAATGTGCACTGAGGACTGATTGAGTGTGTGGTTTCAAGCAGCTAGTACACACCCTTTTTGAGTCCAGCTCCATTTTCATTCACCCCTATAGGGCAAAATGAACTGAAAGATGAAAATTAAATCTGCTCCTGGGAGCAAACTCTTTTACTAGGAGTCCCAAACATGGGAAGCATACTAAGAATAGGAAAAAGATAAATTCTGCCCAGTATCCAAATGTTTGAAAAAAACTAACACTAACACTAACAATAACACTAGATATAACCCTAACTCTAACCATAACCCTAAGCCTAACCTGATAAGAGAACCTTTGATCATAAAAGTTTTAATCATGGGCAGATAAGTGGGGCAAGTTTACATATGAATCCTGCACACTATAAAAGAAATCTGACCAAATAATTGGGAGAGGTATTTCAGTACATGAATATTGCCCTGTTTTCTCCTAAAGTGCTCTTGGATAAATTTGTATTGCATGCTTTGGCTTATCACTACTTTTACAAGGAAGAAACCAGAGAGTGCCCACAGACAACTGATTAAGTATGTAAAATTTCAACCAGCTAGAACCAACCCTCTAATTTCCAGCTCCATTCTCATTTACCCATATAGGTCAAAATGAAATGAGACATTGAAAACAATCTATTCACAATAGCAAACCATTGAAACGAGAAGGCCCCAAACTGGGACACATAGTAAGGCTAGATAAAAGATAAAGCTTCCCAGTATCAAAGAAATTTGAACAAAAAAATCTCTAACCCTAACACTAGCTCTAAAGCTAGCCCTAACCATAATCCTAATACTAACTCTTACCTGTTTAGATTGATCCTAGAAGTGCCATCCTTGAGGAGCCTAGTGGAGCAACCTAAAAGATGAATACTGTGTAGTATCAAAGAAATGTGGTCATATTATTGGTAGACTTATTTCAGTACATACATGTTTCTCTGTTTTCTCCTTAAGGGCTCTCTGATACAGTTTCTTTTGCATGCTTCATCTTTGGCCTATCTTCAAAAGAAAAAAAAAAAACAGAGAGTGCCCACTGAGAACTGATTGTGTGAAGTTTCAAGCACCTCCTGCCAACCTGTTTGATTGCCAGCTCACTTTTCATTCACATCAATAAGCCACATTGAAGGGAAACCTCAAAATACAAACTCTTCTTGAGAGTGAACCATTGAACTGACAAGGCCCAAACCTGTGGAGCATAGTAAGTTTAAGTAAAAGATGAATCTTACCTACTATCATAGAAATTTAAAGAGAACTACTGCCACATGGGTGCTGTCAGTGCAGATGTTAAGCTTGGCTGCACAGTTTCTCTGCACGCACACAAGAGTCTCAGCCACACAGGCGCTCTCTGCACAGATGGAAGGCAGCACAGAACATACAGGCTTTGCTTGCAGGTCACCAGATCGAGCTCTGGACACAGCATAAGGTCACTTCAGAACCACCCACCTCACCAAACACCATACATGGGTAATAGATGGAATCCATCTTGCAAAACCTTAGTTGCCATCAATCAGTGGGTGTGGCTACCAGCTTGGTTCTACAGCTTATAAGGTACCCAGTTTCCAACACCCCTACCTCCAGCTTTGATAACTCAAGATTTTCCTCACAACCTTTTGTGGGGTATAGCTATCAATGCTGAGTTGAAACTATACAGGCACTTGGTTTACAATTCAGAGACTAACACTAGAGAGGCTCCAGGTAGAATCTCAAGCCCTCTCACTCTTGCTACTTCCACCACCCTGAGCACAGAGACCGAAGCTAGGAATCAATAACTCCACCTACTGCAAGAAAAGAAAACAGAGTTCTGAGAAATTATTATTTCTTTCTTACTTTTTTTTATCGCTGTTCTCATCCATTTTTCTCTACTCTTTCTCCTCTGGTGCACACAAACTCAACATATGTGAAACAAAAAATTTTCATGGAATTGGACTTTAAGAACTGAATCACTAGAATTGTATAGTATAGAGGAATTGCATAGGCCCCACCTCACCACCTCTTTATTTTCTTATTTTCTTTCTCCCTCTCTTTCTTTCTTTCCTTACTATTTTTTCTTCTTTTTTCTTTCTTCCTCTATCCCACTTTCAGCCTCCTACATTTTACTATTTATACATAGGTTAATTTAATTAATAGAGATAAGTAGTTTGAATTTATAACTTCTTCCATAAATTCCCCCTGTCTATTCAGTAGAGTTCTCCTCCAAAGTTGCTAAATTAGATTAATCACATACCCCCATTTTTCCCCCTTAATATAGCATCCTACGCCAGTCTCTCAGTTCTCTATACACCACCAGAAATTGTATGCCTTTTATGAAACTAATTACTATATACTAAATAATAATTGAAGCCAACATCTGTAGACACAGTGTCTGAATATAAATTTATTTCTAATGGTTAGTCTTAGGCTTCAGGTTAGGGTTAGATTTATTGTTAAATTTTGTTCTATGGTTAGGGCTAGGGCTAAGGATAGGGCAAAAGTTAGGACTAAGATTTGGGTTAGGTTTAGGATTATGGTGAGGGATAGGGTTAGAAATAGTGATAATGCTAGTATGAGAGTTAGAATTAGTCTTAGGGCTAGGGTTAGGGTGAGGGTTAGGGTTAGGGATAGGGCAAAATTAGGACTAGTGTTAGTGTTAGGTTTGGGCCTTGGATTAGAGTTAGAGATAGGATTACGTTTAGGGTAAGTTATTGGGTAATAGCTAGTTTGAGGGCTAGGGCAAGTTTAGTGTTAGTGTTAGGGCTAGGGTTAGGTTTAGGGTATGATTAAAGCTAAGTTTAGTGCTAGGATGAGAGCTAATGTTTGTGTTAGGGTTAGGGCTAGTAATAGGGCTAGGGCTAATTTCAGGTCTAGGGTTACAGTTTGGGATAGATTTAGTATTAGGTTTATGATTTGGTCCAGTGTAGGCATTAGGATTATACTAAGGGTCAGTTTTATAGCTAGGGTTATTATTAGGGTCAGGATCAAGGTGAGGGTTTGGGTTAGGTTAGAGATTAGGTTTAGTGCTTGAATTATCAATTGGGTTTCAGGTTAAGGTAATGAAAGGTTTAGGTTTAGGGTTTAGGTGTGGTTTAGTGTAATGAATAGGATTATGGTTAGGCCTAGGGTTAGCATAAGGGATATTATTAGGAAAATGTATAGGGTTAGACCTAAGATTAGTGGTAGGCTTATGCATTGGATTAGGGCTTTTTTTGTGTTAGGGTTAGGGTTTAGGTGTGGTTTAGTGTAATGGATAGGGTTAGGGTTAGGCTTAGGGTTAGTATAATGGGTTATCATTAGGGTAATATATAGGGTTAGACCTAAGATTAGGGTAGGGTTATGTATAGGATTAGGGCTTTTTTAAGGTTAGGGTTAGACTTATGTTTAGGGTTAAATCTACGTTTACCAGCTGGGGATGTGGCTCAAGAAAGTAGTGTGCTCGCCTGGAATGTGCAGGGCGCTGGGTTCGATGCTCAGCACCACTTACCAATAAAATAAAGACGTTGTGTCCACCAAAAACTAAAAAAATAAATATTAAAAAAATTAGGTTTAGGACTCAGATTAAGGCTAGGTTTGGGGTTAGGTTTGGGCTAGATTTAAGGCTATGGCTAATGTACAAAGTAGCGTTATGATTAAAGCTAGTGATAGGGTCATGGATAGTGCAATGTCTAGTGTTAGGGTTAAATTTACTGTTACAATGATGTGAAGAGCTAGGTTTAATGTTATGGTCAGAGTCAGAGTCCAGATTAGTTTTCAGGTTAGGGTTAGAACTAGAATTAGAGATAAGATTAGGGCTAGGTTTAGGGTTAGGGTTATGATTCGGTTTTGTTTTAGGGCTAGTTTTAGGATTAGGACTAGTGCTAGTGTGAGGTTTAGGCCTAGGTTTAGGGTTAGATTTAGACTTAGGTTTAGATCTAGGCTTTGAGCTAGGGGTAAGGATAGGGCTAGGATTAGGGCTAATTTTAGGGCTAGGTATAGGGTTAGAACTATGTGTAAGGCTAGGGTGAGAGTTTGATTTAATCTGAGGGCTAGGTTTAGGGTTAGGTTAGGGATAGGTCTAAATTAGGGCTGGAATTGGGACTAGGGTTAGTGTTAGGGTAAGGCATAGGCTTAGGGCTAGGGTTAGCGTTAGGGTTAGGGTTAGGGTTAGGGTTAGGGTAAGGGATGGGATTAAGGCTACTTTTAGGACTATGGTGAGGATTAGATTTAGGGTTATGGTTAGGGATAGGTTTATGATTAAGCTGAGGTTAATGGCTAGAATGTAGGCTAAGGTTTGTTTTAGGATTAAGACTAGGATTAGATCTAGGGCTAATGTCAGTTCTAGGGTTACAGTTAGGGAGAGTTTTAGAATTATATTTATAGCTAGGCCTATTGTAAGGTTCAGGTTTCTTGTTAAGGGCAAGTTTAGATCTATGGGTATTATTAGGGTCAGGGTCAGGTTTAGGGTTTTTATTAGATTAAGTTTTGGGGTTATGGCTCGAGTTATCATTATGGTTAGGGATAGGTTAATGATAGTTTTAGGTTTAGAGTTCAGGTTAGGTTAGGGTAATGGATAGGGTTAAGTTAAGGATAGGATTAGGGTTTGGCCTAGGGTTAGCAAAAGCTTTAGGGTTATCATTAGGGTAATAGATAGAATTAGATATAGTGATAGGGCTAGTGTTATGCTTAGGATTAGATCTAGGGTTAGGCCTAGGTTTAGGGTTAGGGCTATGGTTGGTTATGGTTACCTTTAGGGTTAAATCTAGGGTAGGACTTGGGTTAGGGCTAGGTTTTGCAATAGGTTAGGGCTATGGCAAATGTAATAACTTTGTTATGATTAGGGCTAGTTTTAGAGTTAATGTTAGAGCTAAGTATAGTTTAGGGTTAGGTTTAGGGTTAAGGTGATGTTTAAAGCTAGGGTTACAGTTAGTGTTAGTGTCAGGGTCAGTGTTCAGTTTAGGGTTATGGTTAAGGGGAAAGCCATAATTAGGTCTAGGGTTAAGACTAGAGGAAGGCTTAGTTTTTTTGCTTTAGGCTAAGGGTTATTATTAGGGCTAGGGCTAGGTTTTTCTTTAGGTCTAGGGCTAGAGTTATTGATAGATAAGATTTAGGTTTAGGTCTAGGGGTAGTGTTAGGGTTAGGTTTAGGTAGAAGGTTACCAGTAGGGCTCATGTTAGGATTTGGTGTAGGGTTAGGTTCAGGATTAGACCTATGATTAGTGATAGGGTCAGAATAAGGGTCAAGGTTAGGGTTAAAGTTTGGGTTATTGTTAGAGCTAGAATGAGGTCTAGGGTTAGGACTACTAATAAAGTTAGGGATTGGGTTAAGTTAAGGAATAGAATTAAGATTAGGATTAGCATTAGGTTTAGGGTTTGGCATACCATAAGTGATAGTTTTAGACCTATGGTTAGGGTTAGGGTTAGGGTTAAAGCTAGGTTTAGGAATCGGATTAGGGCTATTTTTTTGTTGTTGTTGTTAGGGTTATGGCTAGGTTTAGAGCAATGGTTCATGTAAGAACTATGGTTTTTATGGTTAGTTTTATGGTTATCGTTAGGGGTTAAACCTATAGTGTTATGAATAGGTTTAAGGTTTGGGTGAAATTTAGAGCTAGTGTTAGTTTTAGGTTAATATTCAGGGTCAGGTTTAGTTTTAGGGTTAGGGTTAGGACTTGAATTAAGGCTAGGTTACTTTAAGGGTTCGGTATAAGGTAAGAGTGGTGTTTAGAGCTAGAGTGAGTGTTAGGATATGAGTCAGAGTTAGGGTTAGTATTAAGGTTAAGATTAGGAATCGAATTAGGGCTAGGGTTACGTCTAGGTGTAGTGTTAAGGTTTGGTTTAAGTCAAGGTTTAGGATAAGGTCTATTGCTTGGTTTTGTTTTACTGCAATGATTAGTGTTAGGGCTACTTTTATGATTAGCATTAGGGCTAGGGCTAGTGTTAATGTTAGGCTTAGGCTTAGGGTTAGGGTTAGATTTAGAGTTAGGGTTAGATCTAGGGTTTGGACTAGGAATAAGGATTTGGCAATGGTTATGGCTAGGTTTAGGGCTAGGGTTAGTGCTAGGTTTAGGATTACAGTAATGAATAGGGTTAGAAGTAGGGATAGGGCTAATTTGAGAATTACAGTTAGTCTTAGGGCTAGGGTTAGGGTTAGGGATTTTGTTAAATTAGGACTAGTATTAGGGCTAGGGTTAGTGTTCACCTTAGGCCTAGATTTAGGGTTAGGGTTAGGGTTAAGTTTAGGATAAGGAATAGCATTATAGCTAGGATTAGAGTTAAGGTGAAAGTTAGAATTAGGGTTAGGACTTTGGTTAGGGTTTGGGTAATGATTAGTGCTAGGTTTGGGGCTAGGATGAGAACTATGGTTTATTTTAGTGTAAAGGCTAGGATTAGGGCTAGGGCTAATATCAGATCTGGGGTTATGGTTAAATATAGTTTTAGGGTTAGGTTTATGGCTACATGTATGTAAGGGTTAGGTTTAGGGTTAGGGTCAGGTTTAGAACTAGGGTCAAGTTCTGGGTTAGAAGTTTGGGATAGTTTAAGGTTTAAAGTTAGAGCTCAAATTAGCATTATGGTTAGTGTTAGTGAAATGGTACGATGAGGTTTAGGGTTTAGGTTTGGTTTAGAATAATGCATAGGTTTAGTATTAGGTTAAGGCTTAAATTTAGGCCGAGAGTTATGGTTATGGCAATGGATAGGGTTAGAGATATGGTTAGGGCTAGGGTTATGGTTTTGATTAGGGCTAAGTTTAGGATTAGTGTTAGGGTTAAAGCTCGGTTAAGGGCTTGGAATAGGGCTAGGTTTTGGGTTATGTTAGTGCTAGGGTTAGGGGTAAGGCTAATGTAAGTACCAGGTTTAAAATTAGGGTTAAATTTAGGGTTAGGGTTAGTGCTAGATCTAGTGTTAGGTTTAGGTTTAGGGTTAGGGTGATGTTTAGACTAAGGTTAGTATTCTGGTCAGAGTCAGGGTCAGTGTTATTTATAGTTTTCAGCTTAAAACTAGAATTCGAGCTAAGGATAGGGTTAGGATTAAGGGTTGATTTAGGTTAAGGGTTAGATTTAGGGCTATGGCTCGGTTTTGTTTTAGTGCTAGGGTTAAAGTTAGATTTAGAGTTAGGGTTAGGGTTTGATTTATAGTTAAAATGAGATCTAGTTTAGGGCTAGAGACAATGATAGGGCTAGGGTTAGGACTGGATTTAGGGCTAGGATTAGGGTTTCTGTAAGGGATAGCATTAGAACTAGGGATGAGGTTAGGGTGAGAGTTAGAGTTAGTTGTAGAACTAGGGTTAGAGCTAGGGTTATGAATAAGACTAAATTAGTGCTAAGATTAGGCCTAGGGTTAGTTCTTGGTTTAGTCCTAAAGGTAGGTTTAGGGTAAAGATTAAGGCTAGGTTTAGGGCTAGGATAAGGGCTGCAGTTTTTGTTAGGTTTATGGCTAGGATTAAGGCTATGGATAATGGCAGGTCTAAGCTTAGGTGTGGGGATAGTTTTGGGATTAGTGTTATGGCTAAGTCTAGTGTAAGGGTTAGGTTTAGTGTAAAAGTCATCCTTAGAGCTAGCAGATTTATTAGGGTAAGGGTCATTGTTGGAGTTTGTCTGAGGTTAGGTTTTTTTGTTAGGGCTTGAATTAGCACTAGGGTGTGGTTTAGAGTAAAGATGGGGTTTTGTTTAGAGTTAAAATTAGGTTTGGGGTAATTGATTGCATTAGGGTTAGCAAAAGGGTTCAGTTTAGACCTAGGGTTTGCTTTACGGTAAGGGTTATGTTTAGCAGAACGGATAGGAATTAATTTAGGGCTGGGTTTATGGTAAAGAATAGATCTTGATTTAGGGTTAGGGTTAGGGTTAAAACTAAGGTTAGGCTTAGGCTTATGTTTAGCATAAGGATTAGGTTTTGAGCTAGGGTTAAGACTACAGTGAGGGTTAGGTTTAGGGTTACTTCTTGGGATAAGATTATAGTACTCATATGGTTAGGGTTAGCATTAGCCCTAGGGACATCATTAGCGATAGGGTCAGGGTTAGGGTAATGTATACAATTAGATGTAGATTTGGGTATATGTTTAACGTTAGATTGAGGTTTAGGCTTAGAGTTAGGGCTGTGGTTATGTTTAGGTTTATAGTAAGGGTTAGGGTTTGAGCTAGAGTGAGGTCTATGGCAAGTGTGTGGTTTAAGGTAAGGTCTAGTGTTAGTTTTCCAGTTAGGTTTAAGTTTAGCATTAAGCCTAGGATTATAAATAAGGTTAGGTTTAGATTTAGAGTAATGGGTAGGTTTAGAGCTAAATTTAGGGCTAAGGTTAATGTTAGGATTAGGGCTAGGGTTAGTCTTAGATTGAGGGATAGGTGTAGATTTATGATTAGAGTAATGTTTAGGCTTTGAGCTAGGATTAAGACTAAGGCAAATGTTAGTTTAGGGTTAGGGCTAAGGTTAGGGTTAGGGTTATGTTTAAGGCTGGATTAAGGCCTAGGAATAGCTCCAGGTTTCGTGTTAGGTTTAGTTCTAGTGTCAGGGCTATGGGTTATGTAAGAGCTAGGGTTATGGTGAGGACTAGTTTTAGGGTTAGGGTTATGGTTAAGTCTAGTGTTAGGATTGGATTTTTGGGTAGCGTCAGATTTAGAGACAAGGGTTTACTATAACGGCAGGGTCAATGTTTGGATTAGAGTTAATTTTAGGATTACAGCCAGAATTCAGAGTATGTTTATGTCTAGGTTTAGGGTTAGTTTTGAGTTATGTTAAGGATTAGTGTTAGGGCAAGGCTAGGTTTATATTTAGGTCTAGGGCTAGAGTTAAGGCTAGATTTAGAATTAGGTTTAGATCTAGGGCTAGCCTTAGGTTTTGGCCTAGGATTAGGGACAGTTTTAGACCTAGGGTTAGTTATAGGTTCAGAATAAAAGTCAGGGTGAGCGCTAGGGTTTGGGATAGGGTTAGAGCTAGAATAAGGTCTAGGATTAGGACTATTAATAGTGTTAGGGTTTTGGTTAGCCTAAAGATTAAAGATAGGTATAAGGTTACCATTAGGGTTAGGCTTTTTCTTAGGTTTAGGGATAGACTTAGAGCTAGGGTTAATGCTAGAGTTAGGGTTAGGGTCAGATATAGGTTTAGAGCTCAGGTTAGGGCTAGTTTTTGTGTTAGGGATAAGGCTAGATTTGGGCATTGGCTAATGTAAGAACCAGGGTTACAATTAGGGTTAGTTTTAGGGTTAGGGTTAGGGGTAGGTCTAGTGTTAGGTTTAGGTTTAAGGTTAGGGTAATATTTAGAGCTGGAGTTATTGTTAGGATATGAGTTAGCATTAGGGTTAATTTTAGGTACAGATTTAAGACTCAAATAAGTGCTAGGGTTACTGTTAGTGTTTTGTTTAAGTTTAAGGCTGTGTTTGGAGCTAGAGTGACTGTTAGGATATCTGTCATTGTCAGGGTTAGCTTTAAGTTTAGGGTTATGACTTGAATTAGGGCTAAGATTACTGTTAGTGTTTGGTTTAACTTTAGGGTTGTCTTTAGAGCTAGGGTCAGTGTTAGGATGAGTCAGAGTCAGGGTAAGTTCTAAGATTATGGTTAGGACTCGAATTAGGGCTAGGGTTATGTCTAGGTGTAGTGTTAGGGTTTGGTTTAAGTTAAGGTTTACGCTTAGGGTTGTTGCTCAGTTTTGTTTTAGTCCTAGGTTTAGGGTTTGTGTTAGTTATAAGATTAGCATAAGGGTTGGGGCTAGTGTTAGTGTTAGGCTTAGGATTTGGGTTAGGGTTAGATTTGGATTTAGCATTAGATCTAGGATTAGGGCTAGGTCTAACTATAGAACTAGGGTTAGGGCTAGCGTTGTGGTTATGGTAACAGATCGTTTTAGAACTAGGGCTAGGGCTAGGGTGAGAGTTGTTGTTTGTCTTAGGCCTAGGGATTTGGTTAGTTTTAGTGATAGGGCTAAGTAATGGCTAGAATTAGGGCTAGGGCTAGTGTTCAGTTTAGGCTTAGTGTTAGGGCTAGGGTTATAGTTCATTTTTGGGTAAGGTATGTTGTTATAGCTAGGTTTAGAGGTACAGTGAAGGTTAGAATTAGGATTAGAGCTAGGGTTACTGTTAGGGTTTTGATTAAGGCTAGGTTAAGTGCTAGGGTGAGGCCTAGGATTTGTTGCAGGGTCAGGTCTAGAATTAGGGTTTGGGCTAATGTCAGGTCTAGTATTACAGTTTTGGGTTGATTTAGGGTTAGGTTTGTGTCTATGTCTAGTGTGTTAGGCTTCGAGTAAGGGTCAGGTTTAGAGCTAGGTGTATTTTTGGGTCAGGATCAATATTAGGGTTTGTTTTAGTTTGAGGTTTAGGGATAGGGCACAAATGAGCTTTAGGGTTAGAGTTAAGGTTAGGGTAATTGATTTGGTTAGGTTTAGGTTTCAGGATAGATTTAGGGCTTGGAGAGCTTTAGGGTTAGCAAAAGGGTTAGGGTTGTCATAAGGTTATCCTAAAAATAATATATAGGGTTAGATGTATGGTTAGGGCTAAGGTTAGTTTAGGATTAGTGCTAGAGTTAGGTTAGGTTTTGGGTAAGGGCTATTAAACCTAGCTTAGGGTTAGGGTTAAGGTTATATATAGGGTAAAGTTTAGGTTATTTGCTAAGATTGGGTCTAGGAGGAGGGTTAGGTTTAGTGTTATGATCAGGGTTAGGTTTGGGGTTAGGGTTAGTGTTTTCATTAGGGTTAAGATTAGGTTTAGGGTAATAGATTTGGTTAGATGCAAGGTTAGCTTTATGGTTTAAATTAGGTTTTGGTTTAAGTTTAGTCTTAGGGCTAGGCTTAATTCTGGTTTAAGGATAAGAGTTAGGGTTTGAGTTAGGGTTAATGCTATGGCAAGGTTTAGGTTTAGGGTCAGATCTAGGGTTAGGTTTATGGTTTCGGTTAGGGTTTCTATTAGTGTTATAGATAGGGTTATCATTAGAGTTTGGGTTAGAGTTAGGGTAATGGCTAGGGTTAGAGCTAGTGTTACGTCTCGGGTTAAGGTTAGGGTTAGGGCTACAGTTAGCGTAATGGTTAGGGATTGTGTTAGAGTAAGGTTTAGGCTAAGGGTTAGGCTTTGAGCTATGGTTAGGACTAACGTGAGGGTAAGGGTTCTGGATAGGACTAGGGTTATTGTTAGGGTGACGGTTATCCTTAGAGTAGGTTAAGACCTCGATTAGGGTTAGGGTTATTTAAATTTTGTGTTAGATTTAGGCCTAGGGTTAGTGCTATGTGTAATGTAAGATCTAGGGTTCTAATTAGAGCTAGTTTTAGGGTTAGGGTTACAGCTATGTCTAGTGTTAGGTTTAGCTTTTGGGTTAGGGTCAGTTTTAGAGCTAGGTTAAATGTTAGTGTCAGGGCAAATATTCAGGTTAAATTTAGGGTTAGGGTGAAATCCATAATAGAAACAGGATTAGGTTTAGTGATAGGGTTAGTGTTTAGTTTAGGTTAAGGGTTATTGTTAGGGCTAGCACTAAGTTTTTGTTTAGGTCAAGGGCTTGATTAATAGCTAGATTTAAGATTAGATTTAGGTCTGGGGCTAGTATTAGGTTTAGGTTTAGGTATAAGTTTACTGGCAGGGCTTGTTTCAGGTTTCAGTTTCTCTTTAGGGTAAAGTTTAGACCTCCAATTAGTGTTAGGGTCAAAATAAGGGTGAAGGTTAGGTTGAGGTTTTGGGTTAGAGTTAGATCTAGAATGAGGGCTGTTTTTAGGTCTAGTAATAGGGTTATTGTTTGGGATTGGCTAAGGATGAGGATTAGGAAAAGAGTTAGCATTATGAATAGGGTTTGGCTTAGGGAAATGGATAGAATTAGAGATAGGGTTAGGGCTAGGATTAGAATTAACTTTAGGGCAAGTTTTAGGGTTAGGTTTTGGGTTAAATCTAGTGTTAGATCACGGATTTGGACTATTTTTGTGTTAGAGTTAGGGATAGGGGATGGGTAAGGCCAATGTAAGAACTAGGATTATGATTAGTGTTAGTTTTAGGGTTAGGGTTTCATCTAGGTCTAGTGTTAGTATTAGTTTTAGGGTTAGGGTAATATTTAGTGCTAGGGTTTGTGTTTGGATATGATTCAGGGTGACGGTTAGTTTTAGGCCTAGGACGCAAATTAGATCTAGGGTTATGGCTAGTTATGGGTTAGCATTTGGTTTAGGTTGAGGTTTAGGGTTAGAGCAATGTCTCAGTTTTGTTTTAGGGTAGAGCTTGGATTAGGGCTAGTTTTAGGGTTAGCAATAGTGTTATAGCTACTTGTAGAATGAGGTTTAGGCTTAAGATTAGGGTTAGATTTAGAGTTATGGTGAGATCTAGGGTTAGTGCTATGGCTAGCATTAGGGCTCAGGTAAGGGCTATTGTGAGGGTTACGGTAAAGAATAGGGTTATAGATAGAAATAGTACAAGGGTGTGAGTTAGAATTAGTCTTATGGCTAGGGTTATGGGTAGGGTTAAGTTTAGGATTAAAATAGGGCTAGGATTAGTGCTATGATTAGTGTTAGTGTTAGGCCTATGGTTAGGGTTAGGGTTAAGATTAGTTTTAGGGGAAGGGATGGGTTCAGTGCTAGGGCGAGGGTTATATTTAGGGAAAGTACTAGAGTGAGGGTTAGGGTTAGGATTAAGTCTAGCTTCAGGGCTCGGATGAGGGCTAGGGTTTGTGTTAGGGTTAGGGCTAGGATTAGGGCTAGAGATAATATCAGGTCTGGGGTTATGGTAAGGGACAGTGTTAGGAATAGGTTTATGGCTAGGTCTAGTGTAAGGGTTAGGTTCAGTGTAGGGGTCAGACACAGAGCTAGGTTATTATTAGTGTCAGCGTATGGGTTAGGGTTTGGTTTCAGTTAAGGATTAAGGTTAAGGCTCTAAACAGCATTAGAGTAAATTTTGGGGTTAGAGTAATGGATAGAGTTAGGTTTACAGTTCAGATTAGGTTTAGAGTAATATATAGGGTTAGTGTTAGCGATAGGGTTAAGATTAGGCCGAGAGTTAGCATTTAGTTTAGGGTAAGCAAATGAATAAGTTTAGTGCTAGTGGTAGGGCTTAGGTTAAGGTAAGGATTAGTGCGAGGATTTGGGTTACTCCTAGAGTTAGTGTTAGGGTTCGATTTAGGGTAAATGTTAGGATTTGAGCTATGTTTAGAGCTAAGGCAAGGGTTAGGGTAAGAATCAGGGCTACGAGTAGGTGTAAGGTTCAGATTAGGTTTAGGTTTAGGGCTAGGGTTAGGGTTATGGTTAGGGCTAGGGTTAGCATTAGGGTTAGGGTTATGTTTAAGGTAATGGGTAAAATTAGAGCTAGGATTTGGTATATGGTTACACTTAGGATTAGGGACAGAATTAGGGTTAGGTTTAGAGCTATGGTTATGTTTAGAGGAAGGGTTAGAATTTGAGCTAGGGTTAGTGCTAGGGCAAGCAATAGGTTTATAATTTTTGCTAGTGTTGGGGTTAAGATTTTTCTTAGGTCTAGGTTTAGGGTTTGTATTATGGCTAGGTTTTGTGTGAGGTTTATAGCTACTGTTAGGGCTATGGGTAATGTAAGAGCTAGGGTTATGCTTATGGCCAGATATTTGTGTTAGGTTTATCGATATATCTAGTGTTAGGTTTAAGTTTTGGGTTAGGATAAGGTTTAGAGATAGAGTTTGTGTTAGGGTAAGCGTCAGTATTTGGGTTAGCATTGGGTTGATTGTGAAGGCCAGAATTAGAACTAGGTTTAGGACTAGGGCTAGTGTTAGTTTTACTGTTAGGTTAATGGTTATTTTAGGGCTAGGGCTAGATTTTTATTTAAGACTAGGGCAAGAGTTATGGCTATATTTAGGATTAAGTTTAGGTCTAGTGCTAGTTTTATCATTAGGTTTAGGTATACATTTACTGGTACGGCTAGTGTTAGGGTTCACTTTTGTGTTAAGGTCAGGCTTTGACATAGTGTTAGTGTTAGGGTCAGAATAAAGATAAGGGTTAGGCTTAGACTTCGGGTTAGGGTTAGAGATAGAATGAGGGCTAGGGTTAGGACTAGTAATAGATTTAGGGTTTGGAGTAAGCTAAGTATTAGGGTTAGATCTAGGGTAGCATTAGGGTGAGAGTTTGGCTTAGGGTAAGGAATAGGTTTAGAACTAGGGTTTGGGTTAGTGTTAGTGTTAGGGTTAGGGTTAAAGCTAGGGTTGAGGCTCAGATTAGAACTAAGTTTTGTGTTATGGTTAGGGCTATGGCTAATGTAAGAATTAACTTTATGGTTAAAGAGTTTTAGGGTTAGGATTAGCGCTAGTTCTAGTGTTTGCGTTAGGTTTAGGGTTATAGTGATGTTCAGATTAGTGTTTGTTTTAGGGTCAGAGTCAGGGTCAGTATTAGTTGTAGGGATAGGGTTAGGACTAAGTGTAGCATTAAGATTTGGTTTAGGTTAAGGGTTAGTATTAAGGCTACAGCTCAGTTTTGTTTGTGGGCTATAGCTAGGGTTAGGGCTATTTTTCAAATTAGAATTAGAGTTAGGGCTAATGTTAGGGTGAGGTTTAGGTTTAGAGTTAGGGTTAGAGTTTAGGTTAGTTAGGGTTAGTTAGCCCTACTTGCATCTGCAGCAATTTGTGAATTTATAGCAGGATCATATTCAATTTGTTGCCATTTACCCTCATAAGTTCCTTTTCCTATCAACATATCTAGATTTCTTTGAGGGTTACCAACTGCTGCCTTTCGCCTAGCCGTCTCCATGCAAAATTCCTCATTGGCAACCTTCCATAACAAATATTGTCCTCCATTTAGCACAGATTTACACATGTTAGCCCAGTCTGCTGGCGTCATGTCCAAGTTGGTAATGGATTCGACCATGCTTACAGTGAAGGGTGCTTGGGGACCACAAGGGACCATAGGTTGTTACAGCCTCCTTTAACTGCTTCACTGTTTTGAAATCTAAACATGGTGAATTTGCTGCCCTCCTGCCTGCTCAAGTACAGGACATGCTAATCTTTGAGGTCCTGTCTCAGGATCCCATCTCATTCCAGCTGAGTAGGTTGAGGGCTACTCAGCTGTCTCCATAGGTGGAGCTGTTGGTTGAATTGTGCCCTCTGGTGATAGAACAGAGTTAGTAGCAGCCTCCTGTTGCAGCTTCCCCCCTGATAGCTGTTTCTAATCTAAGCTTTCTTCCTTTAAATTTTCTTCCTCTATCTGACTAGCTCGAGAGAACTTCTCTTTTGCTTGATCTAACATGCATTCTACCATAGTCTGGACCTCTAACAATTTACTTAACACTCTTTCAGTTTGTTTTTTACTAATTTCTAATCTACAATAAAGATAATGCAACCCAACAAGATAACACTAAACAAAATCTAAACAGAATGAAACAAAAATGGAACAAAAATTATATCATTTTTTCTATTTTCTTGACATGTGCATTTGCGGTCTATTTCTCTCTTCCTCAGGGGCGAACAACTTCAAACCTTGATCCAACCATTTTTCCCAGTTTGCCTGAGAAAATTCTAGGGATAGGCAGCTTGAAACAAACAAATAAACAAAAAAAAAAATCAAAAAAGAACACATTGTTTTTTTGAAATGGTCACCCATTCTCTTGCCTTCCCTCAGTGGCAAGTAATTTCACTTACCTCCGAGCTTCAGGCGTTCCCCGCATGGGCCGCCAATTTACACAAATCATGAGCCACTGAAGCAGGAACAAACTTTATTTCTAAACGCCAACAGCACACTCCACACACGAACCCAGGAACTCCCCCTAATGCCATGTGGCTCCTCCAGGAACCAGCAACCGGAAATATCCCTCCTCCAGCACTTCCCCAACCAATGGGAACTGTCCTGGAATCCCTGCAAGAGCTCAAGTGGAACTCAATGAATACTCTGCCAGAACTCAATCTTAATGGCTTGCTAGCGTCACCTCTCAACCATTACTTCTGGCAAAAATGCCATGTGTCATCCAGACTCGGCTGTGGCCCTCAAAACCAAAGTAGATGGAACACGCCCCTCCAGGCAGGAGACCCCTCCCACCTGTATGTGAGGGAGAAGTTGTATATTACCTTAGCCAGGGCAGAGGCGAATGTACCCTCCATGTGGGAGACCCTTCCCACCTTGGTGTCTGGGGGAGCTTGTATACCACTGAAGCCAGGATACAGGGGACTTGTTGCTCCTGGCTGGAGATTTCTCTCATCTGGTTGTCATGGGGGGAGCTTGAATACCGCTGAATCCAGTGTGACCCCTCCAACCAGGGTGTCCAGGGAGGTCTTATATGCCACCTCCCAAAGTAGAGGAGACTTGCCCCTCAAGGCAAGAGACCCTACCAACCTGTCAGGTTGAGCTCACATACTTCCACAGGCAGGGTGAGGGGACTTGCCCCTGCAGGCTGGATACCCCTCCCACCTGGGTGTCCTGAGATCTCTTATATGGCATGAGACAAAGTAGAGGAGAATCGTCCCAAGAAGCAAAATACCCCTCCCTCCTGTATGTCTAGATGAGCTTGTATACCTTCTCATCCATGTTACTGGGGACTCACTGCTCCAGTGGGGAGACCCCTCCTAGGTGGGTGTCCCACAGGTAGGGGGAGCTCCTATACCACTGCAGCTGTGGTTGAGGGGAATCGCCCTTCCAGGCGGGAAATACTCCTGCCAGGGTGTTTAGGGGAGCTCCTTTACCGCTGCTGCTTGTGTGGAGGGCACTCGCCCCTCCAGTCAAGAGACCACTCTAACCTGGGTGTCAGGGGAGCTCCTATACTGCAAAATCCAGGGTAGAATAGACTGACCACACTAGGCGAGAGACCACCCTCACCTGGGTGTCGGTGTGGGGAGTCTCATACCTCAGCAGCTTGGGTAACAGGGAATCGCCTCTCCAAGGGAGAAACCCCTCCCACCTGGGTGTCAGCTGGCTCCTATACCTCCGCAGCCAGGGTAAAGGGGACTCGCCCCTCAAATTGGGAGACCCCTCCCACCAGGGTATCGGGGGGAGCTTGTATACCACCACATTCATCGCAGAGGTTTTCACCCCTGCAGGCGGGGACCCCTTAATCCTGGGTGGCCAGGGAACTTTGATAGGGCTCCATACAAAGTAGAGGTGCTTGCAATCCCAGGTGGGAGATCACTCCAACCTGGGTTTCTGGGGGAGCTTGTATACTGCCTTAGCCAGTAGAGAAGGGACTTGCCCCTCCATGATGGAGAACCCTCTTACCTGGGTGTCTGGGGAAGCTTGTATACTGCTTGAGCCAGTGTAGAGGGGACTCCTAAAACCAAGCTGCAGCCCTTCCCACTGAGTTGTTGGTGGAGTTCATATACTTCTGTATCCAGGGGAAAGGGGTCTTGCTCCTCCAGTCAAGAGACACCTCTAACTTGGGTGTGGGGGGAGCACCTATACTGCCACAGCCAGGGTAGTGGAAACTAGCCTATCCAGGCATGACATCTTTCCACCTGGATATCGTGGGGAGCTAACATACAACCTTAGCCATTGTAGAGGGGAATCGCCCCTCCAGGCAGAAGACTCCTTCAATCTGGCTATCAGGGGGAGCTCAAATATCAACAAAACTCGGGTAGAGGGTACTTGCCCCACCAGGTGGGAGACCCCTTTCACCAAGTGTCAGGGGGAGCTCATACAGGGACTCATCCATGGTAGAGGGGACTCTCCTTCCCGGGCGGGAGACATCTCCCACCTGGGAGCTTGAGGGGGCTCCTAAACCTGCATAGCTAGGGTAGAGGGTACTCTCCTTTCCAGGCGGGAGACCCCTCACACCTAAGTGTGGGTGGGGGGCTCGTATACCACTGCAGCTAAGATACTGGGGATTCGACCTCCATGCAGGAGACCCCTCCCACCTGTGTGTCACAGGGAGGATGTATGCCACCTTAGCCAGATTAGAAGGGACTTGCACCTCTAGGCTGGGGACTCCTCCCATATTAATGTCTGGGGGAGCATGTATTCTGCTGCAGCAAATGTAGAGGGAACTCGCCCCTCCAGGCAAATGACCCCTCTCACAGGGTGTTGGTAGACCTCAATTACTGCTGCAACTATGGTAGTGGAGATTCTCCTCTCCAGGCGGGAGACCACTCTCACCAGGGTGTCAGGGGGAGCACTTATACCTCTGCAGCCAGGGTAGAGGGACTTGCTTCTCTGGGCAAGAGACCCCTCCCACATTGATGTCAGGGGGAGCTTGTATTTCACCTTAGCCAGGGTATAGGGGACTCACCTCTCCAGACGGGAGACCCCCACCACCTGTGTGTGTGTGTGTGTGTGTGTGTGTGTGTGTGTGTGTGTGTGGTGGGGCTCCTGTACAACTGTAACCAGGTACCAGGAACTGGCCCCACTAGGCGGGAGAACACTTTCACCTGGGTGTTGGGGTGAGATCATATCCCGCCTCAGCCAGGATACAGGGGACTCACCCCTACAGGAGGGAGAACCTTCCCATATGGGTATTGAGGGCAGCTTGTATACTGCCACAGCCAGAGTAGAGAGTACTGAACCCTGCATGCATGCAACCTCCCCAACCTGGTTTTCCTGGGAACTCTTATAAGGCACCAGCCAAAGTAGAGGGTATTCGACCCTCCAAGCAGAAGACCCATCCCACCTGGGTGTCAGGTGGAGCTTGTATTCCTCTCAAGCAAGGGTAGAGAGGACTTGCACCTCCAGTAGGGAGACCCCTCTCACCCGAGTTTTGGAGGAGCTTGAATACCTCAGGGTGGAGGGGGCTCACTCCTCCAGGCATGAGACCCTCCCATCTGGGTACTGAGGGGGTAACTCATGTACCACTGCAGCCAGTATAGAGGGCACTCGCCCCACTAGGTGGGAGACTTCTTACACCTGGTTGTCAGCGGAGCTCAAATGCAGGGTAGAGGAAAATCACCACTCCAGGAGGGAGACACGACCTGAAGTGGTAGTCCTTTTCTCCACTGAAAAGTCTTAACTGGGCTCTTCCAGTAATCTTCACCATGGCTGATTTTAAGACTGTAAGGAAAAGAGTCTCTGCAAAAGAGTTCAATGTAGATAAACTTCCTATTTTTGTGTTGCCCTGTTTCCTTGGGCACTTGCTGAGAAGATATCAGCACTCCAGATGCTGGACATCCCTTACAAGTTTTTCACAAAAATATCCAGTACAGTACTTTGAAGAAATGTGTAAACAAGGCCTCTGGCCTTTAGCTGGGCTTCACAGAGATGTCTACATTTTTAAGATAAGTTACAAATGGACTCCAAGGTAACAGCTGGCAGGGGGAGAAAAGAAAGGGGAGAAGAAGCTCTCCACTTCTCAGGTGTTGTCTTGAAGAGTTAAATTGCCCAGAACACTGAAAGAAAATCTGCTTTAATGTGAACTTCTGCAGACTGTGAACTCCTGAGTCTCTCCTCTTACATGCTGGGTATAAAACTCTGAAATTCCCTGATCTCAGGGTTCAAGGGTTTAATTGATTACAGCAAACGCTGTGCCCTCTAAACCTGGCTGCAACCAAATAAAAGATGTTTCCTGCTCTCTTCAGTGTCTTGCCTCCTTTGTCCCTAGAATACACCAACCTGGTTGTGCAGGGGAGCTTGTATACTGTCACAGCTAGGGTAGAAGGTAATCGCCCCTCCATGTGGGCGACCCCTCCCACCTGGGTGTCAGAGGGAGCTCATATACTGTTACAGCCAGGAGAGTGGGGACTTGCCCCTACAGGCGGGAGACCCCTCCCACCTGGGTGTCTGGCAGAGCTCCAATACATCCGAAGCCAGGATAGAAGGGACTTGCTCCTCCAATTGGGTGACCCTTCTCACCTGGGTGTTGGGGGGAGCTGGAATAACTGCGCAGTCAGGGTCCAGGGGACTCGCCCCTACAGGAGGAATACCCCTCCCACTTGGGTGTTGGGGCAAGCACATATACTGCCACAGCCAGGGTAGAGGGCTTCACCTGTTTAGGTAGCAGACCCCTCAAACCTGGGTGTTCCTGGGTCTGTTATACAGCACCAACCAGAGTAGACAGGACTCGCAACTCCAGCGGGAGACCCCTCTCACCTGAGTCTAGGGGGGATCTTATTTACCACCATAGCCAGCGTAGAGGTGACTTGCTCCTCCAGACAAAATTCCCTCCCACCTAGGTGTCTGGGAGAGAATGTACACAGCAGAAGCCAGGGTAGAGGGGACTCTCTCCTCCAGCCGGGAGACCCCTCCAACTGGATTGTCAGGGGAGCTCCTTTACCGCCACAATCAGAGTAAAGTAGATTCACGTCTCCAAGCGGGTGACCTCTCCCACTTAGTGTAGGGTGGGGGGGGGTCTCTTATCCCACCCAAGCCAGGGTAGAAGGGACTTGCGCCTCCATGATGGAGACTCCTGTGTCTTGGGTGTCTGGGGGTAGCTGGTATACTCCGGAATCCAGGGTAGAGTGGACTCGCCCCTCTAGGAGAAACATCCCTCCCAACTGGGTGTCAGGGGGAGCTCATATACCACTGCAGGAATGTTAGAGTGGACTCGCACCTCCAGGCGGGAGACCCTTCCCACCTGAGTGTGGGGGGAGCTCCTATACTGTGGCAACCAAGGTTAAGGTGCTCGCCCCTCCAGTCGAAAGACCCCTCCATCTTGGGTATGTTGGGGGCTTTTATATCACAGGAGCCAGGGTAGAGGGGACTCAGTCCTACAGGTGGGAGACCCCTCCCACCTGGGTGTTGCAGTGAGCTTGAATACCACCTTAGCCAGGTTAAAGCCAACTTGCCCTTCTAGATGGGAGATATCTCCCACCTGGGTGTCAGAGAAAGCTCCTATACCCCAGCACCTAGGGTATCAGAGAGTCGCCTCTCAAAGCAGGAGACTCCTCTCACCTGGGTGTGCTGGGGAGCTCCAATACTGCTGCAGCAAGGTAGAGGGTATCCTAGCCTGCTGGCAGGAGACTCCTCCCAATTGTTTGTCCAGGGAACTCCTATACCACTGCAGCCAGGGTATACGGGCCTTGCCTCTTCGGGCAGGAGATACATCTCACCAGTTTTTCAGGGGGAGCACTTATACTGCTGCAGGCATGGTAGAGGGGATTTGCCACTCCAGATGGGAGACCCCTCCCATTTAGGTGTCGATTGGAGGTTTTCATATACCTCATCAGCCAGATTAGAGGGGACTCGCCCCTCCAGGTCAGAGACCCTCTCACCTGGGTGTCCTGGGGAGCTCTTTTATTGCCATAGGCAGTGTAGAAGGAATTAATGCCTCCAGGCAGAAGACCCCTCCCACCTGGCTGTCAGGGAAAGCTAGTATGCCATATCAGCCAGGGAAAAAAGGGAATTCAGTATGGACATTCCTCCTACCTGTGTGTCACAGGGAGCTTGTAGATCACCTTAGCAATGGTAGAAGTGAATTCACACCCCCAGGCAGGAGATCCCTCCCTACTGGGTGTCCGGGAACTTGTTTACTGCATTAGCCAGGGTGGAGGGTACAAGCCCCTTCATGCAGTAGACCCCTCCAATCTTGCTATGGGGGTGTGAGCTGTATACTGCTTCAGCCAGGAGAGAGAGGATTCGCCCCACTAGGCAGTAGACCCCTAAAACCCTGGTTGTCCGGGGAGCTCATATACCACAGAGTCAGGGAAAAGGGGATTCGCCACTCCAGGCAGGAGAACCCTCCCTCCTGTGTGTGTGGGTGGGGAGTCTTATAGCACTACAGCCAGGGTAGTGTGGACTGACACCTCCAGACAGGAAACGCCTCCCACCTGGTTGTTGTGGGGAGCTTGTATACCACCTTAGCTAGGGTAGAGAGGACTCACCATTCCAGGCAGGAGACCCCTCCTGCCAGGGTGTCAGGGGGGGACTCCTATACCTTTGAAGCCAGGGAATAGGGTATATGCCACTCTAGGCGGGAGATCCATCCCACCTGGGTGTTAAAGGGAGCTCTTTTACAGCACCTGCCAGGGTACAGGGACTCACCCCTCCAAGCTGGAGTTGCCTTTCACTTGGGTGTTGGAGGGGGCTATTTAACCCCAAAGTTAGGGTAGAGAAAAATCACCCATCCAGGCTGGAGACACCTCCAACCATGGTGTCAGTTTGGGGGAGCTCTTATACCACTGCAGCCAGGGTAGAGGGGACTTGCCTCTCCAGTTGGAGACCCTTCCAACCTGATTGTGGGGGGAGCTTGAATACTGCTGCAGCTTGGTAGAGGGGACTTGCCCCTACAGGTGGGAGATCCCTTTCACCAGGGTGTTTGGAAGAACTACTCTACTTTCACAGCTAGAGTAGAGGAGTTAGTCCCTGCAGGTGGGATACTCTACCCCCCTGGGTGTCCAGGGATCTCTTATAAGACACCAGCTAATGTAGATGGGACATTTCCCTCCAGGTGGGAGACGCCTCCCACCTGTGTGTCAGGGGAAAGTCGTATATTGCCTTAGCCAGGGTAGAGGGGAATTGCCCCTCCATGAGGAATACACTTCCCACCTGTGTGTCTGGGGGAGCTTGTATAACGCTGAAGCCAGGGTACAGGGGACATGTTTCTCCAGGTGGGAGACCCCTCCCACCTGGTTGTCAGGGAGAAGCTTGAATACCACTGCAGCCAGGGAGACCCCTCCCACCAAGGTGTCCAGGGAGGTTTTTTATGCCACCACTCAAAGTAGAGGAGACTCGCCCCTCAAGGCAGGAGACCCCTCCCACCTGGGTGTCAGCGGGAGCTCACATACTGCCAAAGGCTGGGTGAGGGGACTTGCCCCAGCATTTGGGGGACCCCTCCCACCTGGGTGTCCAGGGAGCTCTTATATGGCACCAGCCAAAGAGGAGGAGAATCGCCCCACCAGGCGGGATACCCCTTCCAACAGGTGTCAGGGTGAGCACATATAGCGCAGCAGCCAGTGTAGAGGACACTCGCCCCTCCAGGCTGGAGACCCCTCGCAGCTGGGTGTGTGTGAGGTCTTATATATCGCTCCAGCCAGGGTAGTGGGGACTCACCCCTCCATGCAGGAGACCCATCCCACCTGGGTGTAGTGGGAAACATGTATACTACATTAACCAGTTTAGATGCGACTCGCCCCTCCAGGCTGGGGACCCCTCCCATACTTGTGTCTGGGCGAGCATGTATTCTTCTGCAGCAAGTGTAGAGGGAATCGCCCCTCCAGGAGGAAGACCCCTATCACCTGGGTGTTGGGGAAGCTCTTATACCTCTGCAGCCATTGTAGAGGGGACTTGCTCCTCCAGGCGAAAGATCCCTTCCACATTGGTGACAGGGTGAGCTTGTATTTCACCTCAGCCAGTGAAAGACCACTCCCACCTGGGTGTTTGTGTTTGTGGGTTGGTACACAACTGCAGCTAGGTAGAAGGGACTGGCCCCTCCAGGCGGGAGAAGACTTTCACCTGGGTGTCTGGGGGAGCACGTGTCTTGCCACAGGCAGGATAGAGGGGACTTGCCCCTTCAGGCAGGAGAGCCTTCTCATTTGTGTATGGGGTAGCAGCTCCTATACCACCACAGCCAGGGTAGAGGGGACTCACCCCTGCATGTGGGAGATCCCTCCCTCTTGAGTATTCAGGGAATTCTCATAGAACACTAGCCAAACTAGAGGGACTCGCCCCTCCAAGCAGGAGACCCATCACACCTGGGTGTTGGGGGAAGCTTGTATTCCTCTGAAGCTAGGGTAGAGGGGACTTGCACCTCTAGTTTGGAGACCCCTCCCTCCTGTGTTTGGAGAAGCTTGAATACTGCCAGGATGGAGGGTAATTGCCGCCCCATGCATGAGACCCTCCCATCTGGTTATTGAAGGAAGAGCTAGTGTACCACTGCAGCCAGGATAGCAGGGACTCACCCCACTGGGCGTGAGACCCCTCACACCTGGTTGTCAGGGAAGCTCATATGCCGCCTCAGGCAGGGTAGAGGGGATTCTTCACTCCAGAAGGGAGACACCCACCAGTGTATACAGGGGAGCTTTTATACTGTCGCAGCCAGAGTAGAGGGGAATCGCCCTTCCAATCAGGTGACCCCTCCAACCTGGGTGTCAGGGGGAGCTCATATACTGCTACAACCAGGAGAGTAGGGACTCGCCCCCACAGCCAGGAGACCTCTTCCACCTCGGTGTCTGGTGGAGACCTTATATCTCTGCAGCCAGGGTAGAGGGGTCCTGACCCTCCACTCGGGCCACCCCTCCCACATGAGTGTTGGGGGAAGCTCAAATAACTCTGCTGTCAGGGTACAGGGGACTCGCCGTAGAGGAGGGAGACCCCTCCCACCTGTGTGTGTGTGTGTGGGGGGGGCTCCTATACTGCCACTGCCAGTTTAGACGGTTCACTTTTTTAAGTGGGAGACCCCACCATCATGGGTGTCCCTGGAGCTATTATAGAGCACCAGCCAGGGTAGAAGGGGCTCATGACTCCAGCAGCAGACCCCTCACACCTGAGTGTAGGGGGGCCTTGCATACCACTTTATCCAGGGTAAAGGTGACTTGCCCCTCCAGGCGAAAGTCCCATCCCACCTGGTTGTCTGGGAGAGCATGTACACAGCAGCAGCCAGAATAGAGGGGACTCTCCCTTTCAGCCGGGACACCACAATCACTGGAGTGTCAGGGGAGCTCCTTTATCGCCATAGTCAGGGTAGAGTGGATTCACCCTTCCAAGCGGGAGACCACTTCTACTTAGGTGTAGGATGGGGGGGGTTGTATCCTGCCCAAGCCAGGGTAGATGGCACTCACCCGCCATGAGGGACACCTCTCCAACTTGGGTGTCTGTGGGTAGCTATTACACCCCCAAATCCACGGTAGAGTGAACTCGCCCCTCCAGGCAGGAGACTCTTTACACCTGGGTGTCTAGGGGGAGCTCTTACACTGCTGAAGCCAAGATAGAGTGGACTGGCCCCTCCAGGTGGGAGACTCAAACCCACCTGGGTGTTGCCAGGAACTTGTATACCACTTTAACCAGGGTATAGCCGACTTGCCAGATCTCTCCCACCTGGGCGTCAAGGAAAGCTCATATACTGCCCTAGCCATGGCATGAGACCCCTCCTACCTTTGGCTGCTGAGGAGTTCCAATACTGCTGCAGCAGGGTAGATGGGATTATAGCCTCTTGGCAGGAGACTCCTACCAATTGCGTGTCAGGGGTGCTCCTATACTACCACAGCCAGGGTATAGGGGACTTGCCCCTCCAGGCGGGAGACACATGTCACCAGTTTTTCAGGGGAAGCTCTTATACCGCTGCAGCCAGGATAGAGGGGACTTTCTCCTCCAGATGGGAGACCCCTCCAATCTAGTTGTCAGTTGGGGGTTCTGGAATTCCTCCACAGTCAGGGTAGAGGGGACTCACCCTTCCAGGCCAGAGACCCTACCATCTGGGTGTCGAGGGGAGATCTTTTACTGCCATAGCCAGTGTAGAGAGAACTCATGTCTCCAGGCGGGAGACCCCTCCCACCTGGCTGTCAGGGATAGCTAGAATACCATTTCAGCCAGGGAAAAGGGGATTTGCCCCTTCAGTCGGGAGACCCCTTCCACCTGCATGTCACAGGAAGCTTGTAGACCACCTTATTCAGGGTAGAGGTGAATTCGCACCTCCAGGTGAGAGATCCTTTCCTCCTATGTGTACTGGAGTGTGTATACTGCATTAGCCAGGGTGGAGGGTACTAGCTCCTTCAGGCAGGAGACCCTTCCCGTCTTGCTATGGGAGGGGAGCTCCTATACTGCTGCAGCCAGAAGAGAGGGGACTTGCTTCACTAGGCAAGAGACCCCTAAACCCTGGTTGTGAGGGGAGCTCATATACCACAGAGGCAAAGAAAGCGGACTTGCAACTCCTGGCGGTAGAACACTCCCACCTGTGTATGTGTGGGAGAGCTCTTGTACCACTAATTCAAGGTGTGTGTACTTGCCTCTCCAGAAATGTAACCTCCCCAACCTCGGTGTCATGGGGAGCCTGTTTACAATCTTAGCCAGGGTAGAGAGGACTCGACACTCAAGGCAGGAGACCCCTCTCACTAGGGTTTCAGGGGGAAGTTCCTATACCTTTGAAGCCAGGGTATAGGGTATATGCCACTCCCGGCGGGAGATCCATCCCACCAGGGTGTAAAAGGGAGCACTTATACAGCTGCAGCCATCGTACAGCGACTTGCCCCTCCAAGCTGGAGATGTCTCCCATCTGGGTATGGAGGGAGCTAGTATACCCCGCAGCCAGAGTAGAGGTAACTTGCCCCTCCAGACTGGAGATTCCTCCCACCAGGGTGTCAAAATGGGCGAGCTCTTATACCAATGAAGCCAGGGTAGTGGGGACTTGCCCTTCCAGACAGGAAACCTCTCCCACCTGGGTCTCCTGGGGAGCTTGTATACCACCTTAGACATGGTAGAGAAGCTTCGCCCCTCCAGGCAGGAGACCCCTCTCTCCAGGGTGTCGGGAGAGCTCTTATACCACAGCAGCCAAGGTACAGGGGAAGAACCACTCGATGAAAAAGACCCCTCCAACCTAGTGGAAGGGGTCCAGAAGGGGGCAGGTATACAGCCCTAGCCATGGTAGAAGGGACTCACCCCTCTAGGAAGGAGACCCCTCTCACCTGGCATTGCAGGGATCTTGAAAAAAAAGTTAGCTAGGGTAGAGGGGAGTTGAGGTGAGAATTCCCTCTACCTTGGCTGTGGTAGTATATGAGCTTCCCTGAAATCCAGGTGGGTTGGGTCTGCCACCTGGAGAAGCGAGTCACCTCTACCCTGGCTGTGGCTGTTTTGAGTTCCCCCCAACATCCAGGTGTGAGGGGTCTTCTCCTATAGGGGCAAGAGCCCCCTACCCTGGCTTCAGCATTATAGGAACTCCTCCCAATACCCAGGTGTGAGGGGTCTCCTGCATAGAGGAGGAAGTCCCTCTACCCTGGCTTTTGGGCTATAGAAGCTTCCCTGAAATGCAGGTGAAAGTAGTCTTTCATCTGCAAGGGCAAGTCTCCTCTCTCTTGGCTGTGGCAGTATTTGAGGAGAAAGGGGAGTAAGGGGAATGTGTGGCACAGGTAGAGGAGGGCTCATGGCCCAGCTTAACTGCAGGGTGTCAGGATTGATGAGCAGGGCCCAAGCTGAAGGAAGGCCAAGTCCCCTGCAAGGGGCACTACCACCTTTTCCCAAAGTAACACTGCAGGGCAAAACATCCCAGTTCCATCCCCTGGCTCTGATGAAAAACTTGAAAAGGGGATCTGGAAAAGGAGACAATCAGGAAAAAGGACAACAGGAGGGCCAAAGGAGAGCACAGCATGAAGTGCTGGAAGAAGGGTGTTTGTTGGGTAGTGGGTCAGGACTGCAGAAAGGATCCCAGGCTAGGGACCTAGAGGAGGGCCCAGGCTAGGGGAGAGCAGGGGATGGTGGGGTTGTGCAGGCAGGGGCTGCACTAGGGTTCTGAGATGCAGGGAAGACAAGGGGAGTGGGGAAGCAGCCCCCTTAAAGGCCAACAGTTCAAGCTCAGGGAAGCAAGGAGCAAGAAGGACCCCAGAGGCTCATGAGAGGAGCTAGTCCAGGGTATGGAGAGCCAAGGGCCAGTGCTGGGGCACGGGGCTCGTTAGAGTGGACAGGGCTGGGGTGAAAAGTCAGGGGATCCAGCAAGGTGGAGGCAGGGTAGAGGCTAGTGCCACTGCCAGGTGTCAGGGTCCCTGGTGCTGCCCTAAGGGCCTAGGGAGAGCAAGTACCCCATGGTGGGTGAAGGTTCTGTTTCCCATAAGGCACCCTGGCCCAGATGAGCATCAAGGACCAGTGACCAGGCCAAAAAGCCTGGCAAGCATCAGGGGCTAGGAGGAGTGCAATGTGAGAGGGCAGAGTGGGGGGTCACGGCGGGTGCAGAGAGGGACAAGAGCCAGGACTCAATCAAGGAACTCAGGTAAGGGACCCATTCCACCTAAAGGTATTAGAGACCCAAAGAGCAGGAGGCCCCTGCTCCAAGAAAAAACGGTAGGGGAAAGAGAGATAGGATCAGCACTATGGTGAGGAGACTGGGGGCTGTGCAAATTGCACAGAGGGGAGTGAGCTTGGGGGCTAATCAAAGGGTGCCCAGGTCAGAAACGAAAGGAAGAGACACTACAGAAAGCAATTCACCCCAAGTAATGCAGTAAGGAGCTCAGCCTGGCAGCCAGAACAGGAGATTTTAGGACAAAGGGTCAGGGTGAGGAAGGGCTGAGTTGGCTTAGGAAGAGCTTGCAAGGCTGGAGAGCAGGAGAGGGAAGGCAGGGGATCACCCACAGCAAGGTCATCATTAGGCCCATGTCCACTGCTACTTGTCAAGTTGGATAGCAAAGGGGCCCCAGGAGAGAGGCAGGGGTGTGTTGCCCATAGGGATCCTTCAAGGCCCAAAGGTCAGCCAATTTCACTCTTCTGCCCCAAATGAGTAGATGCTAAGACAGACACCAGGACCAAAGGAGGGCAATGTGAGGGATACTTTTGGTCTGAGATTGGGGGTGTGTAAGTGGTGAGCAAGCAACCATTGGAGAAGACCAGTCTGTGGAAAAGCAGGCGGAGGGCAGGGTCCTGGCAATGACAAAATACCACACTAAAAGGGGAAGAGAGGAAACGCACAGGAGGGGGACCAATCAAGTGGCCTAAAATCAAGGAACAGGGACAGGGTCTTCGAAAAAGTTGACTGGAGGTCCCAACTAGGAACCAGGCCCAAGAATGGTAAGCCAAGTACCAGAACTGGCCCAGGGTCACTGCTGGGTGTCAGGGTAGAGGAGCATGGCTTGGGCAGATAGAGTTTAAAGTCCCATGAAGGGGCACATCTATGTTTTCCCAATGGGAATCCACTGGGCCAAATGCCTGGTTCCAGTTTCATAGACCTGGTGAGCATCCTGACAAAGGGATCTTTAGAAGGGGCCCAGTAGGGACAGGGACAATAGGAGGGATGAACGAGGATACAGTGTGTAATGCCAGAGAAAGGTTGTTGTGGGGTGCAGACCAGGATTCCAGAAAGAAGCCAAGGCTAGGGGGCAACAGGAGGGCCCAGGCCAGTAAAGGGCAGGGAAGTATGGGGCTGGACATTCGGGTGACAATAGGGTTCTGAAATTCAGGGAAGACAAGAGAAGTTTTGTTCTAGCCCCAACAAGGCCTACAGTCAAAGCCCATGTAAGCAAGGAGCCAGTAGAACATCCGAGGCTCAAGCAAGGGGGCAGACAAGGGAATGAAGAGCCAAGGGCCAGGGCTTTGGGAGGGAGCTCAGGACAGTAGACAAGAATTTGGAGAGATGCCAATGAATCTGGCAGGAGGGAGGCAGGCCCCTGGCCCAAAGAGAATACTAGGTATCAGGGTTCTGGGTTCAGGATCAAAGGCCCAGAGAGAGCAAGGATAACAGGCAAAAGGCAGGAATCATTCTCCCATAAGGCGTCTGGCCCCCATGAGAATCCAGGGACAGGAACCTGGCAAAGGATGCCTGGAAAGTGAAGGCAGCCAGGAGAAGGGCAATGGGAGGGCATGGCAGGAGGTCTCAGTGGGTACATGAGGGCGCAAGATTCAGGATCCAAGCAAGGTGCCCAGGCAAAGGACCCACCTGACTGACCAAGGAAGAGTGACCAAAGAAGCCAGAGACCTGAAAGCATCAGGTAATAGTTCAAGAGCAAAGGGAGGAAGGGCTGTGCAAGGATGAGGAAACAGAGAAAAGTGCAACAGGCACCTAAGGCAGCATGCTGGCAGTCACAAGCAAGGGATCCTCAGGTCAGACCCAACAGGAAGAGACTTCCTGCTAGGCCATTTCACATGAGAAACACTGTCAGGGGCTCATGTGAGCACCAGGCTCTGGGAATAAAGAACAAAAGGTCAGGATTAGGGAGGACAGGGTTGGGGTAGGGGCAGCATGCAAGGCTAGAGGGCAAGGGAGGGAAGGGAGTGGATCTCTCAGGGCTGGGATGAAGCAAGTCACATGTTAACTGCCAGGCCTCAAGTTTCAGGCAGCAAAGGGGACTCAGTCAAGAGGCAGGACAGTATTTCCCATAGGGAGTCTTTAGGGCGCAGAGGCCAGCTAATTTGGCTCCTCTGCCCAGGTGACTAGATCCTCAGAGAGGGACTTCGACCAAAGGAAGGTCAAAAGAGAGCACTGTGAAGGGATAACTGGTGTACGGAGATTGTGGGTATGGTCAGTTTGCAGCCTGGACTCATTCGAGGAGCCCAGTCTACAGAGAAGCAGGAAAAATGAAGGATCCTGGCAGTGCAAGGATACCATAACACCAGTGGAACAGATAAGAGGCACAGGATGGGGTCTATAAAAGGAGTCATGAAGCCAAGGGAAGGGAAAGGATCCTTCAGAAGGACAGTCAGGGGCTCCAGCAAAGAGACATGCCCAGTAATTGAGAGCCAAGTGCCAGAACCTGGTGCAGGGTGAATGAAAATGTATATGGATGGGGAGGGGAGGGAGGAGAGAAATCTGAGCAGTACCACATGGGAAAGAAGGATAAGGACCCAGGTCCTCTGCAGGTTGTCAGGATTGGGTAGCAGGGCATGGGCTGAGAAAGGTCCAAGGGCTGATACAAGGGGCAGGGCTACATTTTCCCAATGGGAACCCATATGGCCATGAGGCCAGGTCAAGTACCTGGCTTGGTGAGAATCCTGTAAAGGAGATCACAAAAGTTGATGTCGGAGAGACAGAAACGATAAGAAGAGCAAAGGGAGAGCACAGCTTCAAAGGTTGTCCTACTCAACCGATTATTATGAGGGACCCAAGGAGCAGGATACCAGCAAGAGCCAGGAAGAAGTGTGAGGGGAAGGGAGGTAGGTGCTGCATGAGACCAGAAGATAGAGGGAAGTGCAAGGGGCACCTAGGTTAGAACTCTGGGGGACACAATTAAGGGGCCCCAAGTCAGATCCAACATGACAAGACTGATGCTATGCCAAGGGACATGAGGAACACAGTCAGGGACCAGGAGAGTTCCAAGGCCTGTAGACTGGAGCACAAAGGTTCAGAGTTAGGGAGGGCTAGTTTGGGGTAGGGACAGCATGCAAGGCCAGAGGGTGGGGGAGGGAATAGAGTAGATCACTCAGGGATGGGTTGGAACAAGTCCAATGTTAACTGCCAGACCTCAAGTTATAGACGGTGAAGGGGACTAAGAGTACTGGCAGGGCTGTGTTTCCCATAGGGAGCATTCAGGGTGCAGAGAACAGCCAATTCCGCTTCTCTGCCACATGTGAATAGATCCTCAGAGAGGGACTTAGACCAATGAGAAGCAAAAGAGGGTACTCTTAGGAAATACCTGGCATGCTGAGGTTGGGGGGTTCGGTGGGCTGCAAGAACCAAATAAGAAGCCTAGGCTAGGGCGAATCAGGGGTAGCAGACAGTCCAAACAGTGCCAGTATACCACAGCATGAGGCTAACAGAGTGGAGAAACATGAGGGTGCTGGAAAAAGGGGTTTGAAACCAATGGACAGGGACAGGGCCTTTGAGAAGGGCAGCCAGGGGCTCAAGCAAAGAGCCAGACCCAATAATGGAGACCCAAGTGCAAGCACCTGGGCCTGGGTGAATAAAAAGAAACATAGATAGGGAGTTTCAGGAGGGGAGAAAGGGGAGTTACTGGGACAGGGGGAGGAGTGCTCAAGGCAGGGTTTCAGGGTTCAGGAGCAAGGCCTGTGCTGAGGGAGGCGAAAGTTTCCAGGCAAGGGGCAGGGCTACGTTTTTCCAAAGGTCATATAATCTTGCCCAGGTGAGCATCAAAAAAGTGGGTGTTGCAGAGACAAAAAGGATAGGAGGGACAATGGAGGGCACAGTCTGAAGAGCTCCAGGATGGGTGTGGGTGGGGTGAGGGCCTGGATCCCAGAAAGGAGCCCAGGCAAGGGACCTAGAAGAGGGCCCACGACAGGGGAGAGAAGGTAACACTGGACCGGGAACGCGGGCCTGCACTAGGGTACTGTAGTACAGGGAAGTAAAGGGGAGCAGGGAAGATGCCCCATAGAGGCGCCCTCAGACAATACCCATAGAAACACTAAGCATGAAGGGCTACCAGAGGCTCAAGTTAGGAGCCAGATCAGGGAACTGAGAGCCAAGGTCCAGGGCTTGGGCATGGGGCTCAGGACAGTGGAGAAGATTTGGGAAGGAAGGCAGAGGATCAAGTAGGGGCCAGTCAGGCTCCAGGCCGAGGGACACCTCTAGGTTTCAGGGTTCCCAGAAAGAGCAAGGGGCCCAGGTGAGATGCAGGGCATTAATTCCTATAAGGTGCCCTGGAAAAGATGAGAATCTACAGCCAGGGTCCTGGCAAAGGAGACAAGGAAAAGAAAGGAGGCCATAAGGAGGGCTCTGGAAGGGCAGTTAGGGTGGGTGTGCATAGGGGAGAGACCCAGGACTCAAGCTAGGCACCCAGGCAAGTGACCCATTCAATCATGGGTGATGGGGAAATCCAGGAGTAGGAGACCTGCAAATGCGAGAAGAAAAAAAAAAAAAAACATAAGGGGAAGAGGAGAAAGGGGCTGCGTGAGGACCACGAGATGCCAAAGGGCACATAGAGGAGCCCACTGGTGGGCTCAAGCAAGAGGCCCCCAGGTCAGAACCAACACGAAGAGTCTCCTTCCTATGCCAAGGGCCATGAGGAAAGTTGTCAGGTGCTCAGGCAAACACTCAAGGCCAGAGACTGTAGAGAAAAGGGTCAGGAATAGGGAGGGCTGGGTTGTGGTAAGGGTAGCATGCAAGGACAGTGGGCAGGGGAGGGAAAGAAGGGTATCACTCAGGGCTGGATTGGAGCAAGTCTATATCAACTGCCAGGCCTCACGTTTCAGGCAGTGAAGGGGACTAAGGATAGTGGCAGGGCTGTGTTTCCATAGGGAGCTTTCAGTGCACAGATGCGAGCAAATTTTGTTCCTCTGCCCCAGTTGAGTAGATCCTTAGAGAGGTACCTGGACCAAAAGAGGGGCCAAAGAGGGTACTATGAGGGGAAACCTGGTGTGCAGAAGTGTGGGGGGGTAGGGCTTCCAAGGCCCATTCGTACAGCATAGGCTAGGAAAATGCAAGGGGAATGGAGGGTCCGGGCAGTGCCAGGATACCACAGCATGAGGGGATGAGAGGGCAGGCCAAGGAGGGGGCCTACAAAAGGGCCCTGAAACCATGGGACAGGGAAAGGGTCCTCAAGAACGGTAGGCATGGTCGCAATCAAAGAGCCAAGCCCAGTAATGGAGTGCAAAGTGCTAGCATCTGGGCCTGGGTGAATTAAAAAAAAACATGGAGGGGGAGCAGTGGGAAGAGAGAAAGTGAAGTGGGTTGCGCAGTGGGAGAAGGGCTCAAGGCCCGGGTCCACTGCAGGGTGTCAGGAGTCAAGAAGGGTCCAGACTGAGTGAGGTCAAAGGGCCCAGGCAAGACTCAGTGATACGTTTTCTCAAAGGGAGCCCCCAGGGCAAAGAGGCCAAATCAATCTCCTAGCCTGGGTGAGCATCCTGGGAAGGGTGTCAGGAGAGTGGTCATGGCAGAGACAAAAAGGAGAGGAGGGTTGAAGGAGGGCACAGCTTAAAGGGCCACGGGAGGAGTGTCAGTTGGCTGGGGGCCAGGACCCGAGTAAGGAGCCCAGACAAGGGACCTGGTGGAGGGCCCAGGCCAGGGGAGAGCAGGGAACACCGGCCTTGGAAGGCAGGGTTGCACTAGGATACTGCAGTAGAGGAATGCCAAGGGGAGCCAAGAAGCGGCCCCAGCAAGGGGCTCTCAGACAATGCACAGAAAAGCAGTGAGCAAGAAGGGCCACCAAAGGCTCAATCAAGGAGCCAGGTGTGAAAATGGAAAGGTAAATGCCAAGGCTGGGATGAGTTTTCATTACACTGAACAGGACTGGGGAGGGGAGGCTGAGATCCAGTCGGTGGAAGCCAGGTTTGAGTGCCAAGTGTCATGGTTCCTGGTGCAAGACCAAGGTCCCAGAGAGGGCAAAAGGCCCACGTGAGGAGCAGGGCTTTGTTTCTCACAAGATGCCCTGGTGCACATGAGAATCAAAGGCCAGAGACCAGGCCAATGGGGCCTGGCAAAGAACAAGTTCATGAGTATAGCAAATGCAATGCATGTCACAAGGTTGCAGGTCTGTGCAGAGAGGTGCAAGTTCCAGGTCCAAAGCAAGGTTTCCAGGTAAGAGAACAACCTGCCCAAAAAAGGCTTGGGAACCCAAGGAGCAGGAATTCCACTCTTAATGGGAAAGCACTAGGGGCAGGAGAGAAAGAGGAGGTGGTAGGATGAGGAGGCAGAAAGCAAAGCAAAGGGCAAGGAGGGGAGCTCAATTGAGTGCCCAAGCAATGGGCTCCCAGGACTGTCCTGACATCAAGAGACACCACGGGAAGCCACAGGTCACAAGGAACTCGATCAGGGGCTCAGGTGAGTGGCTAGGTCTGGAATTGGAGCACAAAATTTCAGGGTTAGGAGGGCTGGGGTAGGATCAGCGTGAAAGGCTAGAGGGCAGGAGATTGAAGGGAGGGAATCTGGCAGGGCAAAGTCGGAAGGCCTTCAGTGGGAAGAGGCCAGCCAATTCCACTCCTCTGCCCCAGATGTGTAGATGATCAGAGAGGGACCCGGATCAAAGGAGTACCACAGGAGGGCACTGTGAGCAGATACCTTATGTCCAGAATTGAGAGAGTCTGTGGGGATCCAGGACCCATTCTTGGAGCACAGCCTAGGGAGAAGCAGTGGGAGGGAAGATGCCAGGCGATTCCATTTGTAGGCTCAAATGAGGCAAGGCACCAAACATAGGAGGGATTGGTTTTATTTGGCTGCAGCCAGACTCAGAGAGCCCAGCTTTTGTTGTAATCAATCAATCTCCTGAACCCCAATTTCAGGCAGTTTCAGAACTTTATACACAGCATGTAATGGGCGGGCTCAGAAGCCCACAGTCTGTAGAAGTTCATATAAAAGCAGCTTTTTCTTTCACTGTTTTGGGCAAGTTAACTCTTCAAGGAAAACTCCTGAGGTGGGGAGAACTTTTTTCCCCATTTTTCCTCTCCCTTCCAGTTGTTACCAAGGAGCCCAGTTGGTGACATAACTTAAAAATATAGACATTGCTGTGAAGCCCAGGTCAAGGCCAGAGGCCTTGTGTGCACATTTCTACAAACTACTATACAGGATATGTTTGTGAAAAACTAGTAAGGGATGCCCAGCACCTGGAGTGCTGATATATTTTCTGCCAATGGCCAAGTAAAACAGAGCAACAAGAAAACAGGAAATTTATCTACATTGAACTGGTTTGCAGAGACTCTTTTACTGATAGTCCTAAATCAGTCATGGAGAAGATTTCTTTAGAATCCCAGGTAAGAATTTTCTGTGGAGAAAGGGGATGTCACTTAAATTCCGCCCCCCCCTTAATGATTCTCCCCAGAAATTAATCCTTTAAATTTAAGAGCATCATTACCATTATATTGGTTAAAGGCCTTATATAAGGTCAAAACCTTAGTTGTCATGCTCTTTTCAAAAGCAGCTTCCATAGTGGACCCATGAGTTTTAATGCACAGTGGAGCCAAATATGGGAGCAATAAACAGGTTAAAAGCAGAGTACTCACTATAGCAGGTAAGCTTTTAAATCTACCAATGTTGACCACCAGTCCCCAAAGCGTGTTTGGGACCCAAAATTTAATGCCCTTCTAGGTATGAACTAGAACATGTGCTAGTTCTCTTGTATTGTTGGCTATATTCTTAACTGTTTGTGTATTGTCATCGATTTGGATACAACCATCTGAGCTCTTGAACTCTCTTTCCTCAGCCAGTAGATTATCTAATGCCCAGGGATTTTGCTAGTTACCCACTCGTGTTGGCTCTGTTTTTGGCTAGGAGATCTAAGGCTGTGGCAGTCTAATTAATAATAATTTCTAGAATAGCTTATAAGTGAATAATTCTGTATAACAGGTAAATAGGAGATGTATAACTCCATCTGCCACTTTGTGCCCAGGTAGCTGGACCATAAGTGTCAATGATCCTCTGGGGTGGCCAGTTATCTTCACCCCAAGTTTGATGACCTCCTAAATTAAATTCCTTCCCAATAGACCTCTATTGTCTT